>NW_017731745.1:1428612-1492023 GCF_001890085.2 Hipposideros armiger
TGTAAGGCAACAAGCTGCAAATCACCTCTTACCCTGATTACTGCTCTTCTCCCACCCCAAATGGTCTCTCTGACGTGGGGCTTACATCTCTCCAGTTCATTCTCTATATGGAAGCCACATCTGTCACTGCCACGCTTAAACTTCTTCAGTGGTTCCCCACTGCCGTCAAGATAAAATCAATCTCCTTAAAATGGTTTGCAAGACCCTGTATGATCTAGTCCCTGTATCTTCTCCAGAATCATGCCTCAGTATGACTCCAAATACACCCACAATTTGCCCCTCTTTCTTTTATATCACCAATCTGCTCCTACTGTCCCCTTGTTCACTCCAACCAGCCCTTTGGTCTCCTTGCTGTTCTTTGAACACACCAGTGACTTTCAGGGAGAATGTCACTGGTATTCTTTTTCCCTGGAACTCTAGTCACAAGGCTTGTTTCCTTGATGGCTTTCAGCATATTATTCAGATGTCTCCTCACTGAAGCTTTTCTTGACCTTCCTATGTGGCAAGCTATGTCTCCTAACTCCAGCCGACCCCATTCCCTGCCCTGCCCTGGTTTTCTCCACTGCACTCTTCACCATCTGTTATACTCTATATTTTTAAATTTTATTTTCTATTTATCTTGCTCATAAGAATACAGGCTATGTTGAAGGCAGAGAGTTTGGTCTGTTTTGCTCTCTGGTATGTCTTTAGAGTACTGAATGTACCTGGAAAATAGGTACAAATTAGAACTCTACAGTCATTCTCCCATGCCCTTTCAGGAGTCACATTGCCTGATATGTATCATGGCCCCACCACTTATGGTGTGTATGACATGAGAAAAATTGCTTAATCCCTCTCTTCCTCAGTTTTCTCATCTGTAAAAGAGAGAAAATAGACTCTTAAGGATATGGTGAGGGTTAATGAGAGAACACGTGAAAGACGCTTAGAACAGTGCTTAGGCTCCTAGTTAAGTGCTCAGTAAATGTCAGCCGTTGTTATAATTATTACTGCTGATTCATCTGTGAGCTCCTTGAGAACAGAGGATGTGACTTATTCACCTTTTTATTCCCCAGTGAGTTAAGCACAGTGCTTTGCATGTAGCCAAATGGGATTTAAATATTAAATATTTCAACAACTGGTGCAGCCTGGGGCCCTGACCGATCAGAGTGATGCTGGCCTTGGCAATAGATTAGGGTCCTGAAGACCCTCTGCTGTGCCTTTCATTTCTTTCTATTTGCTGGAGATAGGGAGATCTGGAAGTTTTTGGAAGAGGATCTGGGACTTCCAGAGCACGGAAGGTAGAGTATGGCATCTGGGACTGTGCTATTTCCCAACAAGCATAGAAATATTACAATATTTTAACAACTGGTATGTGTGCTCTGCTGTGTACCAGTTGACCATACTGCATATAGTAGACACTCAAATACTAATTATACAAACAAAAAATAAATGCATGAGTTAAAATTTCATGTCTGTGACACTATGTTACCAAAATAATGTCAAATACATTATATTGCTCCCAAATAGACTCATTGAAATCTTATGTAAATTTAGAAGAAGAACCATGGGATCTTTATATCTTTATACCCTTCCATCTTTTTCTTTTCATCCTTTCCCCTATTGCCACATAATGTGTATAGAAGAAATTTATATACAGGCGGCAGCGATAGCAGGTTGGAAAAGACTTATTCATATTTAGAAAAATCTTGACTTAGGCTTTAAAAGCCAGTGATGTTAATGGAACAGGAGGGGTGAGAGAGAAAACAGAGAGGGAGAGATTGAAAAATGAGCTCAACAATAATTAGTCTTACTAGTTATCAATTCAATGCATCTTAATATCACTTTTGAGGCCCTGTCATGATTGCAATAAACATATTCCTCAAATAACTTTGAATTTAAACTCCTGGGCCAATGTTTCCTCTGCCCTAGGTCAATGTTGTTACTGATTTTTTTTGGTGGATTGGTTCAGTTGCAAGTAAGCCATTTTCTATTCATGGACCTTATTATAATAGGAACTAACAAAGTATTGTACTGTACTTCCAGAGCTGTGTAAAGATATATTTATAATTGTAATACTCTTCAGAGTAAGAGGAAATTACTACTACTAAAATTCACAATTAGTACTTCCTTAAAGTTAATTTTCCTCTCTGCTTTTTAAAAGTACTGCCTTTAGTCAAAATAAACACATCCTTCCTAACAACTAAAGCTATGGTGATGAATGTGATGCTATCTTTACTGATGGCAGAGAGATATTAGAAATTTTCTGGAAAACCTCATTGATAGTATATGTTGACAGCTATTCCCCTATAAAGTGGCAAAATATTCTGGTTATCTCACATAAATGATCATTCTCATTAGTTAACTTTCTTTTTTGTGCAATATTATCAAATTTTGATTATTTTAACAACAACAGCTTCATGTTAATTTTCAAACACAATTCTAGTGCATAAAAGTTAAAGAGCTTTTAAAATTACAAATGGTAATATTAAGGCATCAGGTACAGTTTATTGAAAGCTACCCAGGCTTAATAGGCTAAAGAAGAAAATTTAAACTCTCTATAGTGGGAGACTTCAGCACCCAAGTTTTAAAATTAAATCTACTAAGGATAGTGTAACTTTGCAATTTCTTCTTTTTTCACTATTAACTTTAGTCAAAATTAGTCCATATTCTTCTAAAGTATCTAAGTACACACTCTTTAAATGGCTTCAACCTAACCATGGAATATGCCTTCAGGAACATATGAACGCCCAGCCTCAGGTAGTATCCTGGAACCACCACCCTCCCTAAGCTCATCTCTCTTTTGCTCTGATTGGCCCTTCTGAACCACTTTTCCTTACTTTGCCCACTAGAATTATTTATTGGACCCAATTTCTTAAATATTTGCAACTTTAAGCCTACCGCCCTTCTCCCACTTGAGATGATTACATTGTTTGGTTCTATTTTATTGTTATGTATCAGGATTCTCAAAAATAGAGTTGATGGATCTGCTTCCAAGGAGCCATGAATCCCTGAAATACATGCAAAATTCTATATGTAAATACAAGCATTTTTCAGGAGCTCTAGAGCTTTCATGAATGCTCCACAGAATCCCCAACACAAAAAAGGTTAAGAACTGTGTTTTTTTTCTACCCTCACTTAAATAACATAACGCTATTGGGGCTTACTACTCATACCTTATTTTTATTTTGAGATGCTTCATTTATTTTTAGCAAATAGGTTGCAAGTGCAAGCTTGTCAGTTTAATTCAACGGTTGCATTCTTTTGGTTGTCCTGACAGTTTTTGTTCACTGGAAATGCAGGTTTTGGTAATCTGAGTAATTTTCTTGTGAATCACAAATATGGAGAAAAAGTAAGAGCTTTTGGAGAGGGTCATCAACTTTGCTTCACATGATAACATCACCACCTCCCAAATAGGAGAAGCCCCAAATTTCCTCAGAAATCTTTTGGCCCTTATTCTCAGCTTCATTCTGCTTCCTAGGCTTTTTCCTTTTATCCCAAATTGTAATGCTTAGTCAAATATTATGTTTCATTTTTATTTAACTCTTTTATGTCTATGTGCCTTTTCTCTTCAACTAAGCAATAAGTCCTTAGCGGACACAGACACTTTAAATTTTTATTTCTTTTTTCCATCAGAGATTTGCACAATGCAATAGAAAGTAGATGCTCAATAAATCCCCACTACAAGAAAAAACTCATTTCGCTAGTCAGAAATATATCCTCTTTAATCTATTCTAGGCATATAAGACAAGCCTTCCTCTCTAGTGGGGAAATAGAGATCAGCGTTTTCTCTGACCTTTTTGTTTTCAAAGTCAACCAGGTGCACTGCAACTTTATGTAGCAACTTCTTTCTTATGAGGGTCTTACATAAATACATTATTGAGAGTGGTTTTCAACATGCTTTCCATTCCCAGCTAATCTGAAAAGTGTTTGATGATTCCACTAGTAGCCGTGGTTCACTACAACAGGAGTTCTCAGTTCAGTTGGGGGAGGGGAGGGGAGAGCTGGGCATTAAACACTCTATGGGAGGAGATCCAAGATGGCGGAGTAGAGCAGATAAACTGTCTGCTTCTTTCCGTGGACAAATTAAAATTACAACAAAATTATAGAACTATCAACTGGAGAAACATCTGAAGTCTGACTAACAGAAGTCTTATAACTAAGGATACAAAGAAGAAGCCATGTTGAGGCTGGTAGGAGGGGCAGAGATGCAGAACTGGCTAACCACAAAACTCCATGTGGTGGATGAGAACTGGGAGGTATATCTCAGCCATGAAGGTTCCCCCCAGAGGAGTGAGGGACTCCAGCCCCACACTGGCCTCCCAAGCCCAGTATTCTGGTGCCAGAAAGAGGAACCCCCATAACATCTGGCTGTGAAAAACAGTGGGGATTCCAACCATCCAGGTGGGATGGAAGGCTGTGGGAAACCCAGGTGTCCTCTTAAAGGACTTGCGCACAGACTCTCTCAATCCCAGGCACTCACCCTGGGCTCCAGCAGAGGGATAGTAACTCAGGGAGGTGTCGGAGACATACAAGGGGCAGATTGAGTTGTGTTACTTTGGATTGAGCGCTGGAAGATGCTCGCCATTTCCCTGTGAGGAGGTCTTTCCATGCAGCTGGCAGGTGAAAGCCATCTTTCCTGTGTTGAGCCCACCCCCACATGGCCAAATCTGAATCTGATTGGTCTGGTGAGCTCCACAGATCCGCCCTGCTGACTCATGGGACCCTGCCCCATCCTACTCCCCCAACTGTCAGAGGCATTTTCTCCAAGAGCAGCCAGCCCTGCCTGCATTGCACTCTTTTTTGGAAAACTGTCAGAGTCCTACAGACGCCAGGTGGGTGGTGACTGGCCTCCATGTGCCCTGAGACTTTTGCTGAGTAGCTTCAGCCTCTGCACTGCACCAAACCAGAATTTACATTAACCTGGTGACCACAACTCTTCCTACTCTAGTAACTCCCTGAGACCCTGTCTCACCCAACTTGTGTACTGCTCAAGGCTTTATCAGTGGCTGAAACTTAAGGGAGCTGGCAGGTAGCAGTAGGACTTGAGGTGTCCTGGCATTTGGTGGAGCTAACCTAGGCCTGGTACTGGTGGCAGATGTCCTTGGTTCAAAGTGTGGCCTCTACACATGCCTCCAACTTTAGCACAGTTGGAGTGAACTTGGGCCAGTGAACAACTGTGGATTGCTTTGTAGTTCCTACCAGGTAGTCTCTGGCTGGTCACATGCAGTGGGTGACCTGGGCCTGCACCACAGTCCTGCACAAGAGGCCCCAGAACCAATGTACTTGGAGGTTGGCTTCAGACCACAGCAGAGCACCGCCCAATTGGCCCCACAATCAGCACACCCAAAGGGCAGTCTCTTTTTGCACCAGACCTCACTGGGGCAAATTCCACTCAGTGGAGTAAGCCCCCCACACAGCAGCCTATAAGCTGTGGATGTAGCCAAACCCCACAGCCAGTCAGCCTGAGGGTCAATCCCACCCACTGACATGCCAATAGCAACCAAGGCTCAACTATAACAGGGGGGCACACACAACCCACACAAGTGATGCTCCTAGAACACCCAGTGCAGGTGACCAGGGAGACTGTGCCACTGGGTCCCACAGGGCACCTACTATATAAGGCCACCTGGCCAAGACTGAGGGATGTAGCAAATCTACTAATATATAGAAAAAAATTGAGAGGCAGCTAAAAATGGGGAAACAAAGAAATACGTCCCAAATGAAAGAACAGGAGAAAACTCCAGAAAAAGAACTAAATGAAATGCAACCTACCAGATACAGATACAGAGTTCAAAACAATGGTTATAATGATGCTCAAGGAACTTAATGAGAATTTCAACAGAGATAGCAAGCATAAAAAAGGATACAGAAACCATAAAAGAGAACCAGTCAGAAGTGAAGACTATAATAATTGAAATGGAGGAATCACCAGCAGACCGGATGAAGCAGAGGATCAAATCAGCAGTTTGGAAGACATGGTAGCAGAAAAACACCCAATTGGAACAGAAAAAAGAAAAAAGAATCCAAAAAAATGAGGATAGTTTAAGTGACCTCTGGGACAACATCAAGCATAACAACATTCGCATCATAGGGGTACCAGAAGGAGAAGAGAGAAAGCAAGAGATTGAAAATCATGAATAATAAAATGGCAATATCTATCAACAATTACTTTCAATGTATATGGATTAAATTCTCCACTCAAAAGACATAGGAGGGCTAAATGGATACGAAAACAAGACCCTTACATATGCTGCCTACCACAGACTCACTTCAGATTGAAAGACACATACAGACTGAAAGTAAAGGGATGGAAAAAGATATTTCATGAAAATGGAAATGAAAAACAAACAAACAAAAAGCTGGGGTATAAATACTTATACCAGACAAAATAGACTTTAAAACAAAGGCTCGGGCCGGCCGAGTGGCCACGTTGGTTAAGAGCTGGCTTGGGATGCCAGAGGGCTCCGGTTCGGATCCCACATATAAGGGCCAGTGACACTGCCCTCTACAGCTAAGATGCTGAACAACAGCTCAACCTGGAGCTGGGCTGCCGGGAGTCGCCGGCAACAGCGTAGGCTGCAGCCCCTGCTGCAGTGGGTTGCCATGGGCTGCTGTGTGTAGCCAGCAGCCAGGGTGAGTGGCCAGCAGCCTCCGTGAGTGGCCGTCCAGAAGCCAGCAACTGATCTGCCTCGCCCGGGAAGAGCGCAATGATGGTGCCAACTTGGGCCAGTGAAGCAATATCCTCCACAACTAGACTAAAGAACAAAAGGACAGCAACTTGTCTGTTCCCCTTCTCCCAATCCCCAGCGCTGTTCCCATCCCCCAATTCCCCAATAAAAAAAATCTTTAAAACAAACAAACAAACAAACAAAAACAAAGGCTATAACAAGAGACAAAGAAGGACCTGGTAATCCCACTTCAGGGTATTTATCTGAAGAAACCCAAATGCTACTTCAAGGGGACGTGTGCATCCATATGTTCATTGTAGCACTGTTTACAATGGCCAAGATGTGGAGGCAGCCTGGGAGTCCATCAATGAAAGAATGGATAAAGAATAGGTGGTACATATATGCAATAGGATATTGTTTGGGAATGGATGGGAATGGGTTCTTGCCATCGGCAGTGACTTGGATGGATCTGGGCGGGTATTGTGCTGAGTGGAGTGTCAGACAGAGAAAGACAGATGCAATGTGATTTCGCTTATATGTGGAATCTGAAGAACAAAATAAACAAAACAAACTTATAGATACAGAGAACATAATGATGGTTGCCAGAAGGGAGTGGGGTCGGGAGTGAGTGAAAAAGGGGAGGGGATTAAGAAGTACAAATTGGTTTTTACATATTAATCCTGGGGATGTAGGGTATAGCATAAGGAATATAGTCAATAATATTGTAATAACTATGTATGGTGTCAGATGGGTACTAGATTTGTTGGGGTAATATATAGGAGGGGGTTCGGGAGCAGGGTGAAAAAAGTGAAGGGATTAAGAAGTACAAACTGAGAGTTACAAAATAGCCATGGGGATATAAAGTAAAGCACAGGGAATATAGTCAATAATATGGTAATAACTATGTACAGTGCCAGGTGGGTACTAGACTAATCGGGGGATCATTTTTAAATTATATAAATGTCTAACCACTATGCTATACACCTGAAATTAATATAAAATAATAGTGAATGTCAACTGTAGTTGAAAAATTAAAAAGGGAGAAAAGGTGAGGAGGAATAAGAGTTCCAAATTTCCAGGTATAAAACAAATGAGTCATGGGGATATAATGTACAGCATATCGTCAACAGTATTGTGATAGCATGTCCAGATGGTTGCTGGACTTACGGTGATCACTTCTTTAGGTATATAAATGTTGAATAACTATGGTGTACACCTGAAACTAAAACATATAATATTGTATGTTAGCTATGTTCAAAAAAATCTTTAAAAAAATAATAAAATAAACTGGAAAAAAAAAAAGCTCTATGGTGATTCTGATCCATCTCCTTCTGGAAATGAACCCTTTCTCCCCAATTCCTCCCTAGCAAGTAGAGAAATGCTAAATTAGAACAGTTAGAAGGAGAAGAGTATTAGTACATCAGAACAAATTTTGTAATTTCAGGGGCTAAATTTTATAAAATTATAATGGTCATCAAGCACTTAGTAATTAAGAGTTTATAACCATATTAAGAGTCACTTGCAAATAATCTTACTGAGAAGGCTTGAAATGGCCTTTGCACACCGCAGTGCCACCCATAAATAAGAATAAGCTAAATTTTTCATTAATTAATTTCTTTTTTCAAGGTCTAAAAACAAGTGGGAAATCACTCTTTTTATATTTAATTTTCTCTTAAAATTTCTGAAAATGTGATTGACTGGTATAGCAAGAAAAAGATGTGGTGATGAGGGTTTACTGAACAAAGTAAGTTAAGTACTTTACTTGAATGACATATAGAAATGAAGAATTTTGAGATTTACATTCAAAGTAAAAGATAGAAGATAATCTTAAGATACAATAATGAAAGTAACATTTTAGGGGCACCTGTTAGCAACACCCCCAAGGGGGTGAAATCAGAATAATCCAGAATATAGTAAATTCTACAGGACAAATGGCCCAGTTTCTTTCACAAATGATTGGCTAGAAAATAAAAAGGGAAGGAAGAAGATACCTAAGTTTAAGGGATTCAGGAAAAATTATAACCCCATACAGTGTGTAGATTCTAATTTGATGCAAATTGAAACAAATTGTAATAAATTATATATATATATATATATATATATATATATATATATATATAAAATGAGATAATCAAGAGGGAAGGAAACTTGAAACCTTTGTATATTTGGTGGTATTAAGGAAAATATTTTAGATATATTATTGATATACAATTTATAGATGAAATTATTTAAGAATGAAATGATATCTAATATTTGACATGATATAATTCAGTGGGGAGAGAGTGGTGAATGGAGATATAAATGTAACAAGACCAGCATGCTTTGATTGTTGAAGTATGTCATGGGTATGTTGAACTCATATTATTGTCTTTAGTTTTGTGAATGTTTTAAATGTTTCATAACAAAAAGTTGTTAGATATAAAAAATAAAACACTGAGCATATGTATAGTAATATAATTTGGACAAAAATAGAGGCTATAATTCAGAATATTTTCAAATTATAGTTACTTAATATATGCACAATACAGACTTCATTTAAAATGCAAATTAGGCATCTAATTGCATCAATTATACATTTCTCTTAAATCATTATAGCCAAGAGTTTATCTATTTTGGTTCTCATTATGGTACCAAAAACATCACATTTCACTAAAAAATGCATCAATAATTCATACTATTTCCTGTTCTTTCAATATATTCTAGGTAGAATTGACAAAAAACATCTTTTTCTTTTCTGTAAGTCATTGGAGCTTTAATGTTCACCGGTAGAACCCATAGTATATACAAATGTGATATATATAAGAGCAACTTATTGTTCAGTTAAGAAATAGACACAGGTACTGCTAATTTTAAAAATATTTTCAAAGCTTCTTATACCAAACTTCCTTCCCAAAATTAGCTTCCCAAAGGAAAAAAAAATAGAGATTTCTCTACCATTACCACTGTGAGTAAAACCTTTTTATGTTATTGCAGATGGTGGAAAACATGAGGAATATGTCCTTACGAGTTTGAATGATCTCATCAGCATTACTGGGGCATTCTGAATGCAATCAAAGAGGTAAATGGGAATAAAAAATATTCTTTGACAGATGAGCCTTCCATGTCATGGGAATTTGCAACCTGTTTGCACAGAATGAATTTCCTATGGAGGCAAAATGCTCCCTCTGATGTTAAAGGAACCAAAACAACTTTTTAAAACCACAGAACTGTTGTAAGAACAGTAAGGGGTGCAGCATGACACATCACAATTATGAGCTACTAATACTGACAAACAACTCAGAATCTATATAATCAGGTGGAGCTTCAGTGAAAGTTTCAGGATGGTCACGAAAATGGAAGAAAAACAAATCACTGCCTAGAAACAGCTGCAATAAACTATTGACAATAAACTATAGAAGGCCAGTCTCTCAGAGTAATCTTAACGGGGTCATATTAAGAATCTTCTAAGTAATTTACTCCACTTTTGTTACATAATTGAAATTCTGAAACAGGCACTTTATATTCTGAAAGGGTAGACAACTGAACTGGATGACCTCTGAGGCAACGGTGCCCAGGTTTTTTGTAATTTCCTGAATGGTACAATTTTTTTTTTAAGTTTGGGTTTGAGAACCCCAACTTTGCTAAGTAAGAACATTATAAAAACAATAGCAGCAAAGATCTAAAAACAAACAATAATAGCAAAGATCTATTATCACTACCATTTAAAAAATGACATTTCAATTAAAAAATCGGGGTACATTTAGCTTTATGACAAACTCGTCACAACATCTTCATCTTTCTCATTTCACTACTGACAGGCTAAAGTGCTGTCACAGACTGCTTTTCAGGCTAGTACCAGTCTGTAGGCTGGCTTTGGATACTATTACTCTTCCAGTATTGAGGGAGAATCACTGAAGCTAAGATCTTTTGACTCTAAATGTTAGAGAAGATGATCTTTTAGGTTAGTTAAATGGAAAGGGATATTTGTCCTTTTTGAGAGGTAATTTTTTTTCAGCCAATCTGTTACACTGAATGATTATAGATTATCTAATTTCCTCACCAGCTGTTTTTCTTTCCAAATCACTTCACAAAACAGGTATTTTAGACATATAGTTTATTACAACAATGGGGATCACTTTTGGCTAATATTTTAGGGGATAGTTTAAAAGTCCAGATTTTTGAAAGTATTGTAGTAGATAGCTGATCTTATAATATGCTTGAAATGGTAGATCCAAACACTCAGAAAACACAAAAATATTTAACTGATGATCCTGGAGTATTTAATTTTGAATAATACTCATGTGAAGTATTTAGCTGAGTATAGCCTCAAATTTTTTCAACAATCATAAGCTATATAGAAATCTTACTTCCTTTTATATTTTCCTGATTAAAAGAAAAATTTGCCTATAGATTATTATAATTCTATCAATAGACTTTGGAGCTTTAAAAAATATTTTAAAGAAGCGCTATGTATAAAAGTGGCTGTTTTCTATCATTAGCATCATAGTTTCTTACGACCCTCTATATACAAGACTCTACTTTGTTAGAACTCACTCTCATGTTAGGAAATTAGGACAAGCAAGATGCGTGATCCTCAAGGAAGAAACAGCTATCTCAAGAGTTCTCAATCACTGAACATGAAACCTCAGATGAGTCATTTAATCTTTCTGTGTCTGTGTTGCTTTAGGGTATTGCAATAAATGACCTCTAAGCCTCTTTGAGTTTTGGCTTTTTGAGTCTTAAGATTCTAAAGTGTTGTGCCTAAACAAATACAACGAACACCTTAGGAAACTACACTTTTTCAATGATAGACCACATTAATTAGCCTCATTACTTTATATATGTGTAACTGTATTCCTGTATGTATGTGCATGTGGGTGAATACATCCAGTGTGATTCCATCCATTAAAACCACCAATATTGATTGTAAATATCTTGTACCTGTTTCCAAAACAAACCTTACCTATCAAGAGAGAAGATTTTCCACCACTAAGTATATTCAAGAGAACATGTTACAGTTTGAAAAGGCTATCATATAAATGCTTAGAGCAATAGCATCAGAGTTGGGCTAAGTATGGGAAGTAGGGATGAGAAATAATCATTTCTCAACTTTGAGTTCCCCTTAAGTGAAATTCACTTTTAATTATGTCTTCTTCATCCTCAAGAGTTTTAGATTTCCTGTCACACAAATAATTAAGAAAGGAAAAAATTGGGGGACAGAATAAGAAAAGGGAAATAAAGTAGAGTAGAATACAATTACTACCATGAATATCTTGGGAGAGGGGCAGGAAATTGAGAAAAAGTATACGAAGGCCGTGGAATTGCATTTCCTCATCTTTCAGGCTGAGGAAGCCGAGTTTATCAGGGACTATTGGCACCCAGTTTGGAACTCAGGCAACGTAACAACACATATTGAAATGGGGAAAAAGAAATACTCGTTCAGGCTGGTTAAAGAAAATGAGCCACAAATAGCTTATATGTCCAGTATTCTGCCTCTGGGACCATAAGGAATTAGATAGTCACCAACTCTGTAGCCGAGAATCTGCTGGAGTATCAGCAGTCACACTAAGGAAAACGAAAAAACTTCATATGAGAATCCTCTGCAACAAAAGCAAATGGAACTTGTAAGCTTAAAGTTGAAATCAAGGATGATAGGGAACCTTCAAAGTTTACAGCTTTAATTCTTCAGAATTTAAGTCATCAGAGTCTCATTATCACTATTTTAATGTGTATTTAGAATGCTGAAATTAATATTTTATTTTAGCGAATGTTAAAAAAAATCTAGATGAGCTTTCATAGCTTTGCTTGTGCCCGCAAAATCCCCCAATGTATTTCTTCTAATATGTAAGTCTTCCAACTTTGAATTCTTCTAGAACATTGGGTTTGCAGATAAGAAAGGGCCTCTGAATTTGATTGGTTCCCTTCTGGTCATACCTTGCATTATTAAAGATGGTCAGAAATAAAAATGTGGTAGGGAAGCAAGCACTTTGGTTGCGCCGGTTAGGGGCTTGGTCGGCAAATAGCTCAGCAGATAGTATTGTGTTCATGATAAACAAGAAGGTAACTTCTAAGCCTACATTGTTTTAAGAGTGCAAAATAAAATAAATTGCAAACAAGTGATTTTTTTATATGAATCTATACACGTTTCCTTAGTCTATCTAAATTGTACCTCTCATCCAAGGCCTAAATCAAGTCCCACCTCCTTAACAAAACCCCTAGTCTAGAGGACTTTAACTCAGCCCTTCTCTGAAATTTAATGGTAGTCATTAAATAATTATTTACTGAACACTTATAGATATGAAGTAATTAACCCAGCCTGTCTTCCAAAAGGGGGAAAGATGTAAGCAATGTGCCAACCACACAAGGTCTTTCTTATATCATTCTTAATGCCTAACTCAATATACTCATTAAAATAAATGCCGTTAGCATCCCCAAAATTATTCTGAACTAAAATGACTTCGAATTGAAAAAATGCAAAGAGATACTGTGGGAAGAAAAACATTTAAAATAATTAATAAGGGTAATTTGGCTATGTGTATGCATAACTTTAAATAAAGTATCTCCAATTCTAGGAATTTATCACATGAGGCTACCTTGCTCCAGATGACTCACAGAGCTGCCAGATGACTGTGGTTCATGAACAATCTCCCTTGAGGCCAGCAGAAAAACTGCCCATCTGGCTCCACCTGTATTGCTGACCCCCAAATCCATGAGAAAATAAACTGTTTCCTGTTGTTAAGCCACTAAATTTTGGGTTATTTAGTTATGTAGCAATATAAAGATGATCCAATTACATTAACAAGTGTTATTTTTTTCCAATAGATTGGAAAACAATTTAAAAGTAAAACAATTTTTAAAAATACAAGTTGAGGGCCGGTCTAGTGGCGCATTGGTTAAGAGCTGGCTTGGGACACCAGAGGGCCCCGGTTCGGATCCCACATATGAGGGCCAGTGACACTGCCCTCCACAGCTAAGATGCTGAACAACAGCTCAACCTGGAGCTGGGCTGCCGGGAGTCGTTGGTGACGGCATAGGCTGCAGCCCCTGCTGCAGTGGGTTGCCATGGGCTACCATGAGCGGCCAGCAGCCAGCGTGAGCGGCCAGCAGCCGCAGTGAGCAGCCGTCCAGAAGCCGATGACTGATCTGCCTCGCCCAGGAAGAGTGCAATGATGGTGCCAACTTGAACCAGTGAAGCAACGTCCTCCACAAATAGACTGAAGAACAAAAGGACAGCAACTTGTCTGTTCCCCTTCCCCCAATTCCCCAGCGCTGTTCCCATCCCCCAATTCCCCAATAAAAATGTTAAAAAAAAAATACAAGTTGAGCACATAAGAAAATACTGGGGGTGTGAAAAAAATGTATACATATGACTTGTTTTCATCTTTTGTTATCGGTATATATTATTACAATTTTAATACAATTTTTTCCTGTCTTAAATGTGTATACATTTTTTTGGCACCCTCTGTATTGAACTCTGGTTAATGATGCTTAAGTGGAGAGAGAGAAGTATACTAATGTCTACAACTTAGTTTGAAATACATAAAAATACAAGATGGATTGATAAGTAGAGAGAGGGCTAGTTCAATTAATATGTGATAAAGCAAGTACAATGAAATGCTAATTGTAGAATCTAAGTGGTAGGTATGTGTGTGTTCACTGTAAAGTTATTTCAACATTTTTATAGTTTGTTTTTTAATAAAAATGTTGGAAAAACAGGTTGGATTATATGGTGTAGCCACACTATAGAATATTATGTAGTCATTAAAAATAATGGGTGGACGAATAGTATTAAAATTGACTGATAAATCTTTAAAAAGCAAAGTACAAAATACTGTGTGCAGTATATTATTTTTGTAAAACACAAATTAAAAAATACAGATATAAAGAAAAAAGAAGCAAAGGACATATGCTAAATTACCTCTGGACATGGGATGATGATTTTTTAAATTTCCTTTTAGCTTTGAGTGTTTTCCAAACTGTCCTACTTAACTAGGAAAAATTTAAAAGTAATTAAGAGAACAGTGCAAATGTTTAATAATGAGTTGAAATCTATTTTGAAAAGAACTTTTTTAAAAAAAACGAAGGTGTTCAATATTTTCGAATAAGAGAAAATGAGAATGGAGTTTAGAGAATAGTAAGAAAACATTCATTTAGCCACAGGAACGTATTTGATAGGAAAAGTTAACTACATGCTAGAATAGAGACTATAGCTTTCCTTTTTCTAGAAACATAGCCTCTCCAAGAAAAAAAAAAACTACATTAGTGACCTCTTGAGATCTCTTCCAGTTTAATGATTTTTTTTTAAAGTAAGGCATGGCTGACATTTATATTGAGTCAAAGAGTGTCAAAATATAGCCAAATGTTATAATTAATTTGGAAACATTATCCCCTCCCTAAATTTAGGCTATGACAGAAACCTGGTAATTGGAAGAAGAAAAGAATATCAACAAAGTAGGTTGAGGGAGTCTAGTCCACAGAGCTAGCTAAATTGTTAGCCAAACCTTACATAAATCCCTGGGTCTATTTAACATTGGGGTAGTTTTAATCCCCATCTGATAGAAAACATAAAGAAAAGATTTCCCAGACATCACCATAAAACTCTCTAAAGAAATTTCAAAACTTAATTTGATACCAAAAAACTATGGGGGGCCGGCCGAGTGGTGCATTGGTTAAGAGCTGGCTTGGGACACCAGCTCTGAGCAGCAGGGCCCCGGTTCGGATTCCACATGGGGGACAGTGACACTGCCCTCTACAGCTAAGATGGTGAACAACAGCTCGACCTGGAGCTGGACTGCCCTGAGTCGCAAGCGATGGCATATGCTGCAGCCCCTGCTGCAGTGGGCTGCCATAAGCTACCGTGTGTGGCTGGCAGCCAGCGTTAGAGGCTGGCAGCCAGTGTGAGCTGCCAAGAGCCGCTGTGAGCAGCTGTCCAGAGGCCGGCAACCAATCTACCTCATCCAGGAAGAGCGCAATGATAATACCAACATGGGCCAGTGAAGCGATGTCCTCCACAACTAGACTGAAGAACAAAACGACAGCAACTTGTCTGTTCCCCTTCCCCCGATTCCCCAGCGCTGTTCCCCTCTCTCAATTCCCCAATAAAATAGTTAAAACAAAACAAAAACAAAAAAAATTATGGGAATAACAAAGTAATTTCATCCTATAACCTAGGGAAAATTTGCGTGTGTGTGTGTGTGTGTGTGTGTGTCTTAACTGAACATGAAGAAAAACTTACCCAAGTTAAAGTACCTAAATATGAAAGTGCAAAATACTAGGGGAGAAAAGGTTGCTGACAAAATTTTGGTATCATGATGGTGGTGGTATGTAGTGGAATGGTGAAGCTGGGACAGCTTTAAACTCAATCTGAAAAAAAGGATCAATAACCTTTTTCATTTCAACTCAACAATAAATGTAAATTTCAGAATGTGGAAATAAATAATAGCCTTTCTAACAAAAGTCATCAACCAACATACGAGGTCAGACAATTAAGTTCGCGAACTCATTCTAGAAACAGTGCTACATACCTCATTACTGAATATTACTACAGTCACCTTCAAAGTACTCCCCTTGGGAAGCTATGCACTGACGCCAGCTCCTAGTTCACCCGTCAAAGCAATTTGGAACCCTTTTTCTGGAATGGCCATCAGAGCTGTCACCATATTACCCTTGATGTCCTGAATGTCATCAAAATGTCTTCCTTTCAATATTTCCTTTATCTTTGGGTAAAGAAAGAAGTCACTGGGGTCCAGATCAGGTGAGTATGGAGGGTGTTCCAATACAGTTATTTGTTTACTGGCTAAAAACTCCTTCACAGACAGTGGCATGTGAGCTGGTGCATTGTCATGATGCAAGAGCCATTAACTGTTGGTGAAAAATTCGGGTTGTCTAACTTTTTCATGCATCCTTTTCAGCACTTCCAAATAGTAAACTTGGTTAACTGTTTGTCCAGTTGGTAAAAATCCATAATTCATAATCCCTCTGATATCAAAAAAGGTTAGCAACATCGTTGCAACAAGTTCGTGAACTTAATTGTCAGGCCTCATAGGTTTTCTGGTGAAATAAAACCCAGGTTAAAATGAGAACCTTGAACACTTCCCCTGACACTTATTCATAAATCACAAGATAAGGTATTTAAAAACTATTAGTTATTCAAAGTTCATTGTTTTGAAGGAAAAATTCATAAAATTCCTATACTGAATGACTCTCTTCTTAGCTTCTTAAAGCAAACAAAAGAGAAACATACAAGTTGTTTTCATTGACCAGGCTAATGTTTCAACTCCACCATTTATATACACTCTTTCTCAGGAATACTGTCAGTCCAACCCAAGCTCAGTTATTAGACTAAACATTTTAGAACCCAGATTGAAAAATAAGACCAAAGATGTGGGTAGAATATAAGCCCCAGATTCCCATTTCTGAGATTTTCAATGAGTGTGTTCGAGATTCTTAAAAAAAAAAAAAATCTATGGTTTCTTTTATTTTAAAAAAATTTACATAGATTGATCTTTAAATTTTAAGAAATGATTCTGACAAATTACTTTTCATTTCCACAGAAGATAATGGCCCTATTAAACGAAATAATAATAGGGCATGGATTAAATGGGCTCTAAAAGAATATGATATTGATGTATCTACATTTTCCAGCTCATTCATTGAAAGGATTAGCTGTAACCAGTGCAGTAGCTATAAAATTCTGAGAAAGATTGGTTCCTAAGAACTGCCAGATGGTCAGAAGAAAATATTTTACAACAGTGTTATTGGAGCCCTTCAGACAAGGACAGATATAATCTAACTTTGAGAGCTGTCAGGTATTATGAAGTGTTACTTTCCATTTGTAAATAAACTATGAGTTATTGTCACATGAGAAATGGAGAACAACAGAAATTTCTAACAAAGTCCCAAAGCTTCTCATAGCTAGGCAAATCTCACAAGTTTTATGTATTTTTCCATTCCATATTAAATGTGAAAGCTAATTGTTTAGTAAATAATGCTCTAGAAGCCACATGTGTCAGGATCCACAGAAAATACAGGATTTTACTCTCTACGTTGCTAAAAGATTCATAATTGGTCAAAATTTAAAAGACATGCTTAATGGGTGAGCCCTACCCAGACAAAATGCATACTTTTTTCTTAGGCAATTATGGCTTTTCTTTCTCTTAACAGTGTCTTTCAAACAGCAGAAGTTTTTAATTTTGATGAAGCCTATTTCATCCATTTTTTTTCTATTTTACAGATCATGCTGTTTGTTCATGTCTAGAAACAGTTTGCCTAAACGAAGGTCACAAATGTTTTCTTTTCTTATAGAAGTTTTTTCATTTAGGTTTTCCATTTAGGTCTATAATACATTTCTGAGTAACTTTTTAGTACATAATGCAAGTTATGGACCAACCTTCTTATTTTACCTATGGATGTCTACTTGTTCCAGCATTATTTGTTAAAAACTCTATCCTTTCAACACTGAATTGTCATTTAACCTACACAAAAAATCAGCTGTCTATATACCTGTGGGTCTGTTTCTGGATTTTGGATTCATTTCCAGTGATATACTTGTTACAGAATGTTCTGAGACCCGATTTAAAATGTATGGAGAGCGGGTGTTTCCCCCATACCACCAAGCAATACCAGGACACCAGCTGGGTGTCCTACAATTCAACTCGATTCTGACAGTATCTACCTGGAGATATAGCATGAGATTCCACAGGTAAAGGGCTCAGTTCCACCTTAGATGTCAATACTTCTGACCGACTGGCTATAAATCAGAGGTTCCCACGACTCCCTCCTTGGATTTGATTAATTTGCTAGAGTCACTCACAGAACTTCTCAGGAAACTAATTTACTCACTGGATTACCAGTGAAAGAAGCCAGGTGAAAAAGAGTACAAACGGTTTAATTCTATTTACATAAAATGCTAGAAAACGCAAATTAATCTCCAGAGATAGAAAGCGGATTGCGGCTGCCTAGGGGCCTAGGGGCGGGTGGGAGAAAGAACTACAAAGGAACATGAGAAAACTTTTGGAGATAATGAATATGTTCATTGCCTTCAGTGCGGTGATAGTTTCATGGGTATATACGTAAGTTAAAACTTACCAAGTTACACTTGAAATATATGCAATTTGTAGTAGGTCAACGATACTTCAATAAAGTTTTCAACAAATCTATCTAAATGATCCTGATGCTGTCAGATTTTGGAACCATTAGACTAAACCACAGCCTTCAACACATTAGGCTGTTTATTTTGTTTTCAAATAGCTTTCAAAAAAAATATTTCAGAAACATTTGACAACACGTTTTCATGTTTAATAATCTCAATAGTAAAAGTGTCCTTCCTTTACCTAACAAAACTCTTGCTACATTTAAGCTCACCACTTGTTTTATATTCTCACCAGTGAAAATTAAAACCAAATAAGTGCGCCATAAACTTATCATGCCTGTGTGACACACAGCTGCTACTCAATAGATGACTATGAAATGAAATGAAATGATACTGCTATTCAATTGGAAGAGTGATCTCTCTTCTCTAGCTTGAAACTTTAAAAAAAAACCATCTATTCATCATATTATATATTTAGAATGTTTTTCTCTGGACCCTCTAGCTTCCCTGCAGTGTAAAATGAAAATAGTCTGGGAGTTGTGATTAAAACTGACTATTGCAGAGCAATGACTTCTGAGCTTCTCATGCTTGCAATCACATTCCCTTTTCCACATCCTACAGTTATGTCTTCTCTATAATAATAACACAATTGCTCAGTGATACATGAACTGGGTTTCACTGTTGACTCCCAGGCCTTTCTTTGTCATATTTATGGCCACGCCACTCCCATCTTCTATCTATCTTTGGTGCTTACTGTTCATGATCACCACGGCATGTTATTTTGAACTTGGTCCTATAGCCCTTCATAGAGTATATACTAGTTCATTTTCACAGTTTAAGATAATTTCATTTAAACTATAACAATCTTCCAAAGTACACGTATCAGGGCTTTCTTTAGCCAACACATGAGTTTATTTTCAATTATTTATCCATGACACAGATGGAAACTCAGACTAACTCCAGCCTTAGGATATGCATTTATAGAACGAGAGTCATTGTTGACACTGAGCCCTTGGTGGCCATTTTTAATTGTGACTTGTCAGTGAATTGGGCCCTTTCCTATAGGAATATGGTCTGGTCTGGACCTCATCCTTTGAGTTAGTGCTACATGTCATGTGTGACTGAATCAAAATCCTTTCTGAAGTTCAGATAAATTACGTACCCTGTTTCCTAAATGTCTGTATAAACTGTCAATCTCTTGAAGAAGGGAATTAAATTGATCTGGGACAATTTGCTCTTTGCAAAGCCAGGATAGTAACTACTCAGTGCTTCATGCTCTCCTATGTGGTGGCTAATTGATTGTTCAATGATTTCATCTAGCACAGAATTTTTAAAGGTATTTAAATTAACCTGACTGGCTTAGAGGAGGTATAATTTGCTCCCCTTTTAAAAAGCTGGGCACTAAAACTGCTTTGACTTCATCAACAAGACCTTTTTACTCTTTTGTATCATTTCATTCAGATACTCAGTTTCCTACTTTAGATCACAGGACCTCCAGAGAAGGAATTCCATCTTGCTTATCTTCTATCATCTTGCTTACCTTATAGAATTGAATACTATGCTTTATGTATAGAAGACATAAATATTTGTTGACCTGAATTTTAATTCTCAAAATTATTGTTCCATTCCATAAGTATCCCACAATGCACTGGATGGGGTTAATTTTTAATTTAATGTCTCATATTTTTGTTCAGCATTCTACTGAACAACTTAGCATTTAATATTATTCATAAATTATCAGTAAAATGGTGTTTCTACAGGTAGGACTTGTTTTTATAACAGACTTTTATTTGGGGATTAAATGATTTAAATGTGGGCCAACATTATTCATATATGGTGAATACAAGGTAATATTCAAGTCCTCTGGTACATTTCCACAGCTCACAAATAAAAATACACCCCTACTTTCATCTCACCCTAGGCAATAGGTTAAGGAGCAGCACCCCAATCCATAATCTCATTGGATGAGGTGATATTTTATAAAATATTCAAGTAAGAGATAAACATCACCGAGGATCCTTTAAGCAATCATCTGAGGCCAGCTTAAGGAAACATTTTATAAACTGCCAATAAAAATTATAATAGCTCTTTTTTATTGAGAATTTATGTGACAAGGATGTTGCTGAATTCTGTATCACCATTAGCTGTTTTAATCCTCACAACAACCCTACGATGTAAGGCAACATAATTATCTCCATTTTAAAAATAAGGAAATTGAGGCTCAACATGGTTCAATAATAGGTAACAGAGCTGGCTAATTAGCAGAGCAGGGGTTTAAATCCTTGTCTGTTTTACTGCAGAGCCTAAGTTCTTATTCACCAAACTATTCTGTCACTCTGAGGGCCTACTATGTGCAAGCAACACTCTACGTACCATGAGAGAAAGATGAATTAGACATAGTCCCAGCCCTCAAGGATCTTACATTTGTAAGGGTTTTGCTGCCATTGTCTCTCTCTCTCTCTCTATTAAGTGGCACTCTTGTCTGGGTATCCTTACAGGTTCTCTCTCAGATTACATAAATATGAATTCACTAGAGATTCCTGCCTCTTGGGAGGCTCTTCTAAGTATTTCCCCTTGCAAAGATATTTCTTTAGGGGTGGTCAACCTCAGCTACACTCTACCTAATTTCATATTCTCATTTGTCTTCACCTCTCACTTAACCCAAATGTTATTCTTTTTCATATGCATATCTGGGTTTCTAATTAAACAATTCTATCTGTATAGTCTGAAGAACTGTTGCTCAGAGATCTGAAATTCTCAGCTTAAAGAAATACAGGAATCTACAGGACTTCTGGCAGTGGGTTCACCCAAATATAAGAACAAGGCATTAGGAAAGTGTAAATAAGGTACAATAGGCCAACTTTCTTTTCTTCACAAACTTTTCTTTTTCTGTGATTCTCTTGGAGCCAATGTTGATTAGGCAAAGGGAAAAAAGTTTATTTTCCTTTTCCATATTTATCTTTGGAACATTCGACTCCCACTGACACTTTATGGTATAGTTGATTTCTGACATAATCAGGCCACCGGCATCAACCTACACAACCCATTCAGGAAGACAGGAATTTGAAAGACAAGAATTTGAACAAGGACAATGGTCTGTGGTTTTTGGTTTTTTGTTTTTGTTTTTGTATGTTTTAATTTTTACTGTAAAATAAAACTTTCTAAATCTTAAGCCTGTGACTAATAATTTTTTTCCTATTAATTTTCCAAGCTGAAAACTGGGGCTAAATTGTGTTTTTCAAAAATGCATCCCTTTTCTATTCTGTATTTACCCTTTTCAAATTATCCCCTAATATAAAGATGGGTGAGGCCTTTAAAATTGTTTGAGCCAACTTCCGTTTGGGACAGTGCGAGAATCGGAGATGGCCAAATGTTATCTAGGCAAAAATGAGACAATCCCAGAGGAGAAATGCTATTTGAAAAACATTTCACCTGTTCGGTGAAAAGACACAGGGGCAAACAGTGTGCAGGTTTCAGTCTTGGAGGGAGCGGCCCTGACCAGAAGAGCCAGCACTTCTTTTAAAACACTGGAAAATGTTTAGTTTGAGAGGTAGGGTGAGGGAGGGAGGGGATGGTTTAAGGGAGGGGAGATTTTGTAGGGCTTTAGAGACCAGAAATGTAGACTTAAAACTGTTGGCCAAAGGGAACCGCTTTAGGTTTTTGCAAACGAGAGAAGAGGGGAAAGCTATGGGCTTTGGAATCAGACAGAACTAGGCACAAATTCCAGTTCCATTACTGTTGGAGCCTTAGTTTTTGTTGACTATAAAATGAGGCTAATGAGGCTTACTCCACTTTCATGTATGAAAGGGCCTATCAGGGTACCCTCAGTAAGGGCTAGATTCTTTTCCTTTCCAAAGAGTGTGTCAGATTTATCTGGCAGCAGTGGAAAAAAAATGGAGGGGAGTGATTGGTGTAAAAGAAAAACCAAGCTAGGAGACTGGTGCAGAAATGCAGGTTAAGGTGATGAGAACGCGGTAGTGAGAAGCACAAGAACCAAATCCAAGAGGCCTTCTTTTTTTTTAAAGACTTTTATTGGGGAATTGGGGGATGGGGACAGTGCTGGGGAATTGGGGGAAGGGGAATAGACAAGTTGCTGTCCTTTTGTTCTTCAATCTAGTTGTGGAGGACGTTGCTTCACTGGCCCAAGTTGGCACCATCATTGCGCTCTTCCTGGGCAAGGTAGATCAGTTGCCAGCTTCTGGATGGCCACTCACGGAGGCTGCTGGCCACTCACGCTGGCTGCTGGCTACATGGCAACCCACTTCAGCAGGGGCTGCAGCCTACGCTGTCGCCGGCGACTCGCGGCAGCCCAGCTCCAGGTTGAGCTGTTGTTCACCATCTTAGCTGCAGAGGGCAGTGTCATTGGCCCTCATATGCGGGATCTGAACCGGGGCCCTGTGGCGTCCCAAGCCAGCTCTTAACCAACGCGCCACTTGGCCAGATCCCAAGAGGCCTTCTTAAAAGAAAAACAAAAAGAACCAAACTTCCTGAAAAATTAGAAAAAGAAGATAAGAAAGAAAAGTCAAGATAATTCCAAGATTTCTTGCTTAGGCACTGGAAGAATGGTGATGGAAATAGAGTAGGACATCAGGCTGAGTGAAAGAAGCCAGACACAAAGAGTTTATTCTATTGTAGATCAGAGGTCGGCAAACTTTTGAGACGGAAGAGCCCCTAGGGATTGGCTAACTGCAGCACGTGAGCCACATGCGGCTCTTTGGGTACGTACATGTGGCTCTGAAGTAAAACTGAAAATGAAAATAAAACTATCATAGCTTCATTTACAAAATTTTTAAAGGATATTATTCACATAATGGTGATTATGTAAAAACATATTTATGGGGCCGGCCAAGTGGCACGATGGTTAAGAATTGGCTTGGAACGCCAGAGGGCCCCAGTTCGGATCCCACATGTGAGGGCCAGTGACACTGCCCTCCACAGCTAAGATGCTGAACAACGGCTCAACCTGGAGCTGGGCTGCCGTGAGTCGCCGGCAACGGCGTAGGCTGCAGCCCCTGTGGCAGTGGGTTGCCATGGGCTACCGTGTGTAGCCAGCAGCCAGCGTGAGTGGCCAGCAGTCGCAGTGAGCAGCCGTCCAGAAGCCAACGACTGATCTGCCTCGCTCGGGAAGAGGGCAATGATGGTGCCAACTTGGGCCAGTGAAGCAACGTCTGAAGCGCAAAACGACAGCAACTTGTCTGTTCCCCTTCCCCCAATTCCCCAGCGCTGTTCCCATCCCCCCAATTCCCCAATTAAAAAAAAACAAAAACAAAAACATATTTATGGCTCTTGAATAATTTTTATATTGTTGTGAGGGATAGGATTGGCTCTTCCAGGGGTCGGCAAACTTTTGAGAGGGAACGTACCCAAAGAACCGCATGTGACTTGCGAGTCACAGTTTGCTGACCCCTGTATTATATGATGTCACTTCTCTGAAACTCTGGGGAAGACAAATCTAGGGGTGAGGGGAAAGTGTGGGTTGTACTCTGAGAAAGAGCACAAAGGTACCTTTTTTGGGTGATATAAGTATCCTATATCTTGATTGAGGTAATAATTATATTGATATATATATCTATACATGTAAATGTACACATACTCTTATACACACATACACATGTACACATATATGTACACACTTACATATGTGTATACACTTATTTCTACACATATATACTTAGATGTACATATATATACACACTTACATATGGGTATGTGTATAAACTTGGCAAGACTTATCAAAATATACAAAGTATGTGTTTAAAAAGTATAATAGAGCTTTTTAAAGGTTGATTTTTAAAGGCCCCTGTCCTGGAGAAGCATAAAATCAGTCTTATTTCTTATTGGAAAAATTCTAATGTCTTGAATTTTGTTTAGGCATACAATATTAAAGTGAAAAAATACATTAAACAATTAATTGTGTAACTAGTTGCTTAATGTCTGTCTCACCTCTTTTCCATCATGACCTTTGAGAGCAGGGAGTGTGTGTATCTTTTGCACTGAGTTCTGTATCTGGGGTCTCTCACTATGTCTCATATACAGCAGGTGCTCAATAAATACTTGACTGAATGTCCAGTCCATTCTAATCGATATTTAAGTGTCTTCTATGTAAAAAGCATAGTGTTAAGCAATGAAGGAAATATTAAAATAGGTCAGACATGAAGAGCTAACAGTACAATAGAATCAGTAGATAAATAATGAGTATGCAAGTATTACATGTGTTTTAGCTTTGGGGGAAAAGTCTGAAAAAAGACAACTTTTAAATTGTTTCCTTTTAAATACAACTTTGGTAGTCAGTGTGTATTTCAGCAGCCATAAGAAAGGAATATGCATACAAAGTAAGGCTTTTCTCAAAAGGCTTGAAATTCCAGAAACTGGAAGCTATGTTTTAGCTATTTGCCTAGTTTAGGTAAGACACTTGTTGAAGGAACAACTAGCTCTGTTCTTTGGTGCTCACAAAGTTATAAAGTGCTAAATATCTCAACTCCAAGCCACCTCTGCATGTCACTTTCACATACTTCACCCATTATCTCCTGTAATATTTTAGGTAGGAGATTGATCAGTCATTTGGTCTTTTAAAACTAAGAATATAAAATAGTTTTCAAGGAGGAAAAAAATCATTGCCCAATCATGATTCGACAGTGGCAAAATTTAAGACCAAAGAAGAATGTAGACTTGCTTATGGAATTCCTTGCTGTGAGTACGCTTTTAAAATACAATGCAAGGGCCGGCCGAGCGGCTCAGTTGGTTAAGAGCTCGCTCAAGAGTTTGAGCTCTGAGCAACAGTGTCCCCGGTTTGATTCATGGCCCAAGCTGAGCTGCCGCTGAGCTGCCAACCGGTGGCAGGATGGCTCAGCTAAAAAAAAATAATAATAATAAAATAAAATAAAATACAATGCACAGGTAACCACTGACCTTTATAATATAATGACCGTGTAGTTGTGAGATAGAAAGAATTAGACAGCTTTGGAGGCACAACCTAGAGCATTTAGAGATGCAGAACTATGGGTAAGTGCCCCTTCATCTAGATTACTCTTTGGTGATTTGAATTATTATTAATATTTTTATGGCATTGCATTCTTAGTAAAGTACATTCTTTTTACATCCTTTTCTGAGAGAAAGGGTGAATATGCCATTGTGAACATTGTCAGGTTTAAATATATATATATATATATATGTGTATAGGTGACTTTAATATCAAAATAGTCTCCACGTAGTATCTGAAGGGCCCAGTCCAGACATTAGGATACGATCCCATGCTAATAGGGGGTAGAATGATTCCAAAATGTAAGAGAAGCCAGACTGAGGAGCGTAAGAAATAGCAAAAGAAATAACCTAGAAGAATTTTCCCATATAAGCAAAATATTCTACAAGTATCTAGATTTTAAACAGCTACCACCTATACAATTCACACTGCTCTTTATATAAAATTGTTTTGTCTTTTAAAATAGTCCCATGTTAGATCACGGCCTTTGGAATACTATAAATATTTAATGGCACAAATAGTCTCCATAGTTACCCAATGCAATAATATATTTAAATAACATTAAGGTCTTTTTTTATTTCCTCCCCTTAATCTAGCTGGATGAAACATTAGATTTTTCAGTACAAATATTTAATGGTCAGGTAGGATAACCTAATAAGGCAGAGCAAAGAGAACATAACAAACTCGACTTATATTCAGAGGAAATAAAACTTAATTCCCAGCGCTGTGGCTCATTGGCCATGTAATTTTAGCCCATTCGCTTAGCTCAAACTAGGCCTTGGTGTTCCTACTGGTAAAACAAGAATATTAAATGACTAGTCACAACCCTTAAAACATGATAAAGTTCTATATACATGTACGGTCTCATTATTATCATCAGCTACATAACACACAGGCTCTTTATCATTATATTCATATGGAGAGACAAATACAGACAAGGTAACGTCTTTCACATTCTCTCTTTTTTCATCTCATCTAAAACACGCTTGTACTGCCTAGTTTTGGGACGAGCTATATTCTGACACTTGTGTAGTCAACCACAACCACAGCAAGCAGGATGGCATTTATCTTTTATAATAATACAGAGAGCTCTGTCGTAAAGTAGGGTCACTGAAATGAGTAATAATCCCACCAGCATCTAAGGGACAACCAGCAGGGTCCAGGTCAACAGGCAAAGCAGCCGATAATTTGCCCAACAACACTGAATTTCATCTGCCCACAGCCTCTATCTACTGATTATACAATCAATACACCTCAGATGAGAAGAGCTAGCAACTGACCGGGGCAGATCAATGCTGGCAAATAAGCGCTTCATGACAAAAAGTTTGATAATTACCATTCTGAAGCCGTGTAAATGTTGTTTCTATTGTAACAACATTCACGATGATACTGCTATGATTGCACTGTTATTATAGGTTTAATGTTAGGCAATCAAGCTACAGTGGTCTAGATATCAACAAACAGCATCAAAAGAAAACATCAAATTGTCCCTATTCTTTTGACACTGTAGCTGCGAAATTTTTCTATGTTAGTGGCCCTAAATGAACAATAATAAGTGACAATTTAGTGAAAAACACTATTTTCACATCTTACAAAAGTCATGCGATATAGATTGATACAAGTATGATTATTTCTAGGACCACTTGAACCAGGGGATTACAATAAATTCAGTCCTGTGACCACAGTTTTCTTTCTTTCCTTTTTTCACTTACATCATTTAAAGAGGGTTTATGTAAATGTTCCCCACACTCATCACTTTTCAAGCATTAGTGCAGTCTTAAGTATAGGGCACCTTGGCTTGATTTAATTATGATCGTTTCTAATACAGCACACTTTATTTTATTTTATTTTAATTTTGAGCCTTGATTGCTAGTTCGTTCTCAATCATTAACATTTAGAAGAACTAGTCATTACTGGTTTTCAATAGCTGCTTGGGTTCCTACAAGCACTTAAGAGTCTTAAAACACAGAAATGGAAAACAGACATTTCAAAGGTAGAACAAATCATGACTCCTAGAGGTGGGGTTCAAGAAGCTCTGGGTGTGTGGGCACTCAAGCACACAAAATCTTCACCTTCCCATTTGCTTTTTCAAAACCACAGGAAATTGGGTCTAAAAAAACTAGGCCACCTCATTTCTGTAAGATGCTTGCTTACATGGAAAGTGGGACCTGATTCCAAAATGAAAGCCTTTTCAAAAGAATGGCAGTCACTTTGGGCCATAATAATCATTTCTATGAGGGTATGTCTGACTTTCGATTTGTGTGACACACATTTTTAATTGTCACCTCCATAAATACATCCCCCCGCTGCACCCAGACGGCAATAAAGTTACCTGTCTAAAACTTGGTCTCCACATTCCTGAGTGGCCAAATCGCTCAGTGTCTGGGGTAAATCAGCTAGCTTTTGGTAGATAAGAGATACAGAGGGGCAGTGGGGAGCAATGTTAAAGAGTTTGTCAATAGCTCCGGAGAGAAAGGGCAAACCAAAAACCTTTTGTGGGCAGCAGTGCGAGCAAGATTTTCAGCATGCTCAGGGGTTGCTGCTAAACGTCTTTTTCAGCAGCATTCTCTTTCTTTCCGTGCAGCTTCTACCTCGCAATAGAGCCAAAGAATGTGATGTATATTAAAATGCTTTGCCTCTCAGATGGGGTTCATTTTTATTCAGGACAATTTTGCTGACTGACAGGTAAGCGTTTGGTGCTGAAATTGGACCTGTACAAGAGCTTTGCATTTCATTTGCTCCATTACACCAGTGCATGAATTACTGGGCTTCCACGTTGGCATCTTTCCATTACTTTCAAATGTCTGACATGAGCAAAATGACTCATCTGACATTTCATGTAACAAATTTGTTCCAAAAAGAATAGAACATTATTATACTATTTTATATACGTGGGTACCACAACCTTCCACCCTAATCTGACCAGAAATTGTAAGTGTATAAATAGTAGCTGATATCAGTTTAAGAAAACACACTGCTAGTGACAGCTGTAAAATATCACGGAAAGAAATATGTCTGCTACTTCGGATTACCCACTGTCACTTCAGCCTACTTCCTGAAATGTTAGCAAACTTTTAGCCAGAGATGTAGCTTTGTACTTTGGTTTCAATTCCACCACTGAGTAAACTTTGAGGCATTATTTATTCTAAGGACCAATACATTAACTTTTCCACTTTTAATCAGTGGTTTTAATATGTGTTCCTTTTCCTTATAGAAACATACTTCTTAAAACAGTACAGGTAACTATTAATAGAGTCAAGGAGTTAAGAGGGCTGTGTCAAATAGCCATTAATAGTTGTAATGCTACTGGGTGCTGACTAGCACAGAGTTATTTGGTCTTCACATCCTTCTAGTTCTCACTTTCCTTCTGAATGCTTTCTTTCTTTCTTTTTTTTTTTTTGAGCAACGATTATACAGACCATGACTCACAACCTTGATACCTTCTCAATTCAAACCTAACATCACACCCAACTACCCAACTTGTCTTGTAGAGGAAGGTGGTTTTTTTTTTTAATTAAATTCATTGGGGTGACAATGGTTAGTAAAGTTACATGGGTTTCAAGTGTACAATTCTATAATACATCATCTCTATATCACATTGTGTGTTCACGACCCAGAGTCAGTTGTTTCAATTCTTTGCTAAAGGCCAGTGTTATCCTAGAAAGCCTTGTTCCAGGTAGAAGATTAGGAAAGAAAAAATACTCAGCTTTATGACTCAGCCTGGAGTTTTTCCCACTTCTTCACTTAAAAATACCTCAGTGACACATTACAACCTGCCATCTAAAGATGAAGATCAAAGATCTACACTCAAAGAAGGGTTTTTCTAGGTGACAGTATAACATTTCATAAAGTAGCAGCATAATTATGTGACAGCAAAATTGAAAATATCATGTTCACTGTTAGTATGAATACATCAAATTAATACAGTATTATTTCCATATAAAATTATTAGCCTCATTTTTATATAATGGTATTTTCTTTTATGAATGTTCTTTTATATTATAAATGTTAAGTACTTTATATTATTGTATATCCTTCTTAACAATGTTAATTTACCTTCAAGCATTATTCATATGCTGAATTTATATAAAATTAGAATAAAAAATGAGACATTAAAAAAATTTCATTACTTTTGTTATTTTAACTCATCTGTATTAAAAGCATCTGGGGGTTGGCCGAGTGGCTCGTTGGTTAAGAGTTGGCTTGGGAGCGCGAGCTCTGAGCAGCAGGGCCGCCGGTTCAGATCCCATATGGACCAGTGACACTGTACCCTCTATAGCTAAGATGGTGAACAACAGCTCAACCTGGAGCTGGGGTGCCGTGAATCGCCGGCGATGGCATAGGCTGCAGTGGGGCTGCAGTGGGCTTCCATGAGCTACCGTGAGTGGCCATAAGCTACCTTGAGCGGCTGTCCAATGGCCAGCGAGTGACTGCCGCACCCGGGAAGAGCGCAATGATCACAATACCAACATGGGCCAGTGAGGCGATGTTCTTCACAACTAGACAGAGGAACAAAAGGACAGCAACTTGTCTGTTCCCCTTCCCCAATTCCCCAATTATGTTCCCTCCCCCAATTCCCCAGTAAAAATCTTAAAAAAAAAAAAAGCATCTGGGAACTCATGGCATTTCCCTCGCTCAACCAGCATCAAAGTGGTTTGCCTAGGGAGTCATTTCACCAGAATGCATACAGAAGATATTTCATATTTGAATAACATATACCTTTGAAGAAATGGTATTATTAATAAATGGTCCAAGACAGCAAATCGTTTACAAATAAACTCCATGAAAACAGGTCCAGCATTGAACACAAGCATTCTTTCCACAGAAATTGAATGAATGAATGTTGTTTGCAATATTTTTGTCTTGGTTATGATGACTATTGAAGATGTTGAGCTACTGAAGTGTCAATGATTATCTTTTCAGTTGCATTTTTAAAACTGTGCAAAGGAGGTGTTTTCTGAACAAACCAAAGGAACTCTCTAGCTTCAACAGCACACTTATTATGATTCTTGACTCCCTGCTCTCACTAATCCTAACATGCTACTCCTCAGAACTGGGTAATCTCACCAACCACAATCTCCTCACCTGCTTCTAGGTTATCGATTACTATCAGTGTAAGCCACAAAATCACATTGACTTTGATCAGTGATCACATTTATGCTGGACCCTCAGGTAACCCAACAAACTTTCTATTTTTCTCACAATAAATATCCTCCACCATTCAAACTTGCCCCTGACCAGGGCCGGCCGAGTGGCTCAGTTGGTTAAGAGCTCGCTCAAGAGTTTGAGCTCTGAGCAACAGCGGTTCGAGTCCAGCCCGAGCTGAGCAGCCGCTGAGCTGCCAACAGGTAGCAGGATGGCTCAGCTAAAAAAAAAAACAAAAAAAAAAAACAAAAGCAAAACAAACAAACAAACAAACAAAAAACAAACTTGCCCCTGACCCTTCATTTTCAACAGATGACTGCTACTCAAGTTACTGAAACATAGTAAAGCCCCTGAGCACCACATCCCAGGATGTCTATCCTCTTTACTTCAGATTCCCCATGTCTTCTTTTGCTTCTGCCTCTCCCCTCTCATCTATGTTCTTGATCTCATCTATTCTCATCTACTTGGAGACCTACCCCACCATCTGTGCCTTCACCATGTTCAAATCTCCACAGAAATACTCAAGTCTCCCAGATTTGGATAAAGTAGGCCACCAGGAAGGGGGAAACCTAGTGTGTACCTTAGAGTCTGACACATACTTTACATGTAGTTAAGAAATATTTGCTGGAAATATAAATGAAAGGCCAAATACCAAAAAAGATTCTATAAGGGTTTCATGCTATGTGAAGCCACAGACAAGAAGGATAGCAACAAAATCTATAAGAATATTTATAAAAATAACTAACAAAAATGAACAAGATTTATGTGAAGAAAACTATATAATGCGACTGAAAACACAAAAGAACATCTAAATAAATGGAGAGACTTACCATGTTCCTAGATGGAGGCATTCATTATTGTAATGATGCTACCTCATTTCAAATTACTCTGTAAGTCAATGCAACCTTAATCAAGATCACAACTTATATCGACAATATTTTCTTATGTATATGTACGTATTCTTGACACTGGTATTTGGGGCCTTGGTCCTGGATCGACTATCCCTCCCAGGCCTAGCTAATTCCTAGAGAGAAAATGACTCCCCTCAAGAGTGCCTTTGATATACAAACCAACCAATCCAGAGCCCACACCCCAAACCATGTCTTTTATCAAATTCTTACACACCAAGTCAATATCCCAGGGCCAGGTACCAGACAAGTAGGGACCGCACCTATAGCCCAGAGCCCACCACAACAGTGCATTTACTATTATTATTATAAGAGTAATTGTTACAATTATTCAAACTATCCAATACTAAGCTGATTCAACATGCCTTCCTTGTCTCACCCATTCCTTCCCATGAAAATCCCCAAAAGGCTCTGGGCTCTTCATGCTCTTCTTTTGCCTCCTGTCTGATCCTGGTGCTTCCCTGTGTGGCCCTGAGTGGCATGCTCTGCCTCCTGTTTCTAGAAATCTGTGAGTATAAGCTTCTTCTTTCATGATAATTATTTCCATATCTGTGGTCTTACTATCCATGATTAAAACAAATCCTGGGTACATTTTAATACACAACTTGTATTTTTTTATTCAATAAATAGATTCAAATGTTCACATGGATGAATGAATAAAAACAGTCAAAAAATTGTAATAGAAGAATAATTAGGGAGGGTCCTGCCTGATCAGAAATAAAAAAACATAACTATAAACATATAGTAATTAAAGCAGAAACTGACAAATCAGTGAAACAGAATAGAGCACTCAGAAACAGACACACTTAAATATGTGGATATAATATATGATAATGGTTTTTTCATATATTCAAAACAGTGAAGAAAAGATGAACTATTTAATACATTCTGTTTGAACAAATGAATGACCACATAGAAAAAATAGATTTGGAATCTCATCTTTTATCATATGCAAAACTAAATTCCAGATGGGATCATAGAACCAAATGTCTTTTTAAAAGCATAGAAGTATTTGAAGAAAATTTAAAGAGATATTTTTATAATGTCATGATGGAGACAGCCTTCCTAAACAAGATACAAAAGCCAGAAGCCTTTAAGGAGGACTGCATAAAAAATGTTAAAAGATAAGATAGCTGAGGAGAAAGGTTCTAAGCATATACAGCAAGACTGGCACAGGCTTTCATGACCTTCCATACCTTGTTCCCCACTGTTCCCTCACGTTAGTCAGGATGGATTAGGCTGCCCATTTGCTAACCATCCTTTTTACTTTCCTAATGCCTCACTTCTGTTCGTGCTTCCCTTCATCTACACGTCTAAACTTTTCTGGTCCTTTAAGGTTTATCTCAAATACACCTTCACTGTGAAATCTTACCTTAACACCCTTCCCCAGTACTCCTAAGCCAGAAAACAATCTCTCCCTCTGAATTCCTAGAGCAGTTTTGTTCATTTTAGGAGCACAATTACAAAATAATATCTTACACATACCTTACTCATCTATTAGTCTTAGTTCCTTCTGTGTCTGTGTTTCCCAAAGTAGGATATATGCCACAAGTGGTTGGCAAGATGGATGAGCATTTTTAATTTTAATAGTATAATGCTACTTTATGATAATTTTCTACTTACAGGAAGTGATATTAATGTTCTATTTCAGTAGTGGTTTAAGATTTTTTAAACAATAAATTTATTTAAATAAAAAAATAGCCAAAAGAAAAATATAAATGACACCAAAAGCACCAGCAACAAAAGAAAAACCAGCTAAATTGAACTTTATCAAAATTTAAAAGTTTGTGCATCAAAAGATGATCAACAGAGTGACAAGGCAACCCATGGAGTTGGAGAAAATATCTGCAATTCATATACTGATAAGGATTAATATCCAGAATATATAAAGAATTACAACTCAACAACAGCAAAAGACAAACAAAAACAAAACAAAACACCCAAATAACCTGACTTAAAAATGGGCAAAGGACTCAAATAGACATTTCTCCAAAGAAGATATACAGATGGCCAAGAAGCACATGGAAAGTTGCTTAACATCACTAAGCATTAAAGAATTAAAATCAAACCACAACATGATGCCACTTCATACCCATTAGAATGACTATTGTTTAAAAGGCAGAAGGAGGGAGGGAGGGAGGGAGGGAAGGGAGGGAGGGAGAGAGAGAGAGAGTAACATATACAGCTGGATATGCTAGACAAAGGGGTGATTCATGGCCAGGGCTAGATGAAGGAAGGCAGTACGAGATTTCATCACATTACTCGGAATTTAAAACTTATGCATTGTTTATTTCTGGAATTTTCCATTTAATATTTTTGGACTGCTGTTGGCCGTGGATAACTGAAGCCACATAAAGAGAAACCGTGGATAAGGCAGAGACTATTTTAATATTCAGCCTTAAAAAGAAATGAAATTCTGACACATGCTCTGACATGGATGAACCTTGAAGACATTATGCTAAGTGAAATAAGCCAGTTACAAAAGGGCAAATACTGTATGATTCCACTTCTATGAGGCACCTAGGGTACTCAATCAAATTCATAGAGACAGAAAGTAGAATCGTGGTTGCCAGAGACTGAAGGGAGCGGGAAACGGGAGTTACTGTTTAATGGGTACAGAGTTTTCATTTGGGAAGATGAAGAAGTTCTGGGGATAAATGTGGTAATGGTTGCTTACTGCCACTGAACCAGACACTTAAAAATGGTTAAAATGATAAATCTGATGATATGTATATTTTATCACCATAAAAAAGAAAACTATTTTATTTATTTTTTAAAGATTTTTTATTAAAAAATATAGCTAACAGAAAAATACTTTTCAATTGCAGAGTATTTGTCGATAATTCGTGAAAATAGTTCATAAATGAGTGGCATGCCAGAAACAATGTTCTAATGAATTATTTCATGTTAATGTCATCTCCGTATAAGTTCTGCAAGAACCATAACTTCTATTTCTTTTTGTTTCTTTACTTATACCCAGGATTATATCAAAGAATGCCTTACAATGCTATATGTATAATATTAATCATGAATAACTATGCAAATAAATGAAACATACTAAATATATGGATTTGTAAAGTACTTATTTGTTATTTAATCTCAGAAACAAGAGAATACACAAAATTGCTGCATACAGATACTAATAAAAAAAATTATGATGCCTAGCTACTAATTGTGCAAAGAGAAGACTAGGATAATATTTTAGTTTCATTTGCATAGATTTAGGTCTTTGTGTTTACTGAATGCATATTAAAATGTTATTATTAAAACCTGACCTCAAATGTTATCCCAATGGAACAAATTCTTTCTTCCCTCAAGTTCGAAGAAAATCCCTCCTCTTTTACCTCACCTCTACAAATTTATTTTTCTATCCAAAAAAACAAAAAAAAAACCCAAACCTCTAGTTAAAGTCCACATCTTTCTATATCACTGTACAAATCTACCTTTTTTTTTTTTAAAGATTTTTTATTGGGGAATTGGGGGAGGAGAACAGCGTTGGGGAATCGGAGAAGGGGAACAAACAAGTTGCTGTCTTTTTCTTTCTCTGTCTAATTGTGGAGGACATCGCTTCACTGGCCCATGTTGGTATTATCATTGTGCTCTTCCAGGCTGAGGCAGATGGGTCGCCGGCCATTGGATGGCCACTCACAGCGGCTCATGGCAGCTCTCACCGGCTGCCGGCCACTCACAGTAGCTTACAGCAGCCCACGCCATCACTGGTGACTCACGGGAGCTCAGCTCCAGGTCGAGCTGTTGTTCACCATCTTAGCTGTAGAGGGCACAGCGTCACTGGCCCTCATGTGGGATCTGAACCAGGGCCCTGCTGCTCAGAGCTGGCATCCCAAACCAATTCTTAACCAATGCACCAACTTGGCCGGCCCCAAATCTACCTTTTTATTCAGGTCTTATCTCTTAAATCCTTTATGTCAGTAAAAAGGACTGGACTTAAAATATCAGCTCTAGTTTCCAAAAAAAACAAATAGAAAATTGCATTAAACATGGTTTTGTTTGTTGATCCTAAAGTCTCTTTTAACCTTGCCACCATGCTCTGAATCTAAGCACTCATAAACTTCAGACTAGCTATCCTTTAGCTCCAAACATTTTTTTTTATTTTTGTATCAATAAATGCCTGTCTAAAAGTACTAAAATATGATAGCTGTCTTTTAAAGTTAAAATATGCAAAATATGGCCCCCAAATTTGTGTTTTCATAAGCTAAGTGGAACCACAACATACAGAAGTACAGATTATTTTCAAAATACCCTGTGGCCTGTATTTGCTTAATTTTTTAATTTTAGTTTTAATTCATTTGAATTACAGTGGACCTTCAATATTGTATTAGTTTCAGGTGGACAGCAGAGTGGTTAGACAGTTAAATAACTTATGAAGTGATCCCCTCGATAAGTCTAGTACCCACTTGACAACATACACATTGTTGGCTTGCTTTTAATCTTTGAAAACAGAATTATTCACACTAAGCTATCTGAAAGTTAGGCGACTTTGATCAAGTTTGAAGAAACAGAAGCAGATAAGAGCAGCTATCAGCACTAGTAGTTTCCATCGGAGATTGCTTCTGTGATGGCTGGTATCAATAACAATAAACATTTCTTCAGCTCTGACTGCACAGGAGGAAATGTCTTCCCCCATGTAAATAAATAGATATGAGGAGACTCAGATAATATAGTATTTTGTTAAATTCCTGGAAATGCAATTGCTTGAAAGAAGATGATAAATCTATTCCTCTAACAGATTTAGCATTGCCACAGGGATTTATTTCATCATAGTTCAGTCATAAATTAATTGCACAGTAGATTTATTCATCTATCATTCTCCTATAACAAGTCTGCTCATGATGCTTTGTATGTCTCCATTTGGCACACTGGGTTTTACTCATTTAACTGGATTATTTATTAATCAGGCATTTATTGAATAATGCTTAAAAGAACTTAATGGGTCTGATGCATTAGATCTATCATTAGGATTATTTTTATTTCAGGTATTCCTTTAAATGGACTTCATTGTATTGGGGAGGGGTTACTCATACTATGAATATTTTCTCTTAAATACATTTATCCTGGCTTTATGAAATACCTGATATGGGGCTAATCCAGTTAAAAAAGAAAAAAAATTTAACTATGCAGCATCTCTATGAATTTGGTATTTAGAGGGGGAAAAAAAGCAATGCTAAATTAACATCCGATAAAGGAATAATCCTAGTTAAGAAATAAAGTCCTCGTTGATCATAAAGGTAACCAAACAACTATAAAAACTCCCCATGCAAGTAAAATCTGCCAATTTCTGTAAAATTATCAGACTGATATGCCATTTTGCCTGATACCAGGGAAAAAATGTCATTGCAACAAAGAGCATTTTATTTGAGCACTAAATGAGTAGTGACTGTGCTTGAAGCTAATGCACAGAGGAAATTGAGGAAAGGGAATTGGCAATGACTGGGGCCCAAGCTGCACCTGATAACCATACTCCTCGACAATTCTAACCCACATCTATCACTCCAGCCACTACTTCCACAAAGAGAATGAGATGGAAAAACAGAGAATACAGATGGAATGAGATAAGAAGAGAGGCAGGAAAATCATGGAATTTTGAGAGTTGGAAGGGATTTTACAGAACTACTGAGTGAGAATAATACTATTGTAGTACTAGTACATAGACTGGGAATGTAACGTTATTAAGCAAAACTCATTTTTAAAATAGGAAAAAATGAAAGTGATTCAGAATCATTTGAAATGAATATATTCCATTTGATTACATATGTAAATTTAGTGAAATAACTCCAAGAAAATTGCCATTCCTATAATAAGCTGTGAGGAGCCAATGATATTTGCATCTTGATTTATAGACCTTTACCATGTAAGCAGAAACATTGCAAGGAACTGAACTTAGAACTTTTGAAAATGAAAAACATTTATTTTGAAGCAGTGAGATGATATTATCACCAGTTATTAATAGTTTTCCTATTGAGTTGTCTCTAGGTACAATTGTTCCATGAATAAAAAATCATGGGAGAGTGTGATTTTTATTCATGAGGCCGTCTCTCAGAACACACACTTAGTTGTGGGCACTAACCGTCCAGCATTAATAGAAATAAACAATCCAGAAACTGAGGAAAAATGGCCAGAGTGGTCAGGTGAAATCCGGAGACTGCCCTAAACACTGGCGTTTCAACCACTATCATGGCATCTAAGCCGAGACCTGACCATTCCATCTTATAAATACCGGGGGTGCCAAAAAAATGTGTACAAGCGGACACTTTGGTCAACATTGCTCAAGCAGTAGTTTGCCGTAATCAGAAGTGTCTGGACGCTGATGGTAACCACTCTGAGCACCTCTTGTAATTGCAGAAGTCAAATGTGACTTGTATTCATCTTTTGTTATCGGTATATATTGAGTATTACAATTTTAACACAGTTTTTCCTTTCTTAAAATGTGTATACTTTTTTTGTTGTTTTTTTTTTAAAGATTTTATTGGGGAGTTGGGGGAAGGGAACAGTGCTGGGGAATCGGGGGAAGGAGAACAGACAAGTTGCTGTCGTTTTTTGTTCTTCAGTCTAGTTGTGGAGGATGTTGCTTCACTGGCCCAAGCTGGCACCATCATTGCGCTCTTCCCAGGGTGAGGCAGATCAGTCGCCAGTCTCTGGATGGCCGCTCACTGCGGCTGCTGGCTACACATGGTAGCTTATGGCAGCCCACTGCAGCAGGGGACTGGGGACTGCAGCCTACGCCGTCGCCGGCGACCCACGGCAGCCCAGCCCCAGGTTGAGCTGCCGTTCACCATCTTAGCTGTGGAGGGCAGTGTCACTGGCCCTCATATGTGGGATCCGAACCGAGGCCCTCTGGCATCCCAAGACAGTTCTTAACCAACGCGCCACTCAGCCGGCCCGTGTATACATTTTTTTGGCACCCTCTGTATATCTTGACTGCTTCCATTTCCCTCACTTCCATCTCTTCCACCATCCTTTCCTTGTTCCAGTTTTCTGATCTGAGCTTCTATAGTAGCCTCTCCCAGTCTCCTCAGAGCCCAAGCCCCATTCTAGCCCTAGTCCTTTGTGCACTCTGTTACCAGAATGTACTAGAATGTGCATGTCAATAGTATAGAAAGTACTAGAATGTGCATATCATTCCCTCAAGCTTTGCATTTTCGTCTTCCCATTACTTTTAGGGGAAAGGCAAAAACCCCTTCCATGGCCCAGGAGGCTCTACAAAGCCCATGCAGCTCACGAGGCTCTTTCTCCTTCCGCTCCTGATTTGCTCACTTGCTTCAGCCAGACTGTCCTTTTTAGACTTCTCTTTCCTTCAACACCAAGCTCCTTGCTACCTACCTCAGGGACTTTGCATATGCTCTTTCCACTGTCTAGAACACTTTGCCCCATGCTTTTGCCTCTACTCTCTGGTGCATTTTTTAGATTTATGCTTAACTGTCCCTTCATCAGGAATATTATACCTTCCTTGATCACTCCAACCTCACTTCGGCCAAGTTAAATTTCCTTATTGTAAGCTCTAACAGCAACCTTTATCACAGTTGCAAGTTAACAACTAACCTCTCTGGGACTTGCTTGTAAACTCCACTGGGGTGGGAATGGTATTTTGCCTCATTCACCGGTTTCCCCATGCTGAGTAAGCACTCCTAAACTCGCTGCTGAATGAGCAGCTCTAGATCCACAGAGAGCAGTGGCCATCAACTTTGAAACCAGCTTCTACGGCTGTGCTGTTGAAGACACTGTTAATGCCTGGTTTGGCTCCCAAATTTTGGATTCTGCCAAAAGTTGTGCCAGCAGGGTCGTGCCAGATCAGCAGACATAACTACGAAGACACCAGACATGGGAACATCTCTCTATCTTCTTTCAGTTCTCATTCCTCCCATATCTGCCTCTGTCTAAGAGCAATCTTTTTCTCCTAGAAAACAAGCTAAGCCCCAAGTTGAGTTTCCTCCAAATGGGATCCCACTCCCTTCAGTGCACTTGCTTAGATGCCGTGACTCAAAACTGCGTGTGTGAGTTGTATCTTTTCCCTAATTTACGTCAAATAATTTACATGAGAGAGAAGCAAGATGTTTCAAGACTTTCTTGAATGAACATCATTTTTCCATCACAGTTGATAGCTGTTGCTCTGTGCAGTGCTTCAGGCAGAACTATGATTATTCCTGCTCTGCAAACACCATGTCCATGCAGAGGTCACCTACAGCTCTGTGGCCCTGTGGAGAGCATTTTAATGTGCCACTGACTGGTGGTTGGATTGTATATGTCACATAAGCCCGACAGAAAGACTGAATTACTGTTAATCAGGACTATCTCAGAGTTCTTTGGATACCCAAGGCTTATAAAAGAGCTGCAGAATTCCTGTTCCTCCATTACATCACCCCAATAATTCCATACTAGGAACAGCACATTTGACACTCTTTACAAACCTGCCTAGGAATCGTGACGCCGATAAGCAGAGTTTATTTCTGGAATACTGGTCCCTATGGTCGCTGTCCTTCTCCTTCAGGCTTCTGATGTTGGCTGTACATTGACCCTCCAATTCTGCTTTCCGCAGCTAGAAGGTGTTTAACCCTACAATCTTGTCTCCCTGAGAAATATTTACAGATCAGGGCCCAAGTCTTAACTACACATTTACTACTACTTGTTACAAGCCTAAGAGACAGTGTCAACTGAGATGTTTTAACATGTATGTTTTCCATTTATCTTAAATTTTTTAATTAAAAGCATCCTTGAACTGATTATCCTGACACATATCTTCAAACTGCATCTATTCAAAAATGTCAAGAGGAGTTCTCAGACTATCAACTGAAAGGCCTAGATTTGTTTCAATTCTGCCACAACTTCCTAACCTCCTTTCCTATGGCTGATTTTTTTTTTTTAATGTTAACATCACATTTCACTGCTGTGGAGAAGAGGGCTGTTTGATCCTTCCACCATCAGCTAGAAGCCCCGACAGTGGCCTTGTGGTTCATAGGCCTTTAAGACAGCCCCCGTGTGAATGAAACAATAGCTCACATAGGGTCCAGCAGCCAGACTGAAAAGAAATTCCAAAATCTGCCCCAAAGAACTAATTGAACTTAGCAATTTGTGCTTTTTCATTAAAAAAAAAAAACTTGTAGTACCTTTTTGTAATACAACAATAAGCTACCGTGTGGATTGCTGCGGAACTCTGGAACAAAGCCAGAGCAACAATAGCTCTTTTTCTTTAGGAATAAGACCCATATTCAAAATTTATCTAGAAACACTATTTGGCTTGCTGCTTCATCATGCTAGGAGAATAAGTACAAAATTATATTACTGTTCATTATGTCCAGGGAGACCCCAGTTTCTTATGATTTATGCCAGGGTGGCACAGTAGCCTCAGCAATGGCTATTGCTGTATGGAGGTGTGCCAGTCCCATAATGGTTATGAGTGGATCATAATACTATACTTGGTTTTTGCAAATGTTTAATTGACATGAAATATTCAACAGCCGGTAGAGATAATTTGTAATCTTCAATTCCTTTTTTGCCCTACCTAATTTACCCAACAGATTTACGGGCTCTAGACACCCACACATGCACACAAGTACATGTTGTTGTATGATAAAATGATACTGTATGGTGAACTACCTCTGTGTGAAAAGATCTGAAATAGCGTCATTGACTTTCAAGAGTTCAGCCTTTCTGTTTATTTTCAGGGTCAAAATAGTAACACCTGTGGTATGACCAGGACTTGATGATACAACAACGGGAATACCGTTTTTTTTTTAAAGATTTTATTGGGCAATTGGGGGAGGGGAACAGCGTTGGGGAATTGGGGGAGGGGAACAGACAACTTGCTGTCCTTTTGTTCTTCAGTCTAGTTGTGGAGGACGTCGCTTCACTGGCCCAAGTTGGTATTATCATTGCGCTCTTCCCGGATGAGGAAGATGGGCCGCTGGCCACTGGAACCCGCTCACGGCAGTGCAGCTCCAGGATGAGCTGTTGTTCACCATTTTAGCTGTAGGGGGCGCAGCATCACTGGCTCTCATGTGGGATCCAAACAGGGGCCCTGCTGCTCAGAGCGTCCCAAGCCAACTCCCAACCAATGCGCCACTTGGCCAGCCAGGGAATACCTTTTAAAACAGTGGTTTTGGCTGAAAATAGAATCACTTAGGGAGTTTTTGTTCTTTTTTTAAGGCCACATTCCATCTCACTTAAATTGGATTCCTTGGGGTGAGGTCCAGGCACCCGGTTTTGGTTTTTCTTTTTTAAAGCTCCCCAGGTGATTCCTATTTGCAGCGAAATTTCAAAAGAACTGCTTTAGAATCTGTTTATTGCTGAGGTCTTGTACAAGCTCAGGCAATATTAAATTACAGCATCCTCACATGTCAGTTCTGGAAATGATCTAAATAATTATCTCATGTAATATTTTCATTTTCAAGGACAGATTGAGACCCAGTAAAAGACTGGGTAAAACTATATCCCAAACAGTATAGCTATAACATGTCCTCCCCCAAACTAGATATTAATAAATGAAAGCATGACAAACTTATCTCATATCCTAATTTTTTCTTTTTTGACAGACAATCAGGCTGTCATTAGAAGAATGCTACAGAATATCTCTTGATTTCAAGATGGCATGTACTTAAGCCTCAGGATGATCCTTACGGACAAGATCAAGAACAACCAGCCAAGTTAGTTGATGGATGTCAACTTGTCTTAGCAGAAGCTTCCAGGACGGTGTGTTTAGACCTAGCCTACTCAAAAATTTTATTGACAACTTAGAAAAAGACTTCAAAGGCAAACTTTTGGTTATTTTCCCAACAGCCAAAGCAAGAAGGTTAGTTAGTAATCTGGATGATGAATAGAAATTTGAATTGATTTGATGGGCATGAAAATGTTTAAAACCAGTGTTATTCAAATTTAAATGAAATTTGGCAGGTAAAAAGAGAAAGAAGCTATTGTCTTGAAACAAATAGAAAATAAAATACCATGTACAGATTAGAGAACATCCAGGTTGCTAAGAGCTCAAATGAAAAAGAAGGTGATTTTCAATAGCCATAAAATGTTTACCATGACCTAATTATGTAATTCTAATTCAGTCAACTATTTCAGGCACTGTGCTAGACTCTTTCATCTACTCCTTAACCAGGCATCAGTAAGTAGACAGAGGGTTCAGATGCACAGATATACTAGCCTTCTATATTGGACCCTGTGCAAGCCACATCTTTCAAAGTGGATAGATTTGGTAGAGAAGGGGTTGAACATTCTGAAGACCATGTTAAAAAAAATAAGTGTTTGTGCAAAAGAGAAATTCTTAGCCTGAAGAAATTTAGGCTTAGAAAAGCCATGAGAGTTGTCATCAACTACTTGAAGGACTCTCATGAAAATAGGGCAGTGCTCTAGAGAGCAGGACAAAAAGTGTATATGATGACAGAGAGGTACATTTTAGGCTCATTAAGGGGTACACTTCCCCATGCCTGCAATAATTTAACCATGCACTACCTCAAAAGGAATGCATTTCTTATTATTAATAGTAAAAATGCTCACAATAGGTCAAGATGCATATAGGAGGGGTTCCTGCACTGGGAGGAACAGATGGAATATGTGGCTTGTACAGCCCCTTCCAGCCCTATTATTCCATGATCCTGTGAATCCTGTATCCTAATGAAAACAAAGCCATCTCTGGGTTGTGCTTCCAATCCAACAGCTCTTGAGTTAGATGGCTTCAGTGGGTCTAAGCCTTTGAAGAATCATCTGTTGTAGGTACTGAGAATTAATGAGTCTCTCTGAACCTTGTCTAATGAAGATGGACTTTTGCCTTAGGAAACATCCTTTGAGGCGGCAACAGAAGATAAAAGCATTCCCTATATCCTTCCATGTATTCAAGTTGGCCCATCCCAAAGTCTGAACTTAGCAAGCACCAAAGAAGCTGTGACAGTGTAAAGGAGCTCATTTAAAAAACTAACAATTCTGCAGTTGATCATCTCAAGGAGAAACTCATCATGTTAAGTTTTCCTTTAATGTCAGCCAGGGTCCTGCTAACAGGTATTTTAAATTGACTGACATGTTGGGGTGGGGTGAAGGAGGGACCTAAATTAATATAAAGCAGAAAGCAATGGCTAATCTAATGCTTAAACTTCCTCTTTTCCCTTAACATATTATTATATGTTAAATGTAAGAGGCATTTGTCTATTCCTTATAATTTAAAAATAGCCACATGGAATAGAATAATCTGGAAAACAAGTAAAAGTGCCTTTAAAAAATCATCTCTCCACATAAAGTGATCACCTGCTGGTGACAAGCAAATGGACAATGACTCAGAATTTTGGTACCAGCCATTCTGTTAATTATTTAGAAACATTTTTTTCACAAGCTTTTCCGAAAGAGGTTATTACTGTTGTTATTGTTTCTATTTTACACATGGACGAAGGAAGCAGGGGAGGAAGAAAGGGAGGACAAGCAGAAATAAATGAAATGACTTGTTCAAAGTATTCCAACAGTTTAGATCAAGATCAGGAAAAAACTCCCAAAACATACCACTAATATTCCTTCTTTAAAAAAAGATTGCCAAACAAACAAAGGGATTGCCCTCATAGTGCCACAAAATTAAGTGCCTTTATTAAGCACAGTTCAGTGTTTTATGTATTAGTTTCATGTATTAGTCTTACTTCCTCAAATGAAGGAATGTACTAGCATTTTAAACACAGCCTCCCCCTCTCCCCCACAAAACAACCCCATACACATTCCAAATGCTTCCTTTCAATGCTGTCCTCCAACAGAGCTATACATCCGATTGAAATGATGCCAAAAAGAGGAGGTAACAGTTATTGCTGTTATCATTTCTACTGGACATGTCTGTGACAAATAATACTTGCAAACCACATTATCATAAATTATGAGTGAATCCTATAACTAGGTACATTAATAAAGAAGGCATTTTTTTTTCCAAGTGAAAAGAGGCAAAGCAAACCACATAAGCGAGAGCAAAAAGGATAAAACTTTTGAGTGCTGTTGCATTCATGGGGGTGGGGCAGGGTGGTTATTTTCTGTACGTTTTCTTCCCGAAATAAAATTACACCCTCCTAACATCTATCTATTTTTTAACAGGCTTTCACTTTGCCATGAAGATGCCACTTACGACACAGACAGCTATAACCCTCCACTCCCCTTTCCTCTGCCCCATGTCTTGATTTTCCTTTACAGACAAGCCAGACTTCCTCTCTTCCCATTCACTGCTCAACCCACTGCAATCTGGCTGCCACTCCTTATTACCCTCTGGAAGCCTCGCTGGCCCAAATCAATAATGACCTCTTTGTTGCTAAATTCAATGGACACTTTTCGGTCCTCATCCTACCCAACATCTCTGCAGGATTTGACATGGTTGACCACTCTCTCCCTCTTGAAAGTTTCTTCTCTCTTGGTTTCTATGACAACGACTTCCCCAAGGTTTCCTCCTCTCTGGACATTCCTTTTCGGTCTATTTCTCATGTTTTTATGTTACTATCCACCCTTCAAATGAGCGATCACCAGGAATCTATGTGAAACTCTATTCTCTTCTCTCTTTATCCCTCTTCTTCATGTAATCTCACCCACTCTCGTGGCTTCAACTCACATGCATCTAAAGAAGACTCCCAAATGGGCCAGCTGAGTGGTGCATTGGTTAAGAGTTGGCTTGGGACGCCAGCTCTGAGCAGCAGGGCCCCAGTTCAGATCCCACATTAAGGGCCAGCTCAACAACAGCTCAACATGGAGCTGGGCTGCCATGAGTCGCCGGTGATGGTGTAGGCTGCAGTAGGGCTGGCCGGCAGCTGGAGTGAGCTTTCATGAGCTGCCGTGTGCGGCCGTCCAGTGGCTAGCAAGCGACTGCCTCATCCGGGAAGAGAGCAATGATAATACCAACATGGGCCAGTGAAACGACGTCCTCCACAACTAGACTGAAGAACAAAAGGACGGCAACTTGTCTGTTCCCCTTCCCTGATTCCCCAATAAAATCTTTAAAAACAAAAAAAGAAGACTCCCAAATTCATTTCTCTAGCTGAGACCTCTCAACCATCTGAACAGGCAAAAGCTTATTGGGGCAAACTCCACACACTCAAAATTCTGAGAAGGAAACCCACCGTTCTGCTCTCCCCCTACCTTAATTTGTTCTTATCTCCTTTAGTCCCTGCTTCAGCATTGCCTGTCACACAAGTCAGAAAAACCCTGGGAGTCACATCTGATTCCCCCTCATCCCCATTCTACACATTCAGTCACCAAATCCTAATAGCTTTTTTAACGGCTCTTTAATCAATTCCCTTTCTTTCCACCCCTACAACCAATACCCTTGGCTTAAGGCCTCAGCGATTTTCTATCAGAACTGTATTACTAGCCTCTGACTGGTCTCCCTGTCTCCAGACTAACCCCCTTCCCAATCTGTCTTCCATGTAAATACAGAGGGGGCCAAAAGAATGTATACACATTGTAAGAAAGGAAAAACTGTATTACAATTGTAATACTCAATATACACTAATAACAAAAATGAATACAAGTCACGTCTGACTTCTGCAATTCTAAGAGGTGCTCAAAGTGGTTACCTCAGCGTCCAGACACTTCTGATTATGGCAAACTACTGCTTGAGCAACATTGACCAAAGTGTCTACTTCTATACATTTTTTTTTGGCACCCCCGGTATTTGTAAAGACATGAATTTGAAATGCCAGCCACTGCCATGCTTTCATACACAGCTGTATCATATGGCTCCTGCTTACCTCTCCGGATTCGTCTCTCATTGCTGCCCCCTTTCTCCTCTTTTTGGCAGTTCCAAGACCACTACTGCCAAGTCCTTTTATACATGCAATTTCCGCTGCTGGAACTACTCCATCTCCCCTACACCCTCCCCAACCAAAGCTCACTACTCATCTGTTCTGTTTTCCTTCCTTAACAGCTGTCATGCTGCACTTACTATGCGCCCAGCACTATTTTAAGGGCTTTATAGATATTAACTCATTTTTATTTACCCTCGTTTTATAGATGAAAAAATGAAGTCCAAAAAGATCAAGTACCTTGTCCAAGGCCACACAGCCGGCAGTGGCAAAGTTAGGATTCAAGCCCATGTGATCTGGGTCCAGGTTCCAGTTACTGAATCACCAGGAAGGTTTCTGGGCTCCCGCAACACCCAGCGCATCTTTTACCGTCATGCTTACCTAACTATTAGATTTTCCTACTCTCCTGTCCATCTCCTTCACAAAATATCAGTTTCTGGAAGGCAGAAAATATATTTTATTCATCTTTGAATGTCTAATGCTTATTCCAGTAACTGCCACTGAGTATATAGACACTTGATATTTGTTCAGTGAATGAATGAGGTAGCAAAAAAGTTCACAATAGATAAGGAAACATTCCCAAAACTTAAACAGGGATCCATTTCTTAAGATTCTCCATACGTCTTTATTTGCAAGTCATTTAATATTAATGCCTAAACCTCTTTTTAAAATTCTGTGTTTTCCAGAACCAGAATACCCAACCAAACAATAAAGGGAACAAACATGCTATCATTAAATGAGAGCGACTTTGGAAGAGGGAACTCCTAAATTTTAAACTCATTAAAATATCTTCATTTGGTAAATTATTCTTTTTATTGTAGTGTAAAATTAGACATGAAATGCTGTCCAAGCTATGAGAATAATTGTATCATTTATTAGAATAGACAGAAAAAGGATATAACTGTTGACTATCTTACCATCCAACCCTAGTAGGCCACTGATCGGAAATACCATTCTCAGAGGCATTTTTAAGTTAAAAAAAAAATTGTGTCTCATCCCTGAATAAAAGGATGCCATGTCCTTTTAATGGACAAAACAATATATAACAGAGGCTAAAGGTCAACTTGTCTTTTCTTAGGAGTGCTTATATATAGTCACCCCAGAATTGCAGCACTTGTGTGAGAGAACAGAGTATAAAATGAGGAAGGTTCATGTGCTATCTGTACACGTGTCCTACTGGGTCAGTGGTCAACAGTACCAGTGGTGTACTATTGTACTGGTGAATGACGGGTACTTGAACAGTGTTTACTATGAGCTGAAGATGTAGCAAAGACTTGATGTGCTATGACACTTAAATCATAGCACATGTCTGGTACTTAATTTCTGTGATGAGGGAGCATTCTGACTTTGAACTCTTTGGTTAAACTCATTTTACCTCATGCAAAGGAGAATTTGGCACATGGACATCACCTAACAAGTGTTTGCCGTGAAGATTTATGAAATGTTAATGAGTCCAAAAGAGAATTTTGTGTTTTAGACTCAATATCTGAAAACGTCTGCCCCATCAAGCAGAATTAGAACCACAAACCTATTCTCATAAGGCCAGGGTGACTAGCTGTATTGCCTGGTGTGCCTGGGATGGTCCTGGTTCATGTTGTTGTTCCAGCACAATTATTAATAGTCCACTTTTCACTCTGTAAAGTGTCCTCATTTGTATGATAAATCATATGGTCATCTTACATATGCCCTGTCGGTTACATGCATGGAAATAGATGGAAGACGTCAGGCAGTTCACATGCAGTACTATCCAGAGGAATAATGAAGAATAGAAAATTATTCTCGATCATATACATGACAAAAACCCTGAAGATTTATGGCAGGGATGACAACAATGTTAGCTCAGTATAATACTAATATTACCAACACTGACCACACATTCATGTTCCTAATACTAGGTAAAGAAAATGCAGACTAAAAAGAGAAATCTTCTCTTACTTTCTTGCCAGATCTCCTGTTCCCTTCTTCTAAAATATTTCTCTCTTTGGCCTGCGAGTGGCTGCCTCACCCAGGAAGAGCGCAATGATAATACCAACATGGGCCAGTGAAGCGACATCCTTCACAACTAGACTAAAGAACAAAAGGACAGCAACTTATCTGTTCCCCTTCCCCAATTCCCCAATGCTGTTCCCCTTCCCCAATTCCCCAAAAAAATCTTTAAAAAAAAATAATAAAATGAAATATTTCTCTCTTTCTTCTAAAATCATTGTGGATTTTTCTAATGATGATCAGGAGGAAATGTCCTGCCTAAACTATGTAACTTATTCTGTCCCTAAGGCTGAGTAATGGGAAGCAAATCAACCAATGGTTAGGAAGCGGACTTTGTGGTCACACAGACTGTTTTTCATATCGCAGCTCCATCACCATGTACTATGTGACTTTGGGCAAATGACTTAGCTTCTCTGTGTCTGTTTCCTCATTTGGAGAATGGGAATAATTTTAGCAGGATAGTTGTGAGAATTAAATAAGATGATGCATGCAAATTGCTCAGCATGGTTCCTAAAACATAATTAGTGCTCAATAAATAGAAAATAGAACGTTGCGGGACCGGCCGAGTGGCGCGATGGTTGAGAGCTGGCTTGGGGTGCCGGAGGACCCCGGTTCGGATCCCACATGTGAGGGCCGGTGACACTGCCCTCCGCAGCTAAGATGCTGGACAGCCGCTCTACCTGGAGCTGGGCTGCCGTGAGTCGCCGGCGACAGCGTAGGCTGCAGCCCCTGTGGCAGTGGGTTGCCATGGGCTACCGTGTGTAGCCAGCAGCCAGTGTGAGCAGCCAGCAGCTGCGGTGGGCGGCCGTCCAGAGGCCGGCGGCTGGTCTGCCTCGCCGGGAGGAGTGCGGTGGTGGTGCCAACTTGGGCCAGTGGAGGGGCGTCCTCCACAACTAGATTGAAGAACAAAACGACAGCAACTTGTCTGTTCCCCTTCCCCCAATTCCCCAGCACTGTTCCCATCCCCCCAATTCCCCAATAAAAATCTTTAAAAAAAAAAGAAAATAGAACGTTGAGTAGTTGGCTCAGGCTTCATACCAGATTATGAGCTCTGTTATATTTCGTGTAGACCCCAACTGTATAAAATTCCAGAATTTTAGAGTTCTTATGGACTGTAAAGCTCACCAAGGAAAATCTTCCATTTCTAGAGAAGAATGTCAAGCCCTAGTTAAGTGAGTGGTTTGGCTCAGTTGGCCCGGCTTGCTACTGAGAAAGCCAGAAGTAAAGTGAGGTTTTAAAAAACCTTTTCTCTTCTGAATCTTATTAAAATTGTTCAGAAGCAGTAATGACTATAGACAAAATCACTGTGAACATATATCCACGCTATAAGTTAGAAACCCGTATTGCACCTTGCCCTGAGTAAATTAATCTGGTTCTGGTATAAAGGCCAACATACCATTAAGGAAAGTTCTCTGTAGCTATACAAAAGGTCGATCATGTGTAGGCCTCAGTTTTCTCTTACGTAAAGTAGGAAGGATGTCACGTGATTATCAGGGTTGTTAGGAAGATCCAATGACGTAGCCTGCAAAAGCACTTAGCACAATGCCTCACTGTGATGTCCCAAAGTTTACTGTGCTGGTAATCATGTCTATTCTTCCACACAAATTCATCTATAGTGGCATAAAATTTCAACAAATCTTTCCCACTGTTGCCATTTACAAAAGCATTCTTTGGTGTAGAGCCCAGCCTGGCTGTTTTGAAGAAAGCATGGCCTCAATGCTAATGGACTGGCTGTGTTCCAGCATCTTTTTGTCGGGAACGCTCTCTCACAACTGAATGTTAAATAAAGATCACAGGTGACCGTGATAAAACTATTCAAGAAGGCAAATCTGACATCTTCCTTTCTTACGTATAAAACTCCAAGGAGCTTCAAGGTCCATCAGTAATGGCCAGAGGAATACAAAGGGCAGTAAGCACGAGTCCCTTCAGAACTTCCAACCCTGCCAACATTATTCCTAAGCCATCTGCTTAGAGTCACCTGGACAATGGCAATTTAAGGTCTTCATGCTCACGTTTCTGGAGTCAATTTATAAATTCAATTAATGTGACATATACGCTGTATGACACTGTGTGCAGCCCTGCATCCAGTTCTTTGTCTGTGCATTCTGAGAGAGAAAAAAGATCTTGCAGATGTGGGTTTTCTGCCCCCAAATTAAACAGTACTATATAATCCTGTGATTAGATTACTGCCATATCCTCTACCTTGAACTCTGGAACCCTGCCTGGAATTGTGCGGCTAAGTGGAATAGCTGGTATAGTGGGGTAGATCGTTTTTCATTAAAAAAAAAAAAAACCGGCAAAGAAACCGCTTTAAAAAGAACTGGCTTTCAGGTCTTGCAAGTTGTCAGATATGTACAGGAATTTAAGTAGATGGACATTCACTGATGGGTCGTTTAAAACTTTAGCCCCAAGCCCCATCCTTGGCAATCCCTGTGAAGATATACAGAGAATATATAGAACATCCACAGTTCCCTGTATATCTTGCAACAGTCCTCATCTGCCTCCTCAATTGATGAGGCAATAAATACATCATTGGCTTCATCCCAAATCATAAGACAAGCGGAAAAGAGAGAACCATAGAATCTAACTCACCCAGACCCAGCAAGCTCTTAGAGAGCTCCTTTGGTTCCGAAGACAGTGACTAATTGTTGAGCAGCTATTATTTAGTTACTGATTTCCTTCCATATTCACCACATAGAGATAGATAAAAAGATAGGGGGTGCCTATAAGCTCCCTGTGTTCATTGTCTCCCCAAGAGCCCAGCTTAATCTTAACCTCCTAGCAGCTCAATTGATTTAAATCTCCATTTACGAAATTTTCATGTATACATTTCTATGTAAATACACTCTTACATGGTTGTCAGTCTTATAAACATACGTGCTGTTGTTCTTTGTACTGACACTGTCTCTTCAATAAGGCATTTCTGTGAATATGATTCCCCATACACACTCCTTTTCCCCGCAGCTCCCCTCCACATTCTCTGCCCACCTTTTAATGTTACTTCCAATTCAGGCAGATCGGAGTGAATCGCTCATATTTTAAAAATCCTAGAATCGAAAGCTAATAAGAACTACAGACTAATCAACAGAAGGATGGAGTAAAGATGCTCTCCATGTAACACCATGACTTTTAACATGACAGAGCTGTGTCTGGGACAACAATGTATGGCAGAAGTTCAAAAAATTCCCAAAGACCCATTCTGCCCTTCTAAGATGAAAGCCCAGGAGGGGGTGGGGTTGGCGGACATCACACAGGAATAGGCTAACTGGAGTTTAAGGCTTTCAGGGTCTTTAAGTTAAGCCAGTAAACAAAAGGATAATAATCCTTTGCCAAGAAATGTTTTTAAAATACATGAGTGGTTCACGAGGTTGTGGCAGGTGACCTGACAGGAAAAAAATGGAGTCTTCCTGCTGTGAGAGAAGGAGTCTCCTCTTCCCTTGGGGCAAATTATGTTTGCCACTCAATGTACATTTTCAGTGTTTGGGGGATTATATAACTATAATCATAGTACTCTGGCAGAGAATTCCCCTGGCGGGTTCCTGAGTGATTAGTCACCAGAGAGAGTCCAAAGCAGTGGACAGAGCTGGTAAAGTAAGAAAGCTTTCGTCACTCACTAGCTTCAGAAGATCACGATCACCTGTTTTTGCAAATGAACTAAGAGTGTTTTCCTCCAACAGAAAGAAGAACTTAATAGAGGACCTCGAAATAGACATAGGATGTGAAAATAGAAAAAGGAGATCATATTTTCTTTTGACCTAGGCAACAACTGATGCAAAACAGGCAAAAGCCAAAGCAAGATGTATTCGTTTTCTATTACTGCATAACAGATTTAGCAGCCTAAAACAGCATCCACTGATGAGGTCCTACTCCTGTAGGTCAGAAGTCAGACATGGCATGGATGGATTCTCTGCTCTGGGTATCACAGGCTGAAATTGAGGTGTTGACCAGACTTTCTCAGCTGGAGGCTCTAGGGAAAAATCCGCTTCCACACTCATTCTTGCTGTAGGTAACATTCAGCTCCTTGCAGTTGGAGGATGGCGGTCCCCTCTTCCTTGCTGGTTGTCACTAAGGGGGCCACCTACATTCCTTGCCATATGGCTCCTTCCATCTTCAAGTCAGCAAATACTTCTCAGGCTTCCAATCTCTGACTTCCTGTCCCTGACATCTAGACCCAGTTTTAAAGGGCTCATGTGATTAAGTCAGGTCCACCCAGATAATCTCCCTGCCTTAAAGTCAACTGATTTAGGTCCTTAATCGTGTCTGCAAAAGCCTTCCACAGGAATAGCTAGATTAGTGTTTGACTGAATATCTGGGAGAAGGTGTGTGCTCGCTAAGGGCCAGGAATCATGAGAGCCATTTTAGAATTATGCCTACCACAGGAGACACCTGTTATTAGGGTTTGTGGTTTCCTCTGAGACCATGGCCTCCTGGTTTAGAAAAATAAGCAATGAAGCAATCAAAACCAAAGCACTTAGAAAAAAACGGGTCTTGGGCAACGGCAGAGCTTTCAAGGCTCTGAATTCACAGAGAGCTCTAGGTTGGAACTAGAAGTAGCATGTGTTTATCTAACAATCATTCTATGATAGCCAACAGAATCAGGAGGCGCCCTGGAGTTGGCTGTCCCTATAAACTATATCAACTCATAAGAAGCACATTGTAGGGAGCTAAGTAAATATTTGTTGTATAAAAGAACTAAGCCCCATTTGGAGGTAAGCATTAATTCATGCTAGAATCATACATCTAAATCCAGTATATCTATGCTTTTGTCTTTCTTTCATTTCCCTAAATTTGCAGGAAAATGTCCTGAGCTAAAGCTTTTCCCTGCTCCTCCATTAGGCTAACGTGACCAGTGTGCCTCCAATGCCCAGGCACGCCAGTAGCAGGAGCAGTGCTGCAGGAGGAAGTCAGGGACACCTATGGTGATACTTGCTTTCCACCTGAGCTTCAGGGCAATACCATCTTACCTACTGCATGCTAGTTAACCAAGTTTAGGCCTTTGTGGATTAAGGAAAGAGAGCAGAAGGAACAATAGCATTGGAACATCTTCTGTGTGCCAGACACTTTACATAAGCTCTTATTTAATTCTCATAATAACCCTATACAATGGATATTATTTCTAATGAGGAAATTAATGTCCAGAGATGGGATGTGAAACCTGAGGTCCGTCTGATGATTCTAAGCCCCAACCACTGTACTAATCTTTGTCCATGTATTGCTAGCCATTGACTCGTAATGATTTCATTCACTGTATTTTGAGTTTGAGGTTCATCTTTCCACCTACCATTTCCTAACCCACTCTTCTTACCTGAACCCAGATTTCCCAGCTTGACCAATCCTTGCCGAGGCACTGTCCTCCCAAGCTATCGGCCTAGAACAGCTTTTATTCTTCTGCCAAGCTAATGGCCAAGCGGCCCCCTAAAGGCCCAATGAGGCTACGGATGCTGGAGTGGAGCTTTCTGTGCCTGGATCACGTTCCCTGGTTTCTAGCGCACATTTGCTTTGGGGATTAGAAAGAGACTTCTGAGCTTGAGCCTCTTCACGCAGTGGGGTTCTCTTTACTCCACTCGCAAGACCCCTCAACACTAGACACGTTTTGCAGAGCCAGGTCAAGCTAACCCAAGAGATTTATCCTTACTGACCTGACCCTCAGGGATTTACAGCCTAGATTTTAAAGTGAAAAATCCTCCTAAAAAGGCAAATTCACAGAGAGAGAAATGAAACCAACAACAAGTCATGGGTTATTCTGTTCTGTGGTCAGTCTCGCAGTGTGCACTGCACTGTATCAGCATTAGGGAAAATTAAGTGAGAAAAACATTACAACAGCCCAGGGACACTTCTACCTAAATTTTGTGATTACATTTTAAGTGCTCCCTGTCACAGATATCATAAACTGATTAAATCATTTCATGCCTGACCCCTACTGACTATGCTAAGTGAAAAGAGAGGGCTATTAATAACTACCCATTTCTGACAGCTGCCCAGGGGCAATGCTGCCTTTTGCAGCAGTGAAATGACTCCCCAGCTCACTTACTGAATGCTGAATATTGATTCATATTATGAGTGTTGTCAAACATAGAGTGCAGTGCTGCAGATCCAGCGTGGCAGGTCATCAGGAATAGCATTAGCAAATGTCAGGTCAGGAATCAAAGGCCTGCTGAACTCTTTAGGGATGAGATTTATCGATTCCATAAAACGTGAAACAGATCAAGTACTTGTGATGATGGAAATGGTCGTGGCAGAATGAGGCTGAGCCTGCTCTGATGTAGACCTCAGGACAGATGCAGCACGCAAGTGACTATGGAAGAAAATGCTAAAAGTTGGAATGCCCAAGACAAGGACAGCAGCGGCTTTGGGCCGAGAAGAGCATAGGGCTAAATGTCAGACCGCAGATGTGAAATTGGGCAAAGGTGTGTGTGTGTGTGTGTGTGTGTGTGTGTGCGCGCGCGCACGTGTCTTAGCAGGCTACGGTGTTACTAATAGGCAGCCAAAAGAAATGATCAGATGCCAATGAATGCTACAAACAAGAGATAGCTCTCTATATAAAAGGTGCGATTTGTTATTTTACGGACATCTCCTTTTGAATAGACCTGGCTTCTGGATTTCTATCATTAGAATTCATTTTTTTTTTTAAGATTTTTATTGGGGAATTGGGGAGATGGGAACAGTGCTGGGGAATTGGAGGAAGGGGAACAGACAAGTTGCTGTTGTTTTGTTCTTCAGTCTAGTTGTGGAGGACGTTGCTTCACTGGCCCAAGTTGGCACCACCACTGTACTCTTCCCGGGCGAGGCACATCAGTCACCGGCTTCTGGACGGCCGCTCACTGCAGCTGCTGGCCGCTCATGCTGGTTGCTGGCTACACACGGTAGCCCATGGCAACCCACTGCCACAGGGGCTGCAGCCTACGCCGTCGCCGGTGACTCACAGCAGCCCAGCTCCAGGTTGAGCTGTTGTTCAGCATCTTAGCTGTGGAGGGCAGTGTCACTGGCCCTCATATGTGGGATCCGAACCGGGGCCCTCTGGCATGCCAAGCCAGTTCTTAACCATTGCGCCACTCGGCCGGCCCTAGAATTCATTTTTTAATCAAATACTCCTAGATTTTACTCCATTCTCCTATTATTCCACAAGGTGTCCATTCAAACTGTACCTTCATCTTGATATAGTTCTTAGAAAGGCCCTAGACTATATAAGCCAGAATACTGAGTTCTTTTCATCCTTGTTCTGCCATAAATATCTTGTGACCTTAGGCAAGTCACAGCCTCCCTGTACCTCAATTTCCTCACCTACAAAGAAAAAAAAAATTATGTGTACTAGCTCTGCAAAAGTTTTTTTTTTTGTTGTTTTTTTTAATACAAGATCAATAATAAGTTCCATGACAGAAAGCAGGGTACATGTATTATTACTCATCTTGATGTTCTCAGGACCTAGTCAAGTGACCAGTCCAGAATAGTCATTTACTTGGTAATTTAACTAAATAAAAGATGAATATAATTTGAGACTGTAAAGGCTTACTAAATTGTATGTCGCTTTTATTATTACATATTTATTTCCTAAGTATGTAGTACTGGGTCTAGCATCACTGGAAATGTTCTAGAGCTCATATTGCTAACGAAGGTTTGTAGAAGCCATACTTTCTTTTCACCTCTCTGGAGAGCAGGCCCCAAAGCCTTCTTTAATTTTGCCCCATACTGTGATGGAGGCTTGAGCTCTACCTAAGGGACAGCTTGCAGCTGCTAAACTCTAATTCTGTTTGTTATGGTTAAATAGGTAAATGGAAGCTGGTTGTTATCTACAGCTTGACAGAGTTTCACTCTCTGCAGAAAACTTGCTCAGTTGACCATGGTACTATGTCTTCAGTGAATTGACTTTTATCTGCAAAATGCATTTCGGAAAATTAAACAGAACTATTCTTTTAAAAAATTATTTCTAGTAACCTAGTCGTCATTGGATTACAACTGCTCATCCTACCTTTTAAAGAAATTTTTAAAGCGAAATTTACTTAGAGTTTATTTTTTTCTTTTCTTACATTTTGCTGAAATTCAAAATTTTCCTCTGGTAAGAAAAGAGAGAGAAAAACAGTGGTATTAGGATCTTATAGCTGGCCCATCAAAAGCTCACTCTAGTCTTGTTTTAAATGGGTTGATGAGAGAAAATGAACAGGTGCTATACAGGTTACTCAGCTGCTCTAAAATTAAAGATTGATATTTTTCTTCTCGTTCTATTAGCAGACCTTTAGTGACATGTTAGCACTGGATAATGGTTGCAGCAGTTTAAGCCTCATGCTGTGATTTTTAACGGGAAGTCCAGCTACAGCAGCAAACAATGACATCTCCCCATAGCCAGTCACCTAATAAAGAGGCAGTCGCAGCCTTAGGCAGTGAGACTAAACAGCAAGAGAAATCTGACTTCCAATGCACTGACTTCGCTTTAAAGACAATGGCTTAGCTTAATTAACACTGTATTCCTTTGTAACTCAATCAATTCAGAATTTTTGTTCTTTAAGTATTGACTGCTACCTTAAAAAGAAAAAGAAGGCTCAAGCTGCTGAAAATCCCTCCTGATTTGTCTAACAGGTATTTCTGAATCAGCAATAGAATAAATAACCCTTGACATTAATTGCTAAGTTTCCCAAATGTGCAGGTAATCATAAAACCATCCTTTAAATAAGAAGAGAATTTCATTGACGACTTTAAGAATAAGCATGGGATGTAAATGAGCCATCACTCTACCCTAAAGCAAGGCGCTTCTGTAGATGTTTGGCTTTTCTCTTGAGGTCTTCATAAAGTGGTAAGGTTTTCTCTTTAATTGGGAGAAAGCTTGCCCCAGTGGCTTCAAAACATTAATAAAAAAATGGGAGAATCACATATAAACCAACACAATTCCACATTATTTCTACTTCATTCCTCTATTTACCATCTAATAAGAGATCATTTGCATCAAAGAAACTGTATGGTACATAAACCATGTTCCCTATTAAGAAAGAAAGTGTGGTTTTAAAAACTAATAAGGGTGAGAAATGGAAGATGAAGGGAAATAGAGTCCAAGCTCTCTCTAATCTGGCATCCAGGATCTTCCACCATCTGACCACTCGTCTAGACTTCCAGTTTTCTCTCCTACATATAGCTTACCAGATGAAGGCATGCTGGAGTAATAATAAATAAAGTAGAGTCCAGAAAAATGCAAAAGATGAATGAATCTGACAGCTGGTTCTTTGAAAAGATAAACAAAATTGGTAAACCTTTAACCAGACTCATCAAGAAAGTAAGAGAGAGGACCCAAATAAATAAAATCAGAAACGAAAGGGAGAGGTGACAATTGATACCACAAAAATACAAAGGATTATAAGACAATACTATGAACTATTATATGCCAAGAGATTGGGCAATCTAGGAAAAATGGATAAATTTCTGAGACTAAATCAAGAAGAAACCGAAAATCTGAACAAACTAATTTCCACTAATGAAATCAAATCAGTAATAAACTGCCAACAAAAAAACTTCTTGGATGGGGTGACCTCACAGGTAAATTTTATGAATTTATCCTTCTCAAACTATTTCAAAAAATGCAAGAAAATGGAAGGTTCTCAAGCTCATTTGATGAGGCCACCATTACCCTGACTCCAAAACCAGAATACAAAATAAAAAATAAGAAAATTATAGGCCAATATCTCTGATGAACATAGATGCAAAAATACTCAAAATTTTAGCGGACCGAATTCAGCAATACATGAAAAGGATCATACACCATAATCAAGTGGGATTTATTCCTGGGATGCAAGATTGGTTCAATATCTGCAAATCAACTAATGTAATACACCACATAAACAAAATGAAAGATAAAAATGTATCATATCAATAGATGCTGAAAAGGCATTTGACAAAATCCTACATCCATTTATGATAAAAACTCTTAGCAAAGTGGAAATAGAGGGAACATATTACCACATAATAAAAGCCATAAATGGCTAACCCACAGCTAACATCTTACTCAATGATGAAAAGCTAAAAGCATTTTCCTTAACATCAGGAAAAAGAAAAGGATGTCCACTTTCACCACTTTTTCCACTTTTATTCAGCATAGTGTTGGAAGTCATAGCTACAGCAATCAGACAAGAAAAAGAAGTAAATGCATCCATTTGGAAAGAAAGGAGTAAAACTGTCATTATTTCAAGATGACACGATACCATGTACAGAGAACCCTAAAGAGTACACACAAAAAACCCCCCAAAAAACTATTAGAAATAATAAATAAATTCAGTGAAGTAGCAGGATACAAAATTAATATTCAGAAATCGGTTGCCTTTTTATACCAACAACAAACTGTCAGAAACAAAAATTAAGAAAACAATCCCATTTACAATTGCATCAAAAATAATAAAATACCTAGGAATAAATTTAACCAGGACATAAAAGACCTGTACTCAGAAAATTGTAAGACATTGAAGAAAGAAATTGAAGATGATACAAATAAATGGAAGCATATACCATGCTCATGGATAGGAAGAATTAACATCATTAAAATGTCCACGCTACCCGAAGCAATCTATAGATTCAATGCAATCCCTATGAAAACGTCAATGGTATTTTTCACAGAACTAAAACAAATAATCCTAAAATTTATGTGAAACCACAAAAGACCCAAATAGTCAGAGCAATCTTTATAAAGAGGAACAAAGTTGGAGGTATCATAATACCTGATATCAAACTGTACTACAACATTATAGTAATCAAAACAGCCTGGGAGCGGCTGGGTGACTCAGTTGGTTAGAGCGCTTGCTCTGAACAATAAGGTTGCCAGTTTGATTCCCTCATGGGCCAGTGAGCTGCACCCTCCACAACTAGATTGAAGACAGTGACTTGAGCTGAGCTGCTGCTGAGCTTCCAGTGGGCGGCTGGATGGCTCAGTTGGTTACAGTGCGTGCTCTTAAAAACACGGTTGCCAGTTCAATTCTTGCATGGGATGGTGGGCTGTACCCACCCCCCGCAACTAGATTGAAAATGGCAACAGGACTTGGAGCTGAGCTGCACCCTCTACAACTAGATTGAAGGACAATGACTTGACTTGGAGCTGATGGGTCCTGGAAAAACACACTGCTTCCCTTACCCTAAAAAATCTTAAAAAAAAAAATTTAGGGCAGTAAACTTGCTGACAATGCTCTTAGTAATATTTTCACTGATATGTCCTCGGGCAAGGGAAACAAAAGACAAAATAAACAAATGGGACTACATCAAACTAAAAAGTTCTTGCACAGCAAAGGAAACCATCAACAAAACTAAAAGACAACCTACTGAATGGGAGAAGATATTCATTAATGATAAATCCAGTAAGGGGTTAATATCCAAAATTTATAAAGAACTTACACAACTCAACACCAAAAAACCAAACAATCCAATTTTTAAAATGGGCGGAAGGTCTGAATTGACATTTTTCCAGAGAGGAGATACAGATGGCCAATAGAAGATGCTCAATGTCACTAATCATCAGAGAAATGCACATTAAAACCACAATGGGCGATCACCTCACATCTGTCAGAATGGCTATCATCAATAAATCAACAAACAACAAATGTTTGCGAGGATGTGGAGAAAAGGGCACTCTCGTGCACTGCTGGTGGGACTGCAAATTGGTGCGGCCACTATGGAAAACAGTATGGAGGTTCCTCAAATAATAAAAACTGAACTACCTTATGACCCAGCAATTCCACTGCTGGGTATTTATCTGAAGAAATCCAAAACACTAATTCAAAAAGACATATGTGCCCTAGGTTCATTGCAGCATTATTTACAATAGCCAAGATATGGAAGCAATCTAGAAACCCATGAATAGACGGCTGGATAAAGAAGAAGTGGTACATATACACAATGGAATAGTACTCAGCCAAAAAATAAATCTTATCATTTGTAACAACATGAATGGATCTAGAGGGTATTATACTAAATGCAATAAGTCAGACAGAGAAACACAAGTATCATATGATCTCACTTATATGTGGAATCTAAAGAACAAAATAAACGAACAAACAAAACAGAAATAGATTCATAGAAACAGGACAAACTGAATGCAGTTGGTGCTGAGAGAAAAATGTGGAGGGATTAAGAAATATAAATTGATAGTTACAAAATAGTCACAGGGATGTAGTAAAGCATAAAGAATACAGTCAATAATATTGTAATACCTAGGTGGACACTAGACTAATCAAAGGGATCACTTTGTTAATCATATGTGTCTAACCATGATGTTTTACACCTGAACTGACATAAAATAATATTGAATGTCAAGTGTAATTGAAAAATTTTTTAAAAGAAAGTTAAATAGTATGCAAAAAATGATAGGGCCATATCAAAAGGATAGAGAAGTCAGCTTGGATACCAAAACAAATAATGAAAGCAAAAGATTTTAATCTATTTAAAATAAGAATCCATGAGTCCATATTAAAACACATACATACACACATACATACACACATACATACACACATACATACACACATATATACATACATAAGCGAGGGGAAATAGGAAGCTCTTCCTTACAATAGAATGTCAACTAATAAATGTAGAAGGAATGATTGTATAGTAGTGATTGATTCAGGCACGATTCATCAATGAATGCTAAAACTGGTGGGTGAAAGTTTGAAGGGGAAAGGTATATTTAAATAGTCTCAAAGTATCTCTCCACAATTAAAAATAGCAACTGCATAGTGGAAAACCTAGAAGTCATCACCTTTGTCATCACCAGTTGATGGGACAAACCAATATGATGTTTCCCCTGACATGATGCACTGATAAAGATATCATATCACTCTCTGATATGCCTGTCCAAAAGGTACAACCTGAGTTTGATCATGAGGAAACAGAAGACAAACCCAGACTGAAGGACATTCAACCAAATAACTGACCTTTACTCTTCAAAAATAAATGTCAAGGTCAAATGAGACAACGAAAGTCTGAGGAACTGTTCTGGATTAAAGGAGGCAATATGGACATGACAAGTTTATGAAATGCATGATCCTGAATTGGATACTGGTGTAGGAAAAATAGCTATATAAAGAATATCATGACAATTGATGAAATCTGAATATGTATTGTGGGTTAGATGATAGTTTCTATCAATGTTAAATTTCCTGATTTTGATCACTGTACAGTGGTATGTAAGAGAACATTCTTGTTCTTAGAAAATTCATAATGTAAAGGTAAGTGTAAAGAGACACTATGTCTGCAGCTAGACAGACAGATAGATAGATAGATAGATAGATAGATAGATAGATAGATAGATAATAGATACAGAAATAAAAATATATAGAGAAAGCACTCTCTCTCTCTGTTTCTGTCTCTCTGTCTCTCGCTCTCTCCCATTCTATCTATCTATCTATCTATCTATCTACGAAATTTATGGCCAAATATTATTCTTGCCTCTATCTAATCCAAAAGTTTTCTAGTATTTATTTGCAACATTTTTTTGTTTCTTTCCTTTGATTTCTTTGTAATCTTCTGTTTTGACCCTGCTGCCTTTTTTTTTTTTAATTATTTCTCTTGGAGGAAGGTAAAATTTCCAAGACCAGCTATTTGCATGAGGTGCATTCTGGGAAGGACCAGAACAGTCCTGGCTATTAGGCTATTGGGATTTCTCATAGGACATGACATTGAATACATCCTCTGAGCCTTTCCTTCCCCTGAGCCAGATGAACCTAGCACTCCATGACAGCTCATGATAGTCTCCTTCCTCAAATCATCCCCTTCCTGAAGGCCTGTTTCCTACAACAGGCTTCACCTGAGGTGCTTCTCAATACATCATGCAAAAAGTTTTCAGGGAAGCCCCCACTATCAGTGCATCTATGCATCTGTTCCCACTATTTTAAAAATGAGATTATTAGATTTGCTCCTCAAAGTAAAGATGGAGGTAAGTACCATCCTTACTCTGCCATTTCAAAATTGTATTTCTAACACAAAAATGTGATCTGTCACCTTGCAAAGAATTTTTTTTAAAAATCCTCAATGGCATGCAATTAGGATAAAAGTAAAATCTTTACCATGACTTTACAAAGTCCTCATACATTTTTCAGCTTCAATACTTCTATTTTCTGCCTAACCCATTCAATATGCCTTAATGGTGATGCCTCCCCAGCTCCCACAGAAAAATTTATTTGCCCCTTTTTGTGTTCCCATTGGAAAGTATGAATCCTATCATATCTATTATACATTGTCATTACTTATTTGCATGTCAGGTTTCGCTAATATACTTTAAGCTCCATGAGGGAAGGAAAGTTGTCATATTTGTCTCATGTACCAAACACTGAACCTGACATATAGTAGGAAATCAATAAATGCTCGTGGCATAAGTCAAAGTGAATTCCAAGTGCTATATAGTACGCAAGCAGATGTTCAAAGTTTTGGATTTCTGGATTCCTTCCAACCCGTCATTCCTACTTTATTAACTATTTTCTCTTTGTACATCAACAGATCATCTAGTTTACTTCCTTTTCAATTCACATGCCCATGTATTTGTCAACATAATCTATATGGTAATATTAATAACGGATTTCTTAGACATTTGTACACTATAACTTTGATCAACAAAACATCTTATTGTTCCAACATATTGGCACTTCAAAGCAAATAGCCAGTCTCCCACACTGTAAGTACCATTTTTAATTTATTTATTATTTTAAAATATTGTTTTTATTAGTTTCAGGTGTACAAAACAATGTAATAGTTAAACATTTACACCCCTCGGGCCGGCCGAGTGGCGCGATGGTTGAGAACTCGCTTGGGATGCCAGAGGGCCCCGGTTCGGATCCCACATATGAGGGCCAGTGATACTGCCCTCCACAGCTAAGATGCTGAACAACAGCTCAACCTGGAGCTGGGCTGCTGTGAGTCGCCGGCGACGGCGTGGGCTGCAGTCCCTGTGGCA
>NW_017731745.1:1492138-1523027 GCF_001890085.2 Hipposideros armiger
AAAAAAAAAACATTTACACCCCTCACAAAGTGATAATCCCTTCCCCCAATCTACTACCCCTCTGATATCATATATAGCTGTTACAATTCCATTGACTCTATTCCTTATGCTGTGACCACATCCTGTGACCATATATAGATATAGATATAGATATAGATATAGATATATAGATATAGATATATTAAATTATAGTTGACATTCAATATTATTCAGCTTCAGCTTCAGGTGTACACTGCAGTGGTCAGGAATCTATACCATCCATGAAATGGTCTCCCTAATAAGACATGTGCCCATCTGACCGCCTACAGAATCTTTACAATATTATTAATTATATTTCCCAAACTGTCTTTCATATTCCTGTGGCAATATTGTAGCTACCTATTTATGCTGTCTAATCCCTTCCCCTTCTCCCTCATCCCCACCCCCTCCCATCTAGCAACCATCAGTTTTTCCTCTGTGTCTCTGAGACTATTTCTGTTTATTTTGCTCATTCAGTTCTTTAGACCCCACATAAAAATGAGATCATATGGTATTTGTCTTTCTCTGACTGACTTATTTCACTTAGCATAATGTGCTCTAGGTCCATCCATATCGTTACAAATGGTAAGATTCACTCTTCTTTATGGCTGAGTAATACTCCATTGTATAAATGTACCACAGTTTCTTAATCCAGTCACCTACTGATGGGCATTTAGGTTATCAACTGATTAAAATATTGATAAAGAATGACACTGGTTCAGCGAGAGAAGCCATATTCAGAAAATGCATGTACACACATACATGCCATACATAGGACCGTAGACAAGCTCTACAAAGGATAGAATCAAGAGTCTTAATTCTCAATTACTATGACATAACACTTAAGTTAGTCGAATAGTCTCTGAACATATCATTTCCTGCCTTTTATTTTCTAATGTTTAAACTCCTGTAGAAAATGCCTTAGGATGATGACATAGTGCTATGATAAGACCAAAAAAATGCAGAAATTACTGTATTTCCCCATGTATAAGATGCTCCCATGCATAAGCACCTTAATTTTGGGGCCCAAAATTTGAAATAAATGTATTACATAAAGTTATTAAACTCAAGTTTTATTCATCATAAAATTCATACAACTCCTCATCGCTGTCAAAACTCCCAACCATTAGCTTGTCCTCAGCTGTGTCTGATGACGAATCGCTGTCTTTATATATTGCCTTGTCCTCAGCGGGAAATGCAAGTAAAAAAAAAAAATCTATAACCACTGTATAAGACGCACCCAGTTTTTAGATCCCAAATTTTTCGAAAAAGGGTGCATCTTATACATGGGGGAATACAGTATGTTGTTTTTAAATGTACTCCAAAACATTTGGCTTACTTTTCTTAAAGAGAAACTGTATGTAACTAAGAAAATACATGAAATTCAAAGGTTTATCAAAGCAGCTATGGCATTGACAAACCTCAAATAAAATAGATGCCGATATGTACCAAAGAGATTTGCAGTATTACTATGTATTTTACATAAAGTAGATATACATGTTGTTAATAAGCAATGACCATAAAGTAGGAAGCCCTATGGAAAAAGGGATACATGACTGGAACCAAACTACTGATGTCTGTGACTAATAATACTATGGCCTCTGATAACATTATGAATATAATGTCAGTTGTCTTTCTCATTCAAATGGAATCTCATGCATCTACATCAGTACAGCAGTTGTGAGCTGTCAGCCAGATGTTTAAAGAACCTCAAAATATCTGGATTTTACTAAGAAATTCTTTATAACAGGGTTGTACAATCTCAAATGAGACCATAATATATTAAACAGAGCAATTTTTAGAAGGAAAACTATATAAAATATAGTTTAACTCCATGTAACCCTGTTGTATTGGACGCATTATTTTAAAAAAAGACTTGTTAAGAATTGGACTTAATTCTTAACCTTAAAAACAAAATGGAACAAAAACTATCAAAATCCCTTTGAACAATCTTTAAAAGCATAGATTTATTAATCACCTAAAAGTATAACCTAGAGAGGAAAGAATCTATCCTCAGTTTATTTATCTTGTGACTAGAAAATTAGATTTTCATAAGCCATGTATTTTTTTAAAAAATCAGTCCCTGTTCTTCATACTAATATGTATATACATGGAGAGAGAGAGAGACAGAGAGAGAGAGAGAGAGAGAGAGAGAGAGAGAGAGAGAGAGAGAGAGAGAGAGAGGAGAGTGCATGCAAGTTTGTATGCACAATGGGGAATGTTGTCATTACCTCTTGTTCCCTCTAAGGCTACCACACTATTAAACTATTAATAATACTTTTTAAAAAGGACCTAGACCTAGAAATATTGTGATATTATCAGAGGTTAACATATAGTGGACATTTTTGACACTTTCTAGACATTAGAATTTCAGAATGATTTTTTAAAATCAGAATTTACTTAACCTTTTAAAATACTTCAGATACCCATCCCTTTCCTTTACTTTAAGACAAGAGCACTGGGGAGGCACACCACCCATGACCATCAAAAATATTAAAGCATTCATCAAGTGAAATGTAGTAGTGATATTACATGTGCTTTGGCACTTTAAGGACCTTAAAAGTATTCAGTTGGAGAAAATGCATTGACTGAACATTGACAAAGTGCAGTGCTGTTAGAATCATTCACATCAACACATCATCAGTGATTTTCTACATAAAATGCCAACAACGTAGCTAATCTTTTTGGTTAAACAATGCTTTTAAAAGTACTTTAAGAGCTAAAATGAACATCTAAAAATTCTTACAAATGCTATAAGGCCATTAGGAAACTAACACATTTGTCACCAATTTAATTAAATATTTTTAAGTCATCTCAAAGTCACATAGTGGTCGATTATTTTTTGGTGTTTTCAAAGCATCACACTTGTTATTGATATGCTATAGAACAGATAATACATTCTGAATTTTTCTTTGTTTATTAACAAGCCCTTGTAATTAACTTGCTTTTAAATCATAAGTATGATACTATTTTAATTTCCCTCACATTCTCTACCCTATCATTTGAAATCACATTAAGCTGACTCTTAGAAGGCCACCTGGTGTAATACTATGACATTGAAGGGAGCTATTCTGGTATGCAGGAAACACTGGCAGTCTTCCATGCTAAAATCCATTTCTCCAACTGATGACAGAACTGGGGAAATTAATTTTTGCTATTCATAAATACCTGACAGGTTTAATGTAAATGTTTTGAAAAAGACCTCAGCCTATGCTGCACATACATTATATATGCAGCACTGCACTGGAATATGTGTTTGAAACCCATTCAATTTCTAGATCACTACTGCTGAAACTTGAAATTTCTCAAATTACTCACAGATTGCAATTTTCTCCATATACATGTAAATAACAACAGAGGTCCCCATGAAACCTTTCAGTGACTGGAAAAATGAGTAATTTGACACTTAGGACAAATTTCTTTGATAGGAATACTATGGAAATGCAGGTAAACCTGACAAATTGCTAAGGGTTAGCCTAGCTCCCCTCCAGTGGCCAGAGCCAGAGAGCTTATTCCAATGCTGTGCCCATTTTTAAGGTCCGAAGGGCTGCTACAGAATGGCTGCCACCTCAGAAACAATCCTAGCCCACAGCAGACAACTCAGGATCTCTTATAAGGGTGAACATGTAATCACTCCTTAGGGTACCATACACCGCTCCAGAGATACACAGAAACGCATTCGTCTAAGTGTGTATGTATAATAAGGCCCCTGTGCAGGTTCAACCTACTTTATATATTAGATATAGTCCTGAAAAATCAAATGCAACTACACAGGGAAGCTTTTTATTTCAATAAATTCTATGAGGAAAAACCACCTGTAATTGAATCACCCTTAACTGTTTTTAAATTTTATGTTCATTTTCAAGTTTGCATACCAATAGAATAATAACTATAATGGATTGAAACATATCAAATAGGTTAAAAATATGAGTTCATAATGATACACATAAAAAAAAAACACCCCCAAATACAACCTGGTTGGTCTCCTTTGGAGCATGCTAGGGAACAAATTCATTATTCTGAAAAGTGGTAGATAAAGGAAAAGAAATCAAGCATTTAATCTGCCTTTCCTATAAGAACTGTACCTCAAATTATTGATAAGAGAAAGTTTCTCTTTATAGAAGTACTCCAGCTAATAAATGAAGGAAGATAAACTCATTAGAATATCACCACTTTGCAAACCCCTAATGAAATAATGGCCACTAACATCACAAAACAGAGACAATCAGATACTTGGTTGAAATGAAAATGCAGAGTATGATGAATACAAGTATTGTTGCCCCCCAAAATGAGGCTGAATCAGATTAAGATTCTTAAAATTGCTACCAGTTTACAGGAAAAAAATGCATTAGACAGTACCACAGAGATGCCATGAGCAAATCCTGAATGTGAGAAAAAACAGGAAAAACCATCCAGTTTCTTTAACAAGTAAGAAGCAAGGGAGAGGATGAAACCAGGGAGAGGAAACTATAGATTAAAACCATAGGTTAAAATGCAATGGGTGGGGCCGGCCGAGTGGCGCGTTGGTTAGGAGTTGGCTTGAGATGCCAGCTCTGAGCAGCAGGGCCCCAGTTCGGATCCCACATGAGGGCCAGTGACGCTGCACCCTCTACAGCTAAGATGGTGAACAACAGCTCAACCTGGAGCTGTGCTGCTGTGAGCAGCCGTCCAGTGGCTGACGACCAATCTTCCTCACCCGGGAAGAGCGCAATGATAATACCAACATGGGCCAGTGAAGTGACATCCTCCACAACTAGACTGAAGAACAGAAGGACAGCAACTTGTCTGTTCCGTTTCCCCCCAATTCCCCAGCACTGTTCCCATCCCCCAATTCCCCAATAAAATCTTTAGGGGAAAAAAAATGCAATGGGTAGATGCAGTTTGGATCTAGATTCAAACAAACCACGTGTTACAAAAAAAAAGTTATGAGATATTTAAGAAAATTTGAACAATGATTAGATATTTGATATAAGGAATTGCTGGCAATTTTTAAAGTATGACAATAGCATCGTGTTGATTTTTTTCTTAAAGTCTATGTTTTAAAATATGTGCTGAAATATATACTGGTGAAATGATGTCTGTGAATCATTTAGAAATAATTCAGTCAGAGGTGGGGTGATGATGGGTAGAAGGATAAATGAAAACAGACTGGCCTTGTGTAGATAATTGGGGAATGGGTAGCTATATGGGGGTTCAATATATTATGCTCTATTCCATTGTGTAGTTTTGAAGTTTTCTCCTTATTTTGTGTATATTTGAAATTTTCTACTATAAAAAGTTTTTTTTTATTACACAGAAAACAAGAACTAAGGAAATACTGTTTTCTTGTTAAATTCTAAAATGTATTGCCTAGCTCAGTGTAAATTAGGAAATGACAATTTGTTGTAAGGGGGGAGGCCTACAAAAAAACGTTTATATTTATGAGAGTCAACAAGAAAGCAAAGAATAAATTTAGCTGAAGAGGCTGACAATTTTTACTAGATTCTTCCCAATTGTGGGTTAAACTAAATAATCTCTATCCATTTCAACTGTGAATTCCTATGATTCTACAGTTTTAAAAAGAACTATAAAGGATAAATAGGTGGAGCACAGAGGAATTTTAGGGCAGTGAAACTACTCTGTATGATACTATAAGGGTGGATACATGTCATTAAACATTTGTCCAAACCCATAGAATGTCCAACGCTAAGAATGAGCCCCAATGTAAACTATGGGCTCTGGGGGATGATGATGTGTCAGTGGAGGTTCATAGGTTGTAACAAATGTACCTCTCTGGGGCCGGATGTTGATAGTGGGGGAGGCTGTGCATGGGGACATATGAGAAATCTCTATGTTCTGTTCAATTTTGCTGTGAACCTAAAACTACTCTTAAAAATAGTCTATTTAAAAGAAAAAAACTATAAAACTGTCATGAATATGACGCACAAAATCAGAATACTACTGCTTGTTAAAGCTCTATGATTGTCTCCAAGGGTAAATATTAATAATCTTAAAATATTTTAGGACATTATAAAGATTTGGAGTGATTACTTAGGGATGGAGGGTTGGGAAGAAATGGAAAGTGATTGCTAATGCACATAGGGTTTCTTTTGGGGTGATGAAAATGTAAATTGGTGTGGTGATGGTTATAAAACGCTGTAATATACTAAAAACCATTGGATTATACACTTTAAAGGAGTGAATTATATGGTATGTGAATTATATCTTAATAAAGGTCTTATAAAAAAAGAGATCTGAGAGCTTTTATATCTGTATGTAGAGAAAAATAGAAAATTGTGAATGTCCTTTGCATTATGCATTTTTTGGCACCAGCTATTGATTTCATAACATTATTTACATTTATATTCAATTTATTGGGACAGAGTTTCAGCCTGAAATCTTGGGAGAGGAGGCATATTGCTTAATACAACATGTTTGGGATCTGATAGACCCAGGGTTGAACCCTAGCTCTGCTACTTATTAGCTGTTAACCTCAGACAAATGAATTACCCTCTCTGAGACTCAGTTTCTCATCTCTAAAATGAGTATAATGATTTCTACCTAATAAGATGATGATAAGGATTGCATAATACACAGGATGGTATAATGCACCTAATGCTCAAAAAATGGAAATAGATTTTTTTCTGTGAAAATGTTCAGTGAAATTTTCAAAAAGAGGGAATATCTAATATTTATTAGGCAAATTTTTCTAATGGTTGCAGTTGGATTTTAGCCATCAACAAGCTAGATGTGGACAGATTTAATAATAATAATAATCTAATTTAATACATATTTGTATCATGTAACCTGAGATGTTTTATAAATGCCTAAAAATATTTCCAGTACTAATACTATTATTACTATAATACTAATATATGTTGAATATCTTAATCTAACTTGTTCTCATAAAAAAATAAAAGGTTTAAATGAATATTTAATGAAAATAATACAAAGGGATGCTTAAGCTAAATTGATTATTTTATTATGATATTTTGCACTCATGCAGAGGCTCTTAAATTGCTTAAAGTAAAAAGAAAAGACCTTGGGAGGCATAGCATCTATTGTTTATAAGAAGAACAGAAAAAAGAAGTCATTCATTCATTTAACCATTCCACAAACATTAGCTGAATTCCAAGCCTCATGCCAGGCCTGTCGGGTTAATGATGAATTTTGCCCACCGAGAGTTCCCAATGTATCGTGACACACAGATAAGTAAACAAATAATTCCAAAAGAAACAGATAAACGCTAACAGAGGGATATACAAAGTATTCCTGGATCATAAAGTAGGGCATGGCTAACTGCACAAGTCAGGAGTCCTTCACTACCATAGAATATTATTGATTAGGCGAAGGACAGAATTCTCCAGCCCTAGTGTCTAGTTCATTGATTCACCAAATATTAATATATGCAGGTGCTGAAGATACAGAGGTAAACAAGGTAGACCAAATGTTCCCAAGGAGCTTCCAGACTTAACAGGGAAAGAAGACAATGGAAACAATTATATCAATGTCTTATTAATAAAAGTGCTAGAGAGGAACACATAATGGGTGTTCACGGGAGTATGTGATAGAAGAAGCCCAAGGCAGTACGTTTACATTGACAGTTTTAATTACTGTGGATTTTTGTGAGACAAGCTCTTTGAATTACTAAAATATGCTATTTTTAAATTCCTGTTCAATGTCACATGAGCCATCCTAACTCATCGAGTTCATCTCCAAATTTTTAAATTCCTCCTATTTTTTGCAAAGGCATTGTCCACTTTCATTGGATTAAATTTTAAATATTAAGCTGATTACTGGTTACCTGCCCTCTAGATGAGTCCTCATTTACTCCTTACAATATAAATTGGTATATGCTCAAATAATAGGAAGCAAGCCAAACATACCCCTAAAAGACAAGGATATTGGAGTATCAATATCACTACACTCCATTAGCCTGACTGACAAATGGCTCTATTAAGAGTTCAATAAGTAGGTACCATACGCTTGTGTTTTTCTGTACTTCAGGAATACTCAGATTCTTCTGGCCAATACACCTCCCCAATTCCATTCCCACTTTCAGTGATTTGCATGGACACTGTGAGAAGGTCTGTGTGGGGTTAACAGTTTCCTTCCTTCATTTGTACCAGAAATGCCATGTACTGGCTACCCTTGGGGAACTGGAGAGTCCAAATGGCCTCTCATACTTTATCTCCCTGCAAATTAAAACAACAGACTATATATTGCTTTCTAATAATTTCCTTCAGCTTTACTCCTCACCAATACAGTGCACTCACAGGACAAAAACACTCTCCAATGTTTATTCCACCTCTTTATTCTATTTATTTTTCTCCATTGTGTTCTGTTGTCTTTTCAGATTTTTCAGCTTGAGATGTGTTACAGATGTCAGATTGTCTTTAGGGCTAAAAACAACCACAATAAAACAAAACAAAAACCCCAACAACAATAAAACGAAAACAGATACTAAAGGATGCCCAGTATATGTTGCTTGATGATAAAGAAGATGAGGGAGAGAGAAGGAGGAAGAGAACTAGATGAAGAAAAAGGAGGAAAAAAAAAGACTAAGAAGAAGGAAGGAGGACGAATGGAGGAAAATGGGAAACATAAGTAGAAGATCATTAGCAAAAGGGAGGTACCAATACCACCTTTGGATAGAAATGTTCTCATCCTTAATAAAATAATACCTTGAAACCTGCGATTTAGTCCTGAAAGGAGAACTCCTGGATGTGGGGTGGGGAGATTGGATATAAGTTACTGGATCATGGGGCCAGACTGTATTGCTCCCTGAATTTTACCATCACTGTGGTGGTTTTGAAATACGAACCCAAAATTCTTTGACACTCTTCCCATCAAGAGGTGAATTCTATGTTCCCTTCCCTTGAATCTGGGCATACTTGTGACTGCAATAATAGAATTTGGTGGCAATAATGCTATGTGATTTCTGAGGCTAGGTAAGAAACAGTCATGCAACCTATGCCTGGTCCTTGCTCTTGGAATGCTTGTGAGAGCTATTCTTAAATAATCTATCTTTATAGAAGGCTATGTAAATAATGGTTGAGAGAATGAGCTCTGAAGACAGATCACTACATTCAAATCAAGTGACTCTGCCATTAGTAGCTTTGTAATCCTAGGCAAGTTGCCTAACCTAAGTTTCAGTATCATTATCTATAAAATTGAGATGATAATAGTAAAATGATAAAATGTAAGGTTGTTGTGAAAAAGAAAGGAGGTAAAGTACAAAATGCTTTTAACAGTATCTACCATGGGGTGAGCATTCCATAAATGTAGACCCATGAGGCTTCCCACAAAGCAAGTTCCCCTACATTATCTCACTTTCAAGTTGGTCCTCAAACAACCCTGTGGAGATAGGTTGCACTGATATTATCATCCCCATAGTATATGCCGAGGAAATAAGAGAGATTAGGTGAATAACCCAGGGTCATACAACTAATAACTGATAGAATCAGTCTTTGAATTCATGTTTTATGACTCAAAGTCCAGTGTTCTTTCCACTGTACTGTGTTGCATTTGAAATAAGAGGAACAGGTACCATGACCATCACTTAAGTGAAGAAATTGCCTCTCCCAGCATCTAAGCAACTCACCCCTGCCGATATAACACGCTAATGGTAGTGAATGGAAGTATTGTATAGTGATTAACAATGCTTTTGTTTCCTCATGTACAAAATGAAGACGACGTAATAGTAACTACCTCACTGAGTTGTTGGAACCAAACGAGATGAAGTATGTTGAGTTCTAAGCACAGCACCTGGCACACAGTAAAAGCATGTAGTCAATATATTATACATTTCCTGTGCCTTATGTCAAAGATTTCTTTTTAACCAAACCATGCTGACTCAACTCTTCCACCTATTAAGTCTTTGCAGTAGAAGGAAGTCATTCAAGACTTGTGGTTAATTATCTTTAGAAAATTATTCTTGACACTTGGCTATGTATGTATTAAGCCGGAGAGGGAAACATACTTAATAAAAATGAATATTAAGTATTTTCATTTATTAGATGGTCTTTCCGTTCAGAGGAGGAGAAAATCATGAAGAAAATTATACAGGTTCAAAATTACGAACCAGCTGTTTTGAAAAAAGAAACGTTTAAGTAATACACATAATACTCTCTATGAACACACATCTCTGCTTCAAAATATATTCCAAAGGAAGAGTTTATGTCCCAGCTTATTTATAAACACATGTACAGGGGAAAAAAGTTCAATTTCCCTCAGCGGAAGAAAGCAATCTATTTCACCATGGGTCTAGAACAGCTTTAACAAGCCTGAGATATACAACAGCAGCAATTTCAACTTTCCTAACACTCTATTATGCTGCAGCAACTCATGGTGTTTTACGATAGTATTAAAAGTTTATTCACCCCAGAGGTTTAATAGTTAAAAGTCAGTTCTGTATCACTTTCACATATCTGGCCCTAAGACAGCTCAGAAAAGGGGTGGCACCTGTTTTACTTTTCAGGCACCATTATAAAATAAGAACAGGTAACAAGGAAAGAAGTATCACATGGGAGGTGTGTACTGGACTAGATCTCCCCAAAAAGTTGGAGCCTATCTTCCCCTTTCATTGTTCAACCTTGCTTCTTCAAGATGACATATTCTAAGACATTCTCCCCACTCACATTTGTTATGAACATGCCCTCACTTGATTTCATCTGGGCACCTCTACCCAGCTAAGCTCCACCCATTACAAATATATGTCATAATTAGGCAGTTAAGCATACTGGTACTCTAGAGAATAACCATGTATCATTTACCTTGTGGTCCTACAGGTTCGAGTGGGAGAGAAGTAGCTTTCTGACACATCTTTGGTTTTTAAAAACTCTTTGTAATTAGAAGTAGTTTAAGAAAAGGGATATGAGGCTTCCATAGGTGCAATTAGAGTAAATAATTGAATCAAGTTGACTAATTTTTCAGAAATCGATTTCTACTTGCAAGAATACACAGCAGACTCATGCTCTCTATTGTCACACTGGATTATTCCTCCCACTTTCACAGCAGCTGTTTTAGAAGTGACCTTTAGGAAACGTTACATGTTTTATTTTCAGAAATAGCACTGCAGATAACACATTAATATACAACATATCTTGAAGGTGTGCAGAAACCAATAAAGTCGGTGACATATAAAGAACAGTGCAAACAGCTATGACAGATGTGATGACACATAAAGGCCCCTTGATGATTCTCTGGGGCTAGTGTCCTAAGAGACAAGACTTCTGTTTTGGTCCAACAACAACAATGACAGCACTACATTTTCTTTTTTTAAAAATGTTGTCCTTTTCCTTTTCCATTTTTCCATACTCCCACATTGTCTCTCTGAAACCAAAGAGTGGAAGAAAATCTTCCACTTCTCCAATTTCCCCCACCCTAGCTCCACCCCCTAAGCCCCACCGAACACTAGCTGGCACCAGAGCCAAGATGGGAAGGTAATTTGTTAAGTGAAAAGAAAAACTAAATGGCTTCTTAAGAAAAGCAAAAGCAAAAAAAAATTCAAGTGTGTGGAGTTGGCGTATTGAAAAATCACAGTGTAAAACATCATTCACTTTAGGAAACAAATTAATTAAACTGTTAAATGTCAAACAAGACCCCTTATTACTCATGTCAGTGAAATTTCAACTCAGTAATAGGTGTGATAGAGATGTCACCTAATTGTTGATGATCTTTCTAGCTAAATTGTTCTCACACAGTAGCATCAAGGCCTTGAGATGAAATATTTATGGCTGTCACAGTCTTTCTCTCCGGGTTACACATTTGGCCTGTGACTTAGGATACTGCCGTTTTCCACTTTGTTCCCCATTATACCTTTCAATATTATCTGATTACCTGGAGGTTGCAAAAAGGCTGGACCATGCTAACTATAGGCTGCGAGTTAAAACGAGGAGAGCCGGTCCCTGTACAGACAGTGTACACAGGTATAATATTATAGATTCTGTGCAAAAAGAAAACCACCTTTTATTTTTCCCTCTAGAATAAAATTGCATACTTCTAAAAGTACACCACTGGAAAATTACAACAGTCTGTTAAAACATTCAGCAGTGGGAAATTATTGCTGCAATTTACCTAACTTTATATTTCATTAATTCTTAAGTTTCACGGGAAGTAAGTTAATCAAAATTGAAGATTTCCCTCCAGACACAGATTGGTTCCAGAAACGATGCATCTTCTCTGATGCATTTATGCATTGTTTTTACTCAAAAAATGTTCTTCAAAAATTATTTTTGGTCTCTTTAGCAACTGCTTTTAGTTATTCAAAGAATGTGGTTATAGATTTTTTAAGGAATTCTATTAATCAAAACATGATTAATAAACACATGCACATTTATGATATAATAATTTAATTCTCATAATGATGATTCCAGGCCCTTCAAGTCCCCCAAAGCTTTCTGAATTATAAAGATTAAGCTATATTTAAAATAATTTTATTGTTGTTAAGTACGTTTTTGGTTTTTTTTAAGTAGCACACAATAATACTTTGTTTGGAAGGCAACACAGTTAAAATTAAGCATATAGAATTTTCTCAAACATTCAAGGGTAACAAGTTAATAGCATATCTCTTTAGCCATCCCAAACACAGCTATTTCAATATTTTGAAAGGCATTCTTATCAAATTTAAAATTTTAACCTTTGAGGGGGGAAAAAAAAGGCTTCCCTTGGTTATGTGTACTGGACACTAAATTCAAATCTCTCTCTCTCAACCTGTCCTCTGTCCCCTGACTCACACTCTGGCTAAGATGCAAGCCCAGATCAAAAGAAACCAACAAAAATTAAACTAGAAATGCATGCTAAAAATAATTCAATAGCATGGCTCCCCTCTGACCTAGCACTGTGGCATTTACTTCATTAATGTTTCTAAAGAACTCCCAGTGGGAAAGGTACTTAATTTATTTACTGCGTGTGTCTAACGAGAACTGGGAAACAAATTTTAAGTGAACTGGTATGATTTGGAGCGGGGTTACTGGGACATTTGGTGCTGTAGATGGGGTTCTCCCTTTCACCCATCAGCCCCCCTAATGAATTTCACCACAAGCAATGAAACATTTTTGTTTGGCTTTGAGCATATATTTCTTTATAGAACCTTGATAGTAATGAGAAGTTCTCAAGAAAAACAAAAATAGCAATGAGAAAAAGAAAATTGCTTATTTGTGACGCTTGCTGTTTAGACACTCGTTCTAGTAAATAGCAACCATGCTTTGGGCTCTCCCCATGTCATTCGTCACAGCCATGTCCTAGTACTCAGACCACACACAGGTAAAGGGTCTAAAATCCCATGTATCCCCAGACTAAATGTGGATTTGGACAAAGAACAAACGACCCCTAACTTGTCTTCTCACCTAAGCATCCTCTGTTCTTCCCAACTATCCTACACTTTAACAAGCCATGCTGTCATTTTAAAACCAGAATTTCTCATACCAAAATGACCATCTCTCCCCCTTCCAAATTCCTTGACTCATTCATTAGTGCCATTATCCCTCCAATTTTTCAAATCATATCTTTGTTTTATGTAACAGAGTAGATCCCTCCATCTTGGATTTTCCCTAGAAGTTTGCCTCTGTGACTGACAGGTGAATGAATTGTCTGTTCCATTGGCCATTTACCTACTCTGAGGCCTTGTGTTCTAGGATATTGCAGATATCCCTCGCCAGAGCCGGAAGGGCTACTTTGGTCAAGTTCTGAACATTCTGACCCAGTATCACAAGTCTTTTAAAACTCAAATCCAAAGCTAACCCTTCCAGGCCCCTTAAGAGCCTCTATAGTAACCAGAGCCACTTGCCCCAAATGTTTTCGGACACCAGAGCCAGCTTCTGAAGAACTGATTTAGCAATAGATCAAATCTCCTTTTACGGAAATGAGAACCACAAGGGAGGCCCCATTTACTTCTGGTTATAATCTTTGTAGGTGCTGTTTTGATGTTTATCCTAGGACCTTCTACCTTTCCCTGGCACTCCCTTCTCCCATCCCTTAGAGATATATAGAGATTAAAACATAAAAGTACATTGGGTCAACTTTATTTGCCACATAACCTGGTACAGGTAAGCAAGTGGTATACAAATGCTACCCAACTTCTCAGGGGCTGTGTAGGCCTCACACCCAATAGCATCTGCCCTATGGATATATTAAACCATCCCTGGCACCAGCCTATAAATCATAGCACCTATATCATATGATTACATAACATATCCCTTCCATATATATTTGTCTTAAAATATTCAGGAGGCTATAGGGAGAAATCTAGGCATGAATTCCATTGATAGCAATAACCCTTACAGATAGCTGACCTTGCACTTAATCTTCAGAAGTTTTTCCTATTAATACAGTCCTTCAAAACTGCTTACTGAGCATCTACCATGCGTCAGGCCCTAGTCTAAGAAATGAAAAAAGAACAATGAACAAGACAGAAAAGGTCCCTGCTCTCATGGTATTTGCAATCTCATTAGTTCTTCCTCTGCTTTTCTTATCACCTTTCCCTTTGGAATTAGACACCCTTGGTTAATCTGCATAGCACTTCTCTTCTGACTTTCTACCTAATACATAGTGGCAACTCCCATAAAGCAATGCTCTCTTGGTCTCAGAGCAAGGCAGCACAGGGCTTGCTTAGGCCTTCAAGAGGAGATAACCTGAGATATATATTTGGACATTATGGGCCATCTATGACATGCTACCCTAAAAATGCCTCATTTCACCAAGTTCACCCCTCTACCTCTGTACCTAGTTAGTCACCAAGGTCTGGCCAAAGGGATAGTTGGTACAATACCTGGGACAAACATTAAGTAAATTTTATCTTGCTCGTGAACACGTTTGTCCTTCTTGGATTCAGGTCCTAACCCAAGGCAACTGGCTCAGATTCTTCACCTCCTTTTGGGCTGCAGCTTGTCCTGCTGGCGTCCACAAAACCATTCACCCTCTGCTTTCTCTAAGTGCTGAGGGGTTTTCTTTTTCAACTTTTCTCTTCTATTTTACAAGCTAGGGGAGATTCCGTCCAGCTTTTAGGGTACTCTGCTCTGCACTCTCAGAATAAGTCAAGGCCACAGTAATCAGAATATGTCCTTTCCAATGCTTCTGCCCAAGAAGGGAGAGAGAGCAGCGAGCGCCGATCAGAGGGAGGGTCTGTCCCATAGTCCCAGGAGGAGCTCTCCTTGCCTGTGCACCATGCGCTTGAAACCCATCTTACTTACATCTCACAGCCCAAATGTAAGAGGGAGCTTATGATATCCAGCAGCCATAAAGCTGGATAACCAAAATTTAAAAACAATTACGAATAGAAATACCATGTATCAGACACCTATTTTTTTATTTTCTTTTATTTTTTTAAAATTAGTTTCAGGTGTACAAAACAACATACTGATTAGACATTTGCACCCCTCACAAAGTTATAACCCTCCCCTGCAAAGTCTATACCCATCTGACAATCTGACACGGTACATAGCTATTACAATACCATTGACTATATTCCCTATGCTGCACTTTACATTTCATGAATACACACACACACACACACACACACACACACACACACTGTGCCAAAAAATGTATACACATTTTTAAGAAAGGAAAAACCTGTATTAAAATTGTAATACTCAATATATACCAAAATAACCAAAAGTGAATACAAGTCACAGTTGACTTCTGCAATTACAAGAGGTGCTCAAAGTGGTTACCATCAGTGTCCATACACTTCTGATTATGGCAAACTACTGCTTGAGCAACATTGACCAAAGTCTCCACTTGTATACATTTTTTTGGCACCTCCGGTATATGTATACACACACACACACACACACACACACACACACACACACATATCCTCTGTACATACATATGTATATATTTAATTATAGTTGACATTCACTATAATTTTATATTAGTTTCAGGTGTATACAATTGTTAGGCAATTGTATAATCTATGAAGTGATCCCCCCGATAAGTCCAGTACCCATCTGCCATCTGCCACCCTACATAATTTTTATAATATTATTAATTATATTCCCCATACTGTATTTGACATCCCTGTGACTATTTTGTGACAACCAATTTGTATTTTCTAATCCCTTCACCATTCTCACCCATCCCCCAACCCCCCTCCCATGTAGCAACCATCAGTTTGTTCTCTGTGAGTCTATATCTATCTTGTTTGCTTGTTTATTCTGTTCTTTAGATTCCACATATAAGTGAAATCATATGGTATTTGTCTTTCTCGTTCTGAGAAATGCAAATTAAAACCACAATGAGATACCACCTCACACCTGTCAAAATGGCCGTCATCAATAAACATACAAACAACAAGTGCTGGTGAGGATGTGGAGAAAAGGGAACCCTCGTGCACTGTTGGTAGGATTGCAAATTGGTGCATCCACTATGGAAAACAGTATGGAGTTTCCTCAAAAAACTAAAAATAGAACTACCTTATGACCCAGCAATTCTACTCCTGGGTATTTATCCAAAGAAATCCAAAACACTAAATCGAAAAAATATATGTACCCCTATGTTTACTGCAGCGCTATTCACAATAGCCATGACATGGAAACAACCGAAGTGCCCATCAACAGGCGATCAAATAAAGATAATGTGGTACATTTACACAATAGAGTATTACTCTGCCATAAAAAAACAGTGAAATCTTACCATTTGCAACAACATGGATGGACCTAGAGGATATTATGCTAAGTGAAGTTAGTCAGGCACCTATTTAAGTTGGCTACAACTGAAGAATAAATTTAGCTCTCGTATTACTAGCAGTCACAATGAACATAGAAACATAGTTTGTTCATCTATTCGTCCATTAATTCAACCAGGATTATTGAGTCACTACTATGTATTGGTCATACTCGTATGCTCTGGCCCCCTCTCCTCTGTCCCCTGCCTAACACTGTGTGAAGAAAGGAGGGTGGGGGTGCAGGCCGGGGCCTGGCAGTGGGGCGAGCTGGCTGCCTAGAGTGGGGCATACAGAAGAGCTGCCTGCGGGCATTGCTCCCTCTGCATGGTGTGGAAAGTATGACCAGCAGCCAGCGCCAACCATGAAAATAAACACATACGAGTATAGCCAATTATCAAAGCTCTCATGAGAATGTTTTTTAATTCCATGAAAATGCATGACTTGTTGTGAATAACATTAACACCAAAGGTAATTAAACAGTTTTTTTTCTGACCTGGCTCTGCACACACAGATGGGGATAATATGTATCATAGCATTGCAAGTGCCTCTGGAGGGCCTAGGAATACTGACATTCATTTTATTTGCTGAAGAAAGGATGTTTGTTTTTCCATTTATCTTACTTTAAGAAAAAAAAAACCCAAAATATAAATCCGATAAAAATTCAATTTTAAGCAAGGAAATAAAACCATTTTAAGTTGGCTATATATCATGCCTTTCAAAATTTGATATATAGATTTAGGTATAGATATGTTTCATGTTGTCTTTAACCAGCTGGCCCTCCAGTATAGAAAAACTACTAACTTTATTTTATTGTAATTTATACACATCATATCCCAGGAATTGAGACAGTATAAAAAAGGTTGGGGACTCTTAAAAGGCTAGCAATAATGAAAGGGTATGAAAACTATTCTTTAAATTTAGGTACATGTAGGTCAAAAGAAGCAGTATACTGTCAAAATAAGATAAATGAAAGTACAATATTGTGCCATGTTTAAAATGCATCCATAAAAGCTAGATAATAATAATAATAGCTGCCACTCATTGAATGCTTACAACATGCCAGGTGCCATGCTAAGTGCTTTGTGCGTGTTTTCTTATTTCATCCCTACAACAAACCTATGATTTATTAGCCTCAGTTTATAAAGAAAACAAGACACAGAAAGGTGAAGTTATTTGTCCAAAGTCAAAATGTTGGTTAGGGGGAGGAACTAATCACTTTATGCCCTGCTTTTAACCACTACACTGTTGCCTCCTCAAAGAGAAGAGGAAGAAACTTTGTTTGATGTACAAAATTACGTAGACATGGCAGAGCATTGGATGACGCCGTCTGTAAGGTAGCGGCAGCCTGGGGTGTGAGCTCCTTGGGCCGTGGTGGCACCAGTAACCCCAACTACCACCACTGACGTAATTAAGGAAGGTGGATGGAAGGGTGCAGCGTCCTCTGCCCACAAGCACAATTCTCAGAATGTTGTCATTCATCTCTCATTGTTCTAAAGTCTGAAACTACAAGAGGCAAGGCTTATGTATGCAAATTGTGTAGCGATGTTAGAAGGTAAGAGCTACAAAAACAAGAAAAAGAAGAGTAAGGAAAAGGAACTGGGGGGGAGGGGAAGTGAGAGGATGGGAAAGGGTGGTTTTGCGGTATTAAGCCGGGTAGTCAAGGAGGGCTCGTTGAAAAGATCAAGCTGCCATATTACAATTACCCAATTGTATTGTCTCATCCCTTCCCCTTCTCCTTCATCCCCACCCCCTCCCAACTAACAACCCTCAGTTCTTCCTTTGTGTCTCTGAGACTATCTCCATCCACTTCTCCCATCCATTCAGTTCCTTAGAATCCACGTATAAGTGAGATCATATGATATTTGTCTTTCTCTGACTGACTTATTTCACTTAGCATAATGTTCTCTAGTTCCATCCATATTGTTGCAAAGGGTACTATTTCCTTCTTCTTTATAGCTGAATAATACTCCATTGTGTAAATGTACCAAAGTTTCTTAATCCAGTCATCTACCGATGGGCATTTTGGTTGTTTCCAAGTCTTAGCAATTGTAATATGGCCGCAGGGATAGAAAAAGACAGTCCGAGGAATACAATCAATAATGTTGTAAGCATTTCTTAGGGGGCCAGATGGACCCATGTCCTTTTGGGGAGTCCACTTCATAGTTGATGTAGAGGCCTGACCACTGCATTGTATTTTTGAAACTGATGTTGAATAATACTGTATGTCAACTATAATTATATATACATATAACCTCGGGACATGGAGTAGAGTGCGGGAAAGGATTCAATGGAATTGTAATAGATAAGCACGATATCGGGGGTGGGAGGGCAGTGGATGGGGGGAGGGGGATTGTTACTTTGTGAGGGTGAAAAGGGTAACTATTGCATTGTTCTGTACACCTGAAACTAACAATAAAAAAAATAATAAAAATAAAAATAAAATAAAATATAAAAAATAAATAAATAAATAAAATTAAATTAAAAAAAAGAAAAGATCAAGCTGGTGCGAAGATTTGAAGTAAGGGAGCCGCCAAGCGCTTTCTCGGGGAAGAAGAGGCCAGAGGAAGGAGCTGCGAGAGCAGAGCACAGGTGGTTTTAGGAGGCAGATCTTTCAGCTGAAGTGCCTTTTCCCTTTGAGACTATTTACAAAGGTACAACGTAATAATTAAGAACGTGGCCATGGAATCAGTAAATGCTAGAGTCAGAGGGGAAAAAGGGAAAGCAACAGGATATCTGCAAAAATTAAAAATACAACTACCATAGCAATTCCACTTGGGTATTTACCCAAAGAAAATGAAAACACTAATTCAAAAAGTAATATGCACCCCCATGATGTACACCACAGCATTACTTACTATACATTAGCTAAGACATGGAAACAACCTGTCTGCAGACAGGTGAATGGATACAGAAAATGTGATATCTTATATGTACATATCATATATATATATGTGTATATATATATATATATATATTATTTATGATATATATTATTCGGCTATAAAAAAGAATTAAACCTTGCAATTTATAACAACATGGATGAACCTTGAGGGCATTATGCTAAGTGAAATGAGTCACACCGAGAAAGACAAATACTGATGACCTTACTCATACGTGGAATCTAAAACAATAAACAAACAATAAAATGATCTCAGAGATACAGAGAACAAATTGGTGGTTGCCAGAGATGGAGGGTTGGGAGGGTAGGTGAAATGGGTGAAAAGGTGGAAAGGCACTCATTTCCAGGTATAAAATGGGAAGTAATGTGCACTTTCCCTCTCCACCCCACCCAGTTCCTTTTCCTTGCTTTTCTTTTCCATGTTTTCATAGCACTTATCTTCTTTTCTTTTTTTAAAAAAGAAATTTTATTGGGGAACAGTGTGTTTTTTCCAGGACCCATCAGCTCCAAGTCAAGTAGTTGTCTTCAATCTAGTTGTGGAGGGCACAGCTCACTGGCTCATGTGGGGATTGAACCGGCAACCCTGGTGTTATGAGCCTGCGCTCTAATCACCTGAGCTAACTGGCTGCACCTCATTGCACTTATCTTCTAACACCAGTACACAAATGGGGAAGTAATGTACAGCATGGTAACTAGAGTTAATATTATAATATTGTACCACATATTTAAAAGTTGCTAAAAGAATAAATCTTAAAAGTACTCATCACAAGAAAAAAGTCTGGTCTTCAGACTGGCAATGGATGGTTTGTTACATCTGTGACTAAGTCTCTTGCAGGAGAATGATGATTATCATTGCACCATTGAATACACTTACCGAAATGAACTGGACAGAATACTTAGTGAATTTTTCTCTAATAAAGCTGTTAAAAGATCATAAAATGACAGAAAGTAGGTCAGAGGTTGCCAGGGTCAGGGAGGTTGGCTATAAAAAGGAGGAGGCTTCTGGGGTGCTGCAGATATTGTGCACCCTGACGGGTGAGGTGTTTACGGGGGTGTGTACTGTACATTCCTGAAACAAGATTCCTTGAACTGTACACTTACAGTGGGCTTACTACATGCAAATAACATTTCAGTAAAGCTGATAAAAATAAACACAAAAAAAGAAAATCAGCTATGTCATAAGCATACTGTTTAGTTCCACCGACAATTTTTTAATAGGATGAATTTCATGATGAAGGAAGCAGTAACTTGGTTTAATTCTGTACAAACTCCTAATTTCATTGCAGGCTCCTCAGTAGCCCAGCTCTACATTTCATCAATAAAATGGGGATATTGGGAATACCTGTCTCAAAGGGATATGAAACATTAAATTTAATGTAAATATATAGAGTCCTCATAAAAAGCACTGAATAAATATGAATTATTATTATTATTATTATTATTATCATCATCATCATCATAACAGGATTTCTAAAAATGATGAAGAAATCAGGGTAAAAGAGCATAAGAAAACAATGAGACAAAGTCAGAGTAGGTCCAAAAAAAGACATATTGCATGGTACAGATTACCAATTAAAGGTCACCAACAAATTTGTTTCGGTGTTTTTTTACAGTCAATACAAAAAAGAAAATGTGATGCACTACATAATTCATAATGTCCAAGATTTTTTTTCAAGTGCTCCAAAGAAGTACAACCAGTCCTGGCTCTGAGCGCAGGTCACTAAAGATTTCAGTTCTGAATTTCAGAATTGAAATTAAAACTACTTTGCCTTTTGCCTTCAATTTGTAATGACAAAAAGAATTTACTGAAGCAAGCTAAAAGTTTTAGTAGACTTGCTATAGAAGAAAATTTAGCCATTAATCTGTCATTTCAGTCAACGCTAAGCTCATTAATAACTTCTATTCAGCTCCAAACTGTCTTCAATTTTTCTATTCCTTTCTGATAAGAACCCACATATTCAAATTTCAAAAAAAAAAAAGTGAACAAGTTTTATGAATTCCAAAATGAAGAGGTAAATAATATTGAAGATAATGCTTTCTCTTTTAGGCACTACCTTTCTAAATGCCTTGTGAGCTTTTAAAATTAAAACATTTTAAAGAGTCTGTTTGCCATTCTGTCATATAGTCATTTTTATAAACATTTCAAACTTGAAGATTTTTTGATCAGCATAAATTTGCAAGATAAAAACGATACCTTGATTATTTAAAGTAATATTAGCTAACACATTTTGAAATATGACAAAAAGTAAGACTGGTTTAAACAGAGTTAATTTGGGAGGAAAATTAGTCAGTAAAGTAGACTTATTATAGAAATCCAATTTGGTATAAGGAGATGAATTTCTTTAACTATACTTACACTACGAGAAATACCTCATATAATTATTCATTATTAACATTAAAATTCTGGATTTGCAGGTATATGCATTTATAGTGTCCACCTGCAATGAGAAATGAGGTTTACTTCAGACTAGATCACAGTCAAGATTTTAACATAATTTCAACACCAATAAATAAAGAATAAATCACACAGATATTTACTAAAACCAACAACTATCATCCCCAAATGTCAAAAATCAAGTATAATCAGGAATAAGAAAAATAATTTGCTATACTTCAATAAAAATCACTGAAAACAGTCCCATATATGAGGAAGAGAATCATACCTTTATATTATAAAATCCTTAAGAAATAAGAAAAATTCTTGAATAGAAATAAATATATTGTGCAGGAGGAATGGGGTATACAAGCAGTCCTCAGCTCTTTCTCCTTGAATTTCAACTTTCCTAATTCAGTTATCTCACTTTTATACCCCTACAACTTAATGGTCATTTTCTGCTCCCTCTCTTCCTTGGAATAAGCACAGATTAAAATGCTTTGTTTTTCCTTAATTTAACTGAGACGAGCTGACATTAAATGCAACTGTATTTAAAAATTTAAAGAAGGGGCAATTGGATATCCATCAGCAAAACAATGAACCTCAACCAAAACTTCACACCATATACAAAAATTAACTCAAAATGGAATATGGACTTAATGTACAATATAAAACTATAAAAGTTAGACAAAAACATAGGACAACAATTTTCAGTGTCTAGGGCTAGGAGAACAGTTCTTAGACTTGACACCAAAAGCACAATCTACAAAGAAAAACAGATAAATTGGACTTCATCAAAATTAAATATCTTTGTGCTGCGAAAGATCTTATGAAAAAGAGAAAAAGATTAGCTGAAGACTAAAAGAAAACATTGGCAAACTACATATCCAACAAAGGACTAGTATATAAGACTACATAAAGAATTCTCAAAACTCGATTGTAAAAAACCAAACAATCCAATTGGAAAATGGGAAAAAGACATGAACAGATACTTCACCAAAGAGGATATACAGATGGTACATATGCACATTAAAAGATCTTCAATACCATAAGCCATTAAGGAAATGCATATTAAAACCATGAGCTATCACCATACACATACTAAAATGGCTAAAATAAGGAATAATGACAACACCAAATGCTGGCAAAGATTGGGAACGAACGATGGTAGTCATCTGGAAAACTGTTTAGCAGTTTAAAACTAAAAATTCAATCGCCATACAATCCAGCAATTACACAATATATTAAGTATTTATCCTAAAGAAATAAAAACATATTCAGAAAAAACTGTACATGAATGTTCATAGCAGCCTTATTCATCAAAGCCCAAAACTGAAAATAACCTAGATGTCGAGGTGAATGGTTAAACAAACTGTGGTACATTCATATCATGGGACCCCAGTCAGCAATAAAAAGAAACAAACAATTGATACACACAACAATATGGATGAATCTGAAGAGAATTATGCTGAGTGAAAAAAGCCAGTCTCAAAAGGTTATGTATTGTATGATTCCATTTACATAAAATTATTGAAATAACAAAGTTAGACACATGGAGAACAGATTAGTGGTTGCAAGATGAAGGATGAGAGGAGGTAGCTGTGGTTACAAAAGGGCAGCACGAGGGATCCTGTGGTGATGGAACTGGTCAGTATGAGACTGAGGTGGTGGACACACATACCCGCATGTGATACAACTGCATAGAACTTAATATACATACACATGCGTGCAAACACACTTACAAATGAATACACGTAAAACTGGAAAATCTTAGTAAGGTTGTGGATTAAATCAGTGTTACATTTCCTGGTTGTAATATTGTGCTATGATTTTACAAGGGTTACCACCGGGGAAAACTAGATAAAGAGTACACCGGATCTCTCTGTATTATTTCTTACTACTGCATTTGAATCTACAATTAATTCAAAAGTTTAATTAAAAGAAAAGAAAGGAAAAAGGAAATAAATTAAAAAGTTTAAAATAGTCGAACTACAAAATAATTACTTCTCATCTTCATAATTCTAATAAAAGCAGCAAAAACCTTTACTAAGTTATTTTAGGACAGGTCTGCCCTTTTAAAACAATCACCATAGGCTGGCCAGTGTAGCACGCTACAGGGGGCCTCAGATTCTTTGATAACGGTCCCATGGAGAAGTACGGTCTATTTCCCTTCCCCTTGAATCTGGGTGGGTCTGTGACTCCTTTGAAAAACAGAATATGGTGGAAATGACACTGTGCCAGTTTCTGAGCTCAGGCCCTAACATACTGGCAACTTCTACTTTCTGTCTCTTGAAACACTCACTATTGGAAGCCAACTGCCTTGTAAGAAATATGACTACCCAGAAACCACCATGCTGTAAGAAAAAGGTCACACCACGTGGACAGACCCTGCAGGATGACAACACATAGGGAGCCAGAATGGCCAAAGAGACCCAGGCATTGGACATGTGAGCCTTTAAAGAGCCATCCTCCCTGACCAGCTGACCCTTTCCCACATTCTTCACCCACAGAATCATGAGCAAAATCAAATGGTTGCTTTAATCCACTATGTTTTGAAGCAGTTTGCTTTGCGAGTAATAGATAACCAAAACAGCTGGCAAAGCCCACAGGCACTTTGCCTAGATGCCTTCCCTCAAGCAGGCTGGCCTCCAGATGACTGGGGCCATCTTCTTTCCTGACACCTACATGCCTTCTATCAGAAAACTTAAATAGTCTGCTCTTGAATAGGGCAGACATCCCTCCTCCCCATTTCTGACTCTCATGTCTCTTCTCGCCCTGGAGTCCTCCTTCATTGAGCTCCAGGTTCCAGCCTGAGGGATGCGTCTAGTCCTAAGTCCAAAGCAGTCTTGACCTACACCCTTGAATTCCAGCAAGATACTTAGTCCAGTGTTTTTCAACCTCTTTTGGTCCATGATCCACAGTAAGACATGCATTTTATATAAAAACAAAATATAAACACACACACACACACACACACACACACACACACACACTGCAATTGAAAGAAAAGTTTCAAAAAACAAAAAAACAATACCCTTACTATATGAGATAGGTTCCAATTTATTCTATTTTATCAACATAATCTATTCTGTTCCATTGTGGTCTCAACTAGAACCCAATCTTTTGGCTGCTACGCCAGAGCTTTGCTTAAAAAATTAAATTAAATTGGGACATTATAACTATTACACTATAAAAAAATAAATTCCCCCAATAAACTCAAAATCGCATTGATAACTTTCCTGAAAATTGTGCATTTGAACCTGTTTTTTAAGTGAAAAGGGATAGATATTGACAATCTAAAATGTTGACTCTTGAAAAATACAAAACTGACCCATGAGTCAAAGCAGAGAATTACATGTTCCCATTTTAGCAGGAAGGTCATCCATGCCTCCTCTTTCTTCTGTTCACAAAGCTCTTTCTGACATAAGAAGCTTCACAGGAAATACAGAGATGCTTACTAGAAAAAAATTGAATTTAGAAAAATAAAAATTTCCAATGATGCTCTCCTAGGCTAAACAGAAGAAAGTACCACAGATTCTCATTTGGAAATAAGGATGGTTCTGGGAACATTAACTGTATCCCTATCTGGAACATTCTCACATTTCTTACAATTTGTTAAACTCTTTCCTTAGGTGGAATTTTTCAGAGTACTGATGTTGCTGACTGCCCACTGCTTCTTTTTTTTTTTTTTAAGATTTTATTGGGGAATTGGGGGAGGGGAACAGACAAGTTGCTGTCCTTTTGTTCTTCAGTCTAGTTGTGGAGAATGTCGCTTCACTGGTCCATGTTGGTATTATCATTGCACTCTTCCCGGGCGAGGCAGTCGCTCGCCGGCCAGCCCCACTGCAGTCTACGCTGTCTCCAGCAACTCACAGCAGCCCAGCTCCAGGTCGAGCTGTTGTTCATCATCTTAGCTGTAGAGGGCTCAGCATCACTTGCCCTCATGTGGGATCTGAACCAGGGTCCTGCTGCTCAGAGCTAGTGTCCCAAGCCAACTCCTAAACAACGCGCCACTCGGCCAGCCCAGCCCACTGCTTCTTGATACTAACTACTTTCTGGGTAAGACAGAGACTGTTAGTGCACCTGGAGTCCCCGGCACGTCCCAGTCTCCCTTGAATTTAGGTTGGGCCCATCTATAACTAGCTCTGGTCCAAATAGTTCAGACAAAGGCAGCTAAGACCTAGTGTTCCTCCATCATCTCATGCTTCTCTAGTCAGTGTCACCATGGCAAACTCGAAGCCCAAAGTTCCACAAGGTATATGAGGGATGGAGGTGATTAGCCAGACCTGCATGAGAAGAAATAAAGCTTTGTGCTTAGCCACTGAGATTCCAGTGTTTCTTGTTTGTGGCTTTTGTTGTTACTGCAACTTAGCCGCTCTGAACCTTGGTGAATGTACTTGGCTGCAACCGTCTCCACTAAGTCTTTCTCCTCTCTCAGGAGCCTCCTTGGTCTTAGCCTGCCATGCCCACTCTCTAACCTCCTTTTTTCTCTCTCTCTCTCTCTCTCTCTCTCTCTCTCTCTCTCTCTCTCTCTCTCTCTCTCCATGTGCACACACCAAGGCAAGGCCATGTGAGGACATGTGAGAAGACAGCTGTCTATGAACTAGGATCGGACCCTCACCAGGGAATGCATCTGCCAGCACCTTGATCTTGGACTTCCAGCCTCCAGAACTGTGAGAAATAAATTTCTGCCGTTTAAGCCACCCAGCCTGTGGAGTTTGTAATCACAGCCCGAGCTAAGACAGGGTGCTTGGAAACAGGAGGGGCCAGTCCACTGAGTTTAGACAGGCTTCCTGGGAACCAACGAGGGAAACCCGGAAGCTAATAATCTTTCCCCCTTCTTTTTCTCAGTTTGCTGCATGTACCATCTTTGAACTGAGAGTTCTGATAAGAGCATTTTAACATTTTCATCTCAAAGGTCCTCTTCTTTTTCACCCATCTATCAAAGTTCAGCCTAAAACTTCTCTGACACCTCAAGCCTGTTGTAATTTCTCTCTAATGCCTGATACTGTTAACTTTTTCAAATATCTTAGAAACTTAAACTTATTCTGGTTTGCTAATAGATTACTGCATACGTAGTAATTTGATTTCCCAATAGACCATAAATATCTTATGAAAAAGCACTCTATCCTACATATTATATCCTCTTTGCTCTTGCTTTTCTTCACACTCCTACAAGTATTGATTTTGAAGTGCAGAGTTTTAACAAGGGTAGATTGGAAGTGCTTCAGTTGCTTCCTCTTGGGTCAAACTGCATGACACAAGCAAGGCAGGGGTTAAGTAAATACTGAAAAATTTTTTGATCATTACTCTATCAAACAAAAGTAAAGAATGTAGGAAAGAAACTTTTTAAATGATAAAATAATCTTTTTATGAATAGACTATAGTTCTTTCTTCGTTGCATTTTTTTGGCCCCCAAAAAAATGATATGAACAAAATAAAAAGGCCCCCTTTGTAATATAACAAATGAGAGTTTACCTCTAATATATGCTAAACAATGCTGACAGAGAATTACAGCACAGGCTAAATCAGCAGTCATCTTCACAAAAACTAAAACAATTACATGAGTAAAAATAGAAATGCTCTCTATCTCCCTAGCTTGTATATCCTGTTAATACACAATATTTTCACTTAAATATTTTCATTTAATTGGCTAAGAATATGGAACTAGAGTGTATTTTATTACAGATTATAATTATTGATTAAAGTTTTGCCTTCTCTCTGTTACAATCAGTTTTCCTTAAGGGACAGTCAAAATTTAATGCAATAAGTCCTCACTCAATGTCATCTTTAGTTTCTTGGAACTATGAGAAAACAAAGTACAACAACCAGTTTTACCATAGGCTAATTGACATAAACAAGAGTTAAGTTCCTACAGCATCTCATCAACATTATAATGAAATGACATTTTTTGAGGACTTGCTATACTTAAATTATTAAGTCTTGAAAGTGGACATGCATGATAGGCTGTCAGTGTTCTTTTTCCTTTAAAATGAATATCTAATGAACCAGCTCAAAATAGTATTTTAACAACCCAAGTCCAGCCATCAAGGGGTTATATGCTGAAAGGTTCTTCACCAAAAAACTGGTAAGTTACAATTCTAATTAACATGGCAAACCAGAAAAGGGTAACACATTATCAACCATTATCGATTTAATGGTAATTGTGCATTGAACTAGTTTCTAAGAGGGAACATAGAGGGACTGAAATGAAGGACTGGCAATTTTTAAAGGAAGTGGAAAGGATGTAAGGGCATGGGAGATGGGGAAGGCTTGGGCAGAAACGGAACAGGAGAGCAGGCCCGGGAGTGGGAGGAAAAATGATCCTAATCAATCAAAGGTGCACCAGAGCACTGGGAAGGGTTTACAGAAGGAAAAAGACAATTCAATTGATGAGGTATGACTGGTCAGTTGGAAAACATCAAAGATAAATGTGTTTCTATTTGATGGTTTTTGCCAGAAGCCAGCCTTATATATAACCTTTACATTATCTAATATATGATCTAATTCAGACATTTGAACTGCGCCTTAAAAATATTCCTTGAGCTCACCAGTGTTTGAATTTGTCCAAGTCTTAGTTGTACAAAAGCTTATGTAGAAGTTATTCCATTAGTTGGAGAAAGTATCAAGAAAGGTAGGATGGATGTGCCATACGTGCCAGGGGATAGAAAACTTAAACTTTACAAGTCTCTTTCTTTACTCCTGCTCCAAATCACAGTTCTAGATTCTACAGAAATATGTAGCACTTTCAATAGACCTTTTCAAAATGGTGATGAAACATTTCTGTTTTGTTCTTTCACATTCTCTGGTGCACACACCCATAACATACAGTGAACAGCTCTATATCATCCAATGAAAGTGCCTAGTAGTAATAGAGTGTGAATGCTTTATCAAAAAAAAAAAAAAAAAGGATACTACATATGGTTATAAACAAAGAGAAATAAACTGCTAACCAAGAATTAACTAGGCTTAGGCTGCAAAAAAAAACAAAAACCCAACAACATTTGCAGAAATGAAAAGAACATTGTCATATAGATGTATATAAAATATGTATATATGTATATAAAGATTAAGATTTGTCATAAATATGTATATGAAATCAATTCACATTGAATATATTAATATATATTATGCAAACTGAAACTTAGTGCTAAGGACAAGTCCCCAGAAAACAAAACAAATATATGTTTATAAAAAGCTAAGAAAACGCTAAAATATTCTATACATCTTTGATCTTAAAAGAATTTGAGAAAATGGCATTAAAATGCTATATTTTTATTGCAAAATGGAATCGACTATTATGTGACAAAAAAAATAATGAACTGATATGCATAGAATTTAACACATGTAATAACTTGGGTCAAATTTTTATTATCTATCTAATCAGCATAGAGGCTCAACTCTCTTTGTACAATCTTAGAAAAATTTATTTTTTCCTACAATAATCCAGAGAAAGAAATCTAATAAGACAGATGACTAAAACCAATACCTTTGAAAAATGCATAAGTATTATGGGATTGAAAAATAAGGCACAAAAATGCTTTTCAAAGAACAATGTCTGATAGATTAGAATTCAACATATTTTAAATAAGACATAAACTCAAAAGAGTTTTACAAAAGGAGGCTAATTCAAAATGTAGCACGGATTTAACTGTATGCTTATATTTGCAGCCTTAGATGGAAGAACTTGGGTAAATACTGCAAAAGCCACACGTGAGAACTAGATTAATGATGTTAAAGACCCATGTAGGGAGAGCAACCACGTTGAACCATATTATATTCTGAGGTTTTGTGCTTTTGTCTTTGTCAGCAGCGTTGCAGACTATTGTACCTGTTCATGTATTTTAATAGTATTATCAAATGAATCTTACTTGTGCTTACTTCTTGTAGCTCTTTAAAATGAAGAGTGAAACTCTGACAGCCTAGAATAGATAATAAATATGTACATGAAATCCAACTCAAGTATTGTTCCAACACATAGCGCAAGCTTTTCATGTTCATTTCAACCCAAGGTACAAAACCAATGTCATTCTTATGAATGACGCACGGGAAGACTAATCCTGAGTAAGAACTATAACCATCCAGAAATATCAATAAACAGATTTTACCCACTACTATTTTACAATAGTATTACAGTACTATTGTAAAATAGTACTTTCAGGTGAAACTCCTCCAAAATCCACATGGTTCCACAGCACAAAAATCACAAACAATCACATTTCAGAACCTTAAATTCACTTAACTGTAAGATCTGGGACACCCCAAGTAATATTAGAAGAATTTCATCAACGCTCACCAGGCTTGTTGGAGGACAAGTTCAGTGAATTCTCATTTTGTTGTAGCAACATGAGAATATATGTGAAATCTATGACCACAATAAGTATTTAAAAGATACACAATAAAATCATAAAGGCAAGCTCTCATTTTGTAAGAATTGTACTGATTTCTTAGTATGTCCTTCACACTAGAGGAGAATAATTATGAAGTAAGTATAATATGAATACACTAGAACTTGAACCTGACTATAGTCAAAGCTTCAATTAATTTTAAATGATCAAACAACCACATTGCCTAGAGACAAGAAACCATAGGTCTTTTACATGATCCTACAAAGTAACAGGCAGAAAAATGTCATTCTCCAAGGTCAGCATATGCACCACGAGACACATTCAAAAAATGAACTTCATGTAAATGGCTGCAGACAGTTCTGAAGACAGTCCTTGTTAGCATAATTACTCAAGAGCACTTGTAAGTTTCTCCTTGTATCTGCCCATTCTTGAGGATAGATGACTGATTAAACATACTTTCTTTCAGATAACAAAGAACTCAATTTTTTTTTTTAAAGATTGAACATAGGTCACTAATCTCATAACTGCAACTAGTCTTAAGTAAAAAGATCTCTTCAAATGCAGGAGATTTTACAAATGTGATGTGGTTATCTCTAGTTTAA
>NW_017731745.1:1523867-1540163 GCF_001890085.2 Hipposideros armiger
AGTAGCAACGAAAATAATTTTATGGTTGGGGGTCACCACAACATGAGGAACTGTATTAAGGGGTCGTGGCATTAGGAAGGTTGAGAACTGCTGCTTTAGAGCCTTTAAAACTGTATTTGGTTTTCATTCATATTTTGTCTCATTCTTAACAAAGGCATCATAAATATACTGTACCTATGAATAATAAATGGGGATATTCTCCCTTTTCTTATTAAAAAGCTCCAAACCTGAAGCTGGCTAAGATTCTTTGGCTAGCAGAGGCTAAGACTTAACTTCTAAGTCCACTTTTGCACTAATAATGAAACAAATGATGCAAACAAGTCACACTGTCAGAGACTCGAAGTTTCTCACTTACAAGTAAATGAGTATATCAGAGTATCAGTAGAACTAAGCATTTACATTACCATGGGTTACCGGGCTGACCGAGTGACTCAGTTGGTTAAGAGCTCTCTCAAGAGTGTGAGCTCTGAGCAACAGGGTCGCTGGTTCGATTCCCAGCCTGAGCTGAGCTGCCAACAGGTGGCAGAATGGCTCAGCTAAAAAAAGAAAAAAGAACATTACCATGGGTTACCATTACTCATTTAAATGTTATTTCTCAAGTCCAAAGCTGAAACAACTACTTTGGTAACAAATTTATCTATGATGAAGAGAGATCATTCCAAGTCATATTCCCTTAGGAATGGAGATGACCACCAGATGTTAATGAACTCTACCTAAAAGACTTGGTTATCTCCTGTGCAGAACGGAAAAGCAAGGAGATTCATCTCTGACCATCAGCTAATGTTTATGGAGTGCCTGTAGGGCATGTGACCATGTGCGAGTCACTTACAAGGGTGGGCTCTAAAGGCTGCATTAGTCAAAAGTGAAAAATGCCGTTGTTACTCTATGAACTATATACGAAATCTGACCATATTTTCCACTGAGCTCTACTTACACATACATAATAAAGGAGGGTGCCTGTGTTTCTTTGAATCAGTAGGGATTGTTTACCTTTAACCCTCACTTACTAGACCACAGCTGTTCTTCTCTTCAGGTATTGATGATACTGTGCAATAGTGTCTGACAAATATGACTGCTGAATGCTCTTTATTGTTACAGGACAGTAAGGGATCAATTCATATAAAGAGCTTTGATTTAGTCTAGAGGAAAAGTGTAATAATGCTGGTTAAATTAATAGTCAAATCTTTAGATCAGTCGATACAAAAGATCGTGTAAAATTGTACTGAGGACTTTCATAACAGAAATCTGAAAAACTTCAGATGCTTTGATATTTTAAAAATGATAAACTTGGTGATGGCCCATACAACCATGGCTGTATTCTGAATGCAAGAGGGAAAAAAAACTTGGCTGAATTGAAGATGTAGGATTATTTATTGCTCTTTAATTTGAGATACTAGATATTAGATTTTATAAGAAGGTATAAGATTCTGCCAAAAACATGTGATTACATGTGGAAGAAATCTAATTTAATCATTAAAAAAAAATGCTGGGATTTACTCAATAGCAGCCCAACAGAACAAGAGTAAAAATTTCAGCTGGTCCTGTCCACTGGTAGCTTTCTTTGTAATCTCATACTAATGAGAAATGAAAAATGTGCATACCACTGCTTCAACTACTCTTTAACAGCTGCCAGAGAATGGGGTCTGACCAAATAGTTCAGCCTGGGTCTAAATCTGTTTTGCTTACGTGACTGGCCAGCAACTAGTAGTAAGAATGACTTCCGAATGACATCCTTGGCCATCAATGAAGGACAGTGTCAAAATTAAACTCCACCAAGGCTCTTCAAAACCCACAAGCAGTCAAACTACCAGGGTCAAGTGACATCTTTCACAATATACTTTTACCAACTTTTTTACGTATTAAAAACATATACAGTAGCCCTCCCTCATCCACGGTTTTGCTTTTTGTGATTCAGTTATCCATGGTCAACTGCAGTTTAAAATGTTAAATGGAAAATTCCGGAAGTAAACAATTTATAGGTTTTAAATTGTGCGCCCTTCTGAGTAGCGTGATGGAATCTCATTCTGTCCCACATGGGACAGGAATCATCCCTTTGTCCAGCATCTCCATGATGTATACACTACCGCCTGGTAGTCATTAGTAGCCATCTTGGTTATCAGATTGGCTGTCATGGTACCACACGGTGCTTGTGTTCAAGTAACACTTATTTTACTTAATAATGGCCCCAAAGCACAAGAGTAATGATGCTGGCAATTCAGATATGCCAAATAGAAGGCGTAAAGTGCTTTCTTTAAGTAAAAAAGTATGTACGTACAGGGAAAACAATCATGGTTGTAGAGTTCGGTATTATCCGCAGTTTCAGGCATCCACTGGGGGTCTTGGAACATATCCCCCTTGGATAATGGGGGGCAGAGGGCTGCTGTATGTACTTTTTTATAGTCAGTCCTCAAAAATAATAAATATCAATTCTTATGGAAGGCTGCAGAGGCATTTGTTTTTTTTTTAATGAAAAGTAGTGAGTATTTGTAAACCAAAACATACTGCTCGTTTTGATTTTACATGATGGAAAAATCATGACTCTACACCTGACATTCATTTAACAAATATTTGCTGAGCAACTACTGTGTGACAAGGATGAGAACACTAAGTCACATAAGCTACAGTCCCTGCCTTCGAGTAGCTCTCCAGCTAGTGATGCTGTGCTAGTCATGATGTGTGTGTCTTGCACAGTGTGAGCGAGACCGAGTATTGCTCACAAGAGCTTCACAGAGCAGCACCTAACTCAGGAGGGACAAGGGATGTGATAGGTCAGAGAAAGCTCTTGGGGATGTTTTTACTAATTTACTACTTATACATTATATCTAAACCTTATCTGCTGCAAAGGAGCCTCTCTCTCCTATGCTAACTAGTATACTTTACGCAACTCTATTTTTAGTCTATATTCTTTAAAAGAAACCACATTCTCTAGGTACAATTTAAAGTGCTAAAGGAAAAGGACTTTTAAAATATTTCTCTTTTTCTGCAAGGAGTCATCCTTTCTAACCTTTCAGTGCACTACTGTCTTAGAAGGTTCACAATGAAGAGCTATTGTCTATGATTCCTCCACCTCTTATCCTGTGATGCTCTTCAATCATTTTACATATAGAAGAGGGACAAATAGATGGTGCGGAGAATAAACTGGCAAACTGACCAGTTTACAAAACACCACACACCCTTTCCAAAGAGCTTGCCATACCATCTGCTGAGGAACACTAGAAAAAATTCAAATCCCTCTTTTAACAAACTTTTCAAATTGTAGGAAAATACAAAACTGCCATAAAAAATAGTGGTACACCCAATGATATAACAGCTGTGTTGTTTTTTTTTCTTTGAGAAAAATATTAAGCCACATTTTGCGGATGACTATTCAATTGAATTTGTTGCAGTTTATAAGGGATGTAAAGCAAAAAAGGAAGGAACATCCGTATTACCAACTGTTTTTAATATCCTCCTTTTCCCTGAGGGTTTTATGCTGCCCAACAAGACCAACTCTGAGGCTCCCTCTTATGTATCTCAACCCTCCTGGCACCCTGAAATTACCACACCATCCTATAGTACTCTGGACCACTTTGGCTGTCATATCAGAACTTAAACTTTTACAGTTAGAGAGAATCTAAGCTCCTGTGGCTCAGAAAGTAAAATAACTTGCCCAAGGTCACACGACCGATTAGAGGCAAAATAGGTATTCGTATCTATGTCTGCGAATTTTTTATGCCTTGGAATTCTCAACCAAAAAACTGTCTCTAGTACCCCAAAGTAAGAACAAGAACACATTTAAAAATATTTTGTTCTGAATTTCTCTAATAAATGTTCACTTCATTAAATTAGAAATAATCTGACACTCAACTGCATCTTTAAAAAGTTTCCTTTTTTACGACGTAGTCTTTTATGTTATTAAACATTATGTTATTTCACATGCTGTGTGCATTATCCCTTGGCAACACACATTTTTAAAAATTTGGACCAAATACTAAAGAATGAGAGTGTCTCAGTTTTTTTATATCAACAGAGGAAAGGGGGGAAAAGTGAGGTGGTATCTCTCTCTTGTCCACCTAAACATAAAATAAATATATTAAAGTACCTCTCACAGAATTTCAACAGGACACAATTCACAGGATAATAATAAATGCAAGTCACCAAGAGCTGACACTTCCATGACCTAAGCTTGTTGTACACCGTACCTCCCACTCATGTCTGCTGACATCCAGGAGTAAGCCCTAAGGGAGTTGTTTTGAGTGAGGGTTTCTGTATGTCTCTGAATAGGAATACAAAGTGACAGAAAAATAACTCAAAATTGCTATAAAATGAATGGTATTTCCAAATGCGCAAGCAAACAACATGCACTTTAATGTAACACATTTCTTCTTATTTGGCAGTAAGTTAAAACATATGTTGTTTGAAGTTTATATAAAATGGATGAAAAGGTGTTATTTGTGTTAAAAATGAAACCAAATTACTAAGTGGTTTAAAATCCATGGCTTTTATTATCCAAATGTAGCCAGTTAAAAGTAATGTCACTTAAAGAGTAAAAATAAATTAGGGTTAACAGTTACTGGTTTGCTTGGTTTTTTGGGTTTTTTTTTTCCTTTTCTGTTTCTTTCTTTTTTTCTTTTCTTTTTGATGAGGAAATAAACAAAGTAAAAACCTTCAAAAATATGCACTTAGTCATTACAATTTCACAATTTTCTTTAACACAATTCCAGAAAACAAACAACAAAGAAATTTAGTTACCCCTTAAAATCAAGCACAAATATTTTTTCCTGAGGGCTTTTTCTTCTGTGAATTACCAAAGAAAGAGCTGTCAAAAGCTTAGTCTCACTTTAAAAAGGAAAAGTCAATGGCACCAGGTAAAAATCAGGTGGTCAAAAGGTCCTCATCAACTTGCCTTAGGAAAAATCTCATCAAGAAGAGCATCAACAAGAAGCAAAAATCATTATCAAATACAGTAAAACCTTGGATTGTGAGTAACATGGTTTGCGAGTGTTCCGCAAGATGAGCAAACATTTCTAATACATTTTAACTTGGTAAATGAACGATGTCTTCCAATACGAGTAGCTTGTTTCCAGAACAAATAATGCTTGCAAACTAAGGTATTACTGTAAATTATTTTTACCATCAATAGTTTGATTAGTGCTTTGCAAAACAAATAAAAACAAGAGTATATACTCTTGAGTTGTTTTGATGCAAAAGACAGAAAGAACAGGTTTTCAAACAGGACTGGAAGAGTAAAAGTTCAGAACTAAAACTTAAAAGAAATAGTTTTGTTACTTGGTTTTTAAATACACAGTATAACCAAGGTCAATTTGTTAGGTCTAAGGTCCCTGGCATAGGTGACTTTCTTCTGAAGTCCTTATCTATAACTTATTTAGGACTCAAGTAATTTTTTCTGTTGACCATTTCTTAATATGGCAAAAAGCAAAAGATAGTATATCCCCAAAAGATCAGATAACTTGGTCCTAATAAATACAATAAAAGAAGCATGTTCTGCTACAGTAAATCCTTAAAGTAAGTACAAGTGCCTTAAGGGAAAGCCTGTATCTTTATGTACTCTATAAAGAACTGTATCCTATTTTGAGCACTGATAAATAGTATCACCATCACTGATCGGCATTAAAGATGGGACCAAGTTGAGAACGGCCAACTCACAAACCAACACCATCAGTGACTCTGGGTCCAAGGAAGATGTGTCAAGAGATGTCACCACAATAGTCAATCACTGCTTTTGCTCTCAGTTATGCTTCTCAAATATACTTCCTGATGCAAAACACCTTAGTTACACTGCTTACCATGATCAGCTGATTGTTTATTTCTAAAACGTTTTTACATTTTTATTTTTATCTAGAAATAAAAAGAGTTGAGAAACTTAGCTTTAGAAACTTTGTAGTTTAATACTATTGTCCATGTTAGATAGAAATATTGACTGACCATCAAAAAGTAGGAAAATAAAAAAATACAATTTAAGTTAATGAAAGCTGATAATGTTAAGAGGAAATAAGCTCTTAACCATAGTCAAGCTTCATTTTACGTGTGATCTCCTTCTGTTACCATTTCAAGTAAATATTAGTGAATATCCTTCTTTATCCTCACGTGTCAGCATTCTGTAGACAAATAAGAATTTAAATGCTTTATAAGAGACATAATTTCATTATTCTTCATACTCGTTCGTATAGTCTCTCTGAGGTGTATGTTTAATCCCTGCCTTCTCCCCTCTGTTCCTCAACAATCAAATGACCAATAAAATCATAATTAAAATCTAGATAATATTCATACATCTGTAGTACTCAAACTACTAACTAGTACAATCACATTTCATAAATTGGTCAACTGGATCTGGATTTAAGATAAATCAATTATTTGTCAATTACAGCTCAATAAATCTGGGAAAAAAGATGAATCAATAACATTAGTAAAACTAAGTCTGGCTACCTAATTTATTTAAAAAAGGAAGAAAGAAAATACTTTCTGAATTTCATGCTCTCCAAGATTTTGTTACAAATTTGTTGATAGTTTCGAATAACATTTATTCTCAAGGTAACTTTAAGGCAATTAGTTACCAATTAAAGAGGGCCCATTCTGGCTTAGGAGGTAGAGTGGGTAAAAGAACAGCAGCAAGAAAAGGGTATGATCCCATCTCACAGTCGCAAAGAACATCCAAAGATCATATGTATCGTCACAAGAGCTACACTGACAGGACTGAAAGACAAGCCATTTTCATGATGCACTGTGAATACCATATTTCCCCATGTATAAGACGCACCCCTTTTCAAAAAATTTGGGGTCTAAAAACTGGGTGTGTCTTATACGGTGGTTGTGGATTTTTTTACTTGCATTTCCCACTGAGGATGAGGCAATATACCAAGACAGTGATTCGTCATTAGACACAGATGAGGACAAGCTAATGGTTGGGAGTTTTGACAGTGATGAGTTGTATGAATTTTATGATGAATAAAACTGGAGTTCAAAAACTTTATGTAATACACTTTTTTTCAAATTTTGGGCCCCCAAATTAAGGTGCGTCTTATACATGGGAGCATCTTATACATGGGGAAATACGGTAATACTTTTATAAATTGTGCAATTTCCCTATGAATAGCCCAATTAAATTGATTTTTGTATTAAAAGAGTTAATTTATTAAATGAAGACATTTAAAATATTCTACAATTTTTGTAACCCTGTTTTGGCATTTTCTTCATTTTTTAAATACACTGGAAACCAATGGTGTACCAAGGGTAGGTCATGGTAGGAGTGCTCTCTCTCACTGGTATGAATGGTAATAATTAAAGCAGATCAACTTTCAATGTTATTATTTTCTAAAGTTCTCTGACACCCCCTATTGCTCTACACTGCCTTCTCCCCACTGCTCCCTCCAGCACTTGGCATGACCTGCTGGAAACCTCATCAAAGGTACACAGCATTGACCTTGCCACAATCTCTGGCACACTCTGCATTTGCTCATCATTCGTCAGTGGCTTCATCACTGTTTTCTACACCTCCATTTTTCCCCTCCAATTCATTCCATTTCAAAAAGTTTACAAAGGAGATAGTGAAGTTGATTTTAGATCTTATTAAATTATTAGGCAGGAATAGGGAGAAATAAAACTAAAATACTGCTCAACTACTAACATACAGCTCTTAGATGCATTATAATACTCGTGTGCTCAAAATCCAAAACACTTCAAAATAAAAATAAATAGAGATTTTTAGTTATTAGAAAAATGAGCAGTGAGCTGTTAAAAATTAAATAATTCAACACTTTGGGAACAGTCTAATTCAAGAGCATCTAGATATTGCAAAATAATGTATATGTTTTTCCTTTTCATACAACATATATATGTAGAAAAGGGTTTCCTTATTTCTCTGCATTAAAAACAAAATATAACAACATAAATGGATGTTGTACCTAGTATGCACATCCAGTTATGAAACATCCTTATATTAAATGGCTAGTGATAAGACATAAAAACACTGTTCTCATTGAAAGCCTTTGTGTTGACTTCATTTTAAATTGAATTTTTTTGTTCTTTATACAATAACTCAATTTTTCTAATATGTTACCATTATTTCTTCCATTTTGTTATAAAATTTCTAAAGCATAAGTATCACAATTGTGACTTCTCAGAGAAATTAGGTTATAAAGTTTTTGTTTATTTTTCTGTCAATTTTAATTCATGTCTTGCAATGCACTATTTATCTTATGAATTCATTTTGGCATTGTGCCACGACATCATAATATGAAAATTAATCCCTGGACAAATTAGATGTGGAAACCATGAGACTAGAGAAAGAGTAAAAAATTTTCAACATTAAATAGTAGAGCAAAATAAGAAAACACTGCCAGCTGAAATCAGCCCAAATTTAGAAAATTAAACCAAAATTAGAGACATTAACAAATATTTTAAATGTACCTAATAAAACTAAGGCTTCTCTAATTTCTAATCAATATCCTTGAGCTTAAAAAAATGTCTTGTCTCCTTATTTCATATGAAACAACTGAACATCAGTTTATAAATAAGTTAATAAAAATAACACAGTCAAATATTACTGAATTATATACTAGCAAATTGACACCTTTCATAGTCCTAAAGACGGACAATTGATACATTGGGGGGGGGGAGACAAGGAAACATGTCTTTCAGAGACTATTATGTCATTAATGTTGGTGTGAGACATGTATTTCATGCCATTCTTCGATATGTCTAAAATATTTCTCATACAACTCTATATGAAAACCCTCAATTTTAGAGCTCTCTTACATACTACAGAAACCTTGACAAAGCTCCTCTGAACATGAGGCAGAAACCACCCATAAGCCAAGTATGCCATGATATAAAATATACCAAAGAGCATTTGGAATCTGGCCTGTAGGCCATGAATATGAAATATGAATATCAACTGCTGAAGCAGAATTGTCATTGAGGAAGACGTGATGTCAATGACTTTACAAAAGATGACAGCTGAAATCAACAAAGAGCCACTCTACTGAGAACTGTGGAAATTTCTCAATTAAAGGGCCTCATGGTCTTCTGTCTATCCATTTGAATGCACAAAATGATGAAATTTGAGGACTTGCACCTATTGCATAATTTCACAAGATTGTCCCAGGACACAGATTGTGTCTATGACTTCCTACACACAATGACCAGTACAATAGGAAGAATTTCATTTGTCTTCTTTCTGGTTATCTGGTTTCGATATTGTCATTAAACAGCTTACATTCATGAGTATGTTAATATAGTCATCTGTTCTTATGACTCACATGTCAAAATTTCACTTTTTAAAAACACAGTTAATTTGACAGAAAGCATACCTACCAGTGAAAAATATGGAAATCAAACCTGGCTTCTTCATTTGATTATAATTATAACTATAGTTCACATTTCAACTTTGTACAATAAACACCATACACTCAAAACATTTGAGAAACTATTATCTATAATAGTTTTGCTATAAAGTTCTGTTTTAGTTCTAAATGACTCAAGAACAATTTGAATATATCACAAAGCTCTATATTATTAGGAAAAAGTAATAATTTCACAGTTTTATACAGTAACTAGAGACTTTCAAGAAGAGCCCACTGTTGCTTTGAGAAAAGTACTATGTTCTAGAACCAAGAATACCAGGTCTTCTCAAGTTTCTACTTTATTGTAAAACTTAAGTACAACAATAAACGGCACGTGCCTACAAAGAGTCCCAAATTCTTCGCCCTAATTTATTGTTCCAGCAAGAAGTATATATTTCGGGGCCTACCGAGTGGCTCAGTTGGTTAAGAGCGCGCTCAAGAGTTTGAGCTCTGAGCAACAGCGGTTCAAGGCCAGCCCGAGCTGAGCAGCCGCTGAGCTGCCAACAGGTGGCAGGATGGCTCAGCTAAAAAAAAAAAAAAAAGAAGTATATATTTCAAATTGATCAAATCTACCTATAAAATATCCCAACACAGGCACCTCTCATGTTAGAAACACCTGACTTAAATTCATTCATTCATGTAATTATTTTATTCAATACCAGGCACTGTGCTAGGCTACCCCTGGGATTTGAATTGTAAACAAGACAGTTACTCCCTCCAGAAGTTTACAGTGTCTTGGGTGGGGAGCAGGGGTGGGTGCACCAAGGCTTAGTGCTGTGAGACCACAAAAGAAGAGCAACTGGCCCCAACTGCTGGGTCAGGAAAGGCTTTCCGGGGGAGGCGGTGTCTGTGCTAATCAACATGTGCTCAGAGCTCAATAGCTGTAAGTTCTATGACGAAAGCGCCAAGCATTCAACATTCAAGTATATAAACACCATCCCGTGCACGTAAAGGCCCACACCCCACAGAACCTTGTGGCACTGAGACATTATATGAACAACATCAGTACACGCTATGAGACTGTGACTAAGGAAATAACATTGATGTGTCTCACCTGCGTATCACCCACCTTCCCCAAATTAGAAAAATAACCTCCAAAACTCCTTATTCACTTTCTGGCAGGTTTTTCCTCTGCACTCTCCTTGAAAAGCTTGAAACACACAAACACACACACACACACACACACACACACACACACACACACACCCCTCCTGTCACCTCTCCTTTTTATTAAACTTGTGTGTTGAATTACAACTTACATACAGAAAAATAAAGAAATAAAATCATCACTGAAAGAATTATCACAAAGCAAACACATCCACATAATCGTGACCCAGGTTAAGAAATGGGGTCATTACCATCACCCTTGAACATTCCCTTGTGCTGTCTCTCTCCTTCCTAGATGTCACCATTATCCTGATCTCTAACTCATCACAGACTAGCTTTGCCATCCTTTGAACTTCATATAAGTGGAATCCTTTCGTATGTATTATTTTGAGTTGGGCATCTTTGGCTCAACATCACATTTGTGAGATTCATCCAGGATATGTGTGCAAAAGGAGCTGACTCATTTTCTTTTCTTTTACAGTATTCCATTATAGGAACAAACCATAATCTACTATTCTAATGTTGATGGGCATTTGTGTTATTTCCAGTGTTGAAGTATATGAATATGAATAATACCATGAACATTCTTATAAATGTCTTTTGGTGCACATACGCTACACATTTTCTATATAAGTAACAGGGCAATTGCCAGGACACAGGAGGTGTGTATGTTCAGCTTTAGTAGATACTGTCAAACTGTTTTCCAAATGGTTTTACCCCTTCCATCAGTAGTGTTTGTGAGTTTCAGTTGCTCCACCTCCTTAGCAACAGTCGGCTTTGTCAGTCTTCTTAATTTTAGCCATTCTGTTGGGGGCCTATTGGTATCTCCTTGTGGTTTTGATTTGCATTTTCCTTGTGGCTATCTAAGCTTCGTATCTTTTTCTATGTTTATTGCCCATTTGGATATCCTGTTTGTGAAGTCCCTGATTGTGTCATTTGCATGTGTAAAATTAGGTTCTTTCAGCTGGCCGAGTGGCGCGTTGGTTAAGAACTGGCTTGGGATGCCAGAGGGCCCTGGTTCGGATCCCACATATGAGGGCCAATGACGCTGCCCTCTACAGCTAAGATGCTGAACAACAGCTCACCCTGGAGCTGGGTTGCCGTGAGTTGCCGTGAGTTGCCGGCAACGGCGTAGGCTGCAGCCACTGCTGCAGTGGGTTGCCATGGGCTACCATGTATAGCCAGCAACCAGCATGAGCAGCCAGCAGCCGCCAAGATCGGCCGTCCAGAAGTCGGCGACTGATCTGCCTCGTCTGGGAAGACCGCAATGATGGTGCCAACTTGGGCCAGTGAAGCAACGTCCTCCACAACTAGACTGAAGAACAACAAAAAAAAGACAGCAACTTGTCTGTTCCCCTTCCCCCAATTCCCCAGCGCTCTTCCCATCCCCCAATTCCCCAGTAAAAATCTTTAAAAAAAAAATTAGGTTCTTTCTTTTTACGGTGATTTGTTATACGTTTGGGAAACAAGTCCTTGGTCAGTTACATGCATTGCAAATACCTTCTCCTACTCCATAGCTTGCCTTTTCCCTCAGTGGCCCTCCGTAACAGGAGTTCCCAATTATATTGTAGACCAATTTATCAATCTTTTCCTGTGTGGTTATGTTTTTTATCCCGTTTAAGAAATCTCTGCCTACCTCAGGGTCATGAAGACATTCTTATATATTTATTTTGGAAGCTCTGCTATTTCATGCTTCACATTTATATCTATAATCTCCTTAAAATTGATATTTGTATATGCTGTCAGGTAAGGGATCATCATTTAAGGCTATCCTGTTGGCTCGAAATGTTTTCTTGAAAACACCATCCATCTCCATCGCCCTACAGTGCACTTATGTCATAAAACCGAGTTTCCATATATGCATGGGCTTGTTTTGGGATTCTACACTGTTTCACTAGACTCTCATCAATCCGTACGCCAATTCCATACTTTCGTAATTACGGTAGCTTTATAATAAACCCTGATATCTGATAGTGTAAATCTTCCAGCTTTCTCCTTTTTCTTCAAGATTATCTAGACTATTTTGGTCCTTTTTATTTCCATATAAATGTTAGACTCATCTGTCAATTCCTGTTAACAGTCCTTCATCTGTCTCCCACCCAATAACCTCGGATCACTTTGGAGTATGTGTCTCCCCTTTAAGACTTTGTGTAATAAGGGACACTGAGTTCTGCAGAGAATGCATGAGGTACCAGGATGAGGTGTTTCAGAGTAAAGGCTCAGAACTGCTTGAGGAGCAAGCCCTTGATTCTTAGAAACTTGCTTCCATCCCTTAGAGATTTTGCAAGGAAACATTTTCCTTTTTTTTTAAGAGACAACTATTCAGACCTCTCTAAGAATATATTTCATGATCATTGCCAGCATTATATACTTCTAAAGTCTCAGGGTATATTCAAAAAGTTCCATAAATACCATCCTTTAAAATCAAGTGGAATCACAAAATTGTTAGAATTTTAGAATGCAAAACGTTCTCTGCAATGACTCTTCTTTTGATTAAACCCAGTTTGACTTGAAAATGAATAACTTCTTATATAATCATAGTGTTTAATATTTTTGTGAGGACCACAACAGCATTATTTCCCCTTAGAATTTCAGCGACACAATGACAGTCATATGTTCTGATGGCTCTGGATTCTCAATACCCAGCTTACGAGCAAACTTTAGAAGTACACAGTCTAAAATTAGAAGACAAGAACTCAGGATGCTTGAGCTGTGCCATCAAGTATTTGCAATACTCATATACAGACTTTCTGCACATAAAAGAGCAATTGTATTGCCTAGAGTTCCCATATTGCATTAACTGGGCAATGACTATAAAGCTAGTACAGTCCATTAGACTACAAAGGACTTCGGGACAAGGACTGTTGGATCCCTACACCTTAAAAATAGTAAAGCTCAGTAATTCTGGTTAAATTCATGAGTAAATAATTTTGATCTCATTGTTGTTCTTCTGAGGAAACATAAGAGAGACTAAAAAAAAAAATACTTAAATGGGAAGTTGATTTTAATTTAAAAGCTAAATTTCACATTGGGTTTTCTTCTCCCCATACTGACTGCAGATAATATATCCCTGTAGGTGAGAGAAGAAATGGGCTGGTCAGTCAGGCCTAAAGAGGGAAAACGTTAATTACAGGAGTCTTCTTCTGTGTTCGTGCAGTGCTAAGCACATGTCTTGCCTGCAGCATGCACGCTATGTACAATTGTTGATTTGATTTGAGAACACTGAAAGCTGTAGCACGGGCACCATAATTCTTTATGATACAGTTGGTACCTTCTACAAAGCTAACTTTAAGCACAGCCTGATGTTATACATTTGTGGCTTGGAAGGTCCCCTTTGCAGGTCATGAAGGAAATGTGCACTCCATGAAGGGAGAGAACAATTCCCCCATATACTGGAAGACCTGGCTGACCTTCCCAATCATCATTGTCCCCTGTACAGAAAGGAACATATTCATTAATCATACCCAACGTAGATTGTACATAGTTTTAGGCCCATGAGAAAACAGGGCTCTCCTAGGGTCCAGGATTTGGAGAAAGCCACTCGGAGAAAAAGTTGTATGAGGTCCTGTTATTTTAAATTATATGACTCAGAAAACAACTATGCTTATATAACAATATTTTAGCTACATGTTTATAAATAAATACCTTTACTTAAATGTACAGAATTAATATGAACTCTGATTTGTCTGGAACCCAAGCAATCAGAAAGCTTAATCATTATCAAATTCTTTCTCCCTTAAACAGGATTCTAAAACAGCAATAGTTGCTCCTGACAGTAACCATTCAGACTAAAGGTTCCAATGGGTCTCCTGAATAATGTTTTTAGAAGCAATTATTTTAGTATATGTTTAAAGTTTGGTTTATCTTTGTACATTCTAATACTTACAAAACTGGTCACAAAACTGGATGTACATATGGATAATCAGTTAAACAGAAAAATTCAATTAAAAACTTCCATTCAACAACCATTACATAAACTCAAGGGTTTACTATAACTGCTGTTTTCTCAAATTCAGGCATATCAGTCACTATACTTCCTCTTCTAAAAGTCTTTCCCTACTAGTCTATTATACTATTCTCGAAGCCTTAAAATTCCCCTCAAAATATGCGAGTTAATCTTAACCTGTTCTTTCAAACATGTAAACTTATTTTAGTTAATATTTACTAATATTAAAGCTTACTATTATTGAATGTGGGATAATAAAATGCAAAATCATTTTTAAATAGATTGGCAAATTTCTTATAAAGAATTGAAAAGAAATTCTAAAACTTGGCTTTAAATGGGTCTAAACCATTCAAGCTTTACCAAATATCTCATTTTCTTTTTCCACACTTATATGCCTAAAATATTTTTTATTTTTTTAAACCTACATGCATTTCAATTGTTGAAAACAACTCCAAGCATTCATAGTATCTAAACCATCAAAAGCTTTACATATTTTCATTTCAGAAGTAAAGGATTTCAGCATCAAAATAATTTACTTACAAAAAATAAAATCGACTTTAATATTAAGAACTATCTTGTTAGCTAGCAATATAAATTCATTGAAGGACATAAATCATTTTATTAAAATACTTCATAAAATTCACAAACTAGAGCAAAGCAATTACTCCTACATGTTCACAATTTACATGAGACACTAACAAATTGGGATTAATTTTAACATAAGGTTCAGTAAGAGGATTGCAAAACAAAAAATTAGATATGGAATACATTTTGTAATATTTTGGTGGGTATCTAGCTAAAATATTTTTAAAGACCAAACACAATACTCCCAGATCACGGAAAGAGCCTTGCCTTAAGTGATGGATTTGGGCTATGCAGCAAGCTATTTTAAATATGCTAACAACAACAGCAAGGACAAAAATATATATATTTACACATATTAAATTGTCGTTATGCCATAAAAAATAAATTTCATATGAACTTAGAATATTAAAAATATTCAAAAATATATTGATTTGTGTCTTTGCTCCTAGTTGCTATTTTAAAAACAATATAGGTTTGTTAGGCAGCGGACAATACACACACAGTATAAATATGAAGAGCATGAAAGGCTCCAGGTAAACTTTTTTGCTTTTATCATTTGTTTCCTTTCATACCCATCAAATGAGTTTTGGAGGTATATGTGACACTCATCCTTTATGAAAAACACCATTCTGAACATACAGGTGAATAAATATTTTGATATACGGATGATAGATACAGACATATACTTCACTGTATGATCCAAATGTTCATACCTCATAAAGCTACATTTCCTTTATCTACAACAAATGTATATATTCATCTGTATATGATGTGTATAACACATATAAATGTTTTAATTTTAGAGTTCAATAATGTATTTACTTAATAGACATAGATTAATTCCAAAATCTAAAATTCAATAGTTAAAAAGGTATCTAACTAATAAAAATAGATCAACTTCAAAATAAGAGTTTAACCTCTTCCCTTCAAAATATATTAGATTCTCATACATTGCAGTTAATTTACTACTCTGTTATCTCAAATGATAAAGAGAACATAGTCTTTCCTAAATTTAAAAAAAGACAGGAGTTGCAGATTTTGATATCAATTTGAATAAATTATCACTTTAAAGGTTCTGGATAATTAACTTGAACAATAAGACAAAGGTTGCTGAATTTATGAATAAACATTTCAATAGGTTTAAATATTTTAACGTGAACTGGAAAACTAGTTTGTTTTAGAATTTCGCAACTCACTGAATTAAACAAAATAATTGACAGGAAAAATATTTTTTAATAATCACTTTGACCATTAAAATTAAATGAATGACAATCTTTATACCTAATGTGGGTTTATTTGGGGCGGTTGGAGGGACCT
>NW_017731745.1:1540383-1543396 GCF_001890085.2 Hipposideros armiger
CCCTGCTGCTTCTCAGAGGCGCAAAGTGATTGAATGGCTCTAAGAGGACCTACTTCTCCAGTTCTGAGTCAACTAACGGGAAACCACAGTATTTATTAAAGATAGTTATAAAATCACTCTTTTATAGGTGCTACAATTTGATTTAAAGCCTACTAGAAGTTGAATGGCAACGTTAAACCATTAACCACTCAGCTCCTGAACATGAGTAAAATTACGCTTGTAGAGCAACTAGGATTTCCTTCCCAGGGTTGCAGATGCCTTAAAAATTAACAATGGATTATTCCTGTAATTGGGGTGGGGGGGGGAGAGAAAAAAATGCCTATCATGTCTTATTCTCAGGCTACCTAAAAATTTATACTTCATAATGTAACACCATCAAATTATGGCTGTGAACACTTGTTTGGGGGCATGATTTAAAATATAAAATGGTACTTAAGAAAAGATAAGCTACTTAAATCTTAAAAGGAAAACTAAAACTAATGGACATTTTCATGTATCACATTTCAAAGAAGAGTCCTTACAGTATAAAGATCCCATGAGTTCATGACAGCTTTATTCTTAGACCCACAAATCAAGCCATTGTTATGCTCTGAAACTGCAGGAACTGCTGCCACCTATAGGATCCGAGCAATCATGGCAGCGTTTTACTCAGCAGTACCCTCTACTGGGGTCAGAAATGTGCTGAATGTGTAAGTACTTTTCTTAACAGCAGGTGGCCTCACTTTTGCCACAGATTTACCTTGAAGACGTTAGTTTAAAAGCTTTTTCGTGTTTTGTAAAATCAACTCCCAACTTCTGCCTGAATCTAAAGTTGCTAGGTGATTTGAGATGGAAAAAAACACAGCTTTGGACTCTACAAATTCATTTCCATGAACAGTTTCACAAAGTCATTCCCCATTTGCTAATTTGTTGTCACTGAAGTGTCATGCCATACCAACAGCACTACAAAAGAGAGAGGCATTCTGCTGAGACTCACTGCAAAGGGACAAAATTGAGGAAAGTGTTTATAGAGTGTAAAATGCCAGTCAGCACAATTAGTCCCATCTCCCTAGAGTTTATTTTACTCTATAATAAAGTAACCAGAAAGCTGGCAATTTCTTGTGGCATTTTTAGGTTATTTTAAGCAAGGTTATACTTTTTAAAGATGTTTACTGTTGAGGATTCAAAAACTTAAACCTTAATGAATAGTAATAGGTACCAAAGATGCCAGCATAATTTTCTTGGAAAAGAAAATCAATTTATTTTTTTATTGTAACCATCGAATGATACAACAAAGGGTTTGTTTCTCTTTGTTTATATTTTTTCTATACTTATTAATTAAAATAGCCAACACCTTTGTTATGGTTAAAGATTTGAGAACATTTTAAATGTTCAAAAATAAAAAATGTTATAACCAAGGGCAGAAGTAAAGGATTTCAGTATATTCAGAAGCCAAGGTAAAGTAGGCTTATATACCAAAGAAAATCTTGTAACAGAAAACCTCAGTCAAAGTCAAGTAGCACTCAAGCTATGGAAATAAACATTGTCCACTATACTGCTATAGACATGGAATCAACTGACAATTTGAATTCCACAGCAAAATACTGCAAATGCTAAACTCTAAAACTCTATCCATAATTATATCAAATGGCAAGCAAAAACTGTAGATTTAGGACAAAACAAGGAACAAAACAATACCCATTCGGAAGCTATGAAAAGCAAATAAAATTATTATTGAAATGCTGACTATTCCTGATTATTAGACAGATGAATACTGAAAAATGTAACCAGCTCCCCAGATGTTTATCATGTTTCTGTAGGGAAAAAAACACAAAACCTTATAATTTGAGTATCATTCAGAACTCTGGTCACAAAATCACAGATTACTAGAAAATATTTAATATACACTGCTCTTAATTTCACACCTTAAATCTACGGTACGTATAGATATTTTTTTAAGCCTGAAATAAACTGTCGGTGCAACTTTACATAAGCTGTGTTTGCCATTGAGGACTGTTCATGGAAGTACAATATTATGTCTCCCTTTGTGTGAGGTAGTTTGTTAATCCCCTGAGTTCCCCACTCCCGTCTCTCACCTGTGCCGACGCTTAGCCCACACCTCTACCATCACGAATACGTTGATTGTCCTGAATTTAGGCCTATCAACTTAATTTTTTCTTTACAGGTCTTTACATGTCTGACCTGCCACCATCATCTTCAAGTGACTATTCTGTGCTCCTGACAAAAGCTCTAGTGGACATTCAATCCCTTTCATAGTTGAGAAATGGCAGCTAGGCAACGTAGAGAAATAGAAGGAGCTATAAGTGCTCAATCAAAAATGATGAGCACCTAAGAGTTCTAGATAACTGGGCTTTCAATGTATGCTTTTGAGTTTGTATCATTGCTTTTTCCAGCTACCTCCAGGAGTTACTTTTAAATTGTTTATTCAATCATCACAGTTTAAGCTGTTAACCTTTTTTTTTTTTCAATTTCCAAAGTAGGGTGGGAAAATATAGTTTTTAAATAGTTTCTATTTATAATAGGGTTAAGCAAATTTATTTGTACTATATTTGTATGTAAATAATATCCTTGTACTAAGAGTAATACACCAGCCCTATAAATATCAGGTGGATATGTGTGCATATAACGTAATCCTGAGCTTCTCCAAACTTTATGAAGGAATCATGGGTCTGCTCTACTAAGAAATGTAATGTTGCTTTATTAGATCAAATTTCCAAATTCCTATTAACTCAGTAATGAACTATATCAAACTGGATTTTGATTGTGTGCTTTTAAAAAGATAATGATTAGGGCCGGCTGAGTGGCGCATTGGTTAAGAACTGGCTTGGGACGCCAGAGGGCCCTGGTTCGGATCCCAGATACGAGAGCCAGTGACACTGCCCTCTACAGCTAAGATGCTGAACAACAGCTCAACCTGGAGCCTCCGGTGATGGCATAGACTGTAACCTCTGCTGCAGTGGGTTGCCATGGGCTACTGTGTGTAGCCAGCAGCTAGCATGAGCGGCCAGCAGCC
>NW_017731745.1:1543702-1581588 GCF_001890085.2 Hipposideros armiger
TAAGATGCTGAACAACAGCTCAACCTGGAGCTGGGCTGCCAAGAGTCGCCGGCGATGGCGTAGGCTGCAGCCCCTGTGACAGTGGGTTGCCATGGGCTACCTACCGTGTGTGGCCAGCAGCCAGCGTGAGCGGCCAGCAGCCGTAGTGAGCGGCCGTCCGGAAGCCAGTGACTGATGTGCCTCACCCGGGAAGAGCGCAATGATGGTGCCAACTTGGGCCAGTGAAACAACGTCCTTCACAACTAGACTGTAGAACAAAATGACAGCAACTTGTCTGTTCCCCTTCCCCCAATTCCCCAACACTGTTCCCACCCCCGCAATTCCCCAATAAAAATCTTTAAAAAAATAAAATAAAATAAAAAGATAATGATTAGATATATAGACAGATATATTTGTATGTGGCATATTTTCAGTGTTTCTCAAACCTCATTTACATATTCGTTTTATTTTCCTAAATGCTCTATATCCTCACTATAATGTTTTTTCAGAGTCTATGACCCAGAACTATCTTTTATATAATTGTATAAAAACTTTATTACTTCAGTAAGACGCCACTTGGATAATAATAATAGCTATGAGAGAGTTTGTACCCACCATTTGTCATGAACTAGGGGCTTTTTATTCATAAGCACTGATCCTTACACCAGCCCTGAGAGATAGTATCTCCATTTTACAGATGAAGAAACTTAAAGGACAGAGAAATTATATGACTTGCCTAAGGCCATTAGGCCTGTGGATTATAAATTAAGTGCTCTTTCCATTAAGCAACTGTGGATATAATTTAATTCAATTTAAAAAAAAACAAAAACCTATTGAGCAACTGCTACATGGAACACAGGATGGTAATGCATGGTTTTTTTTTTTACAAGACAACTTATTTTACAAAACTGGGTCACTCAAAGTTCTTTAAAATGCATAAAGTTCTATAAAAACCTGAATATGACAAGATTTACAATTTTACTATAATATATTCTTGATATATATTATCACAATAAAATGAGCACATTTCACAGCAAAAAAAAAAGGACTCAGCAGCTGAAAAGTATAAATAGTTGATGCTATATAGTCATATCAATCCCATTTTTTTTTTGAGCTGAGCCATCCTGCCACCTGTTGGCAGCTCAGCAGCTGCTCAGCTCAGGCCGGGATTCGAACTGCTGTTGCCCAGAGCTCACACTCTTGAGCGAGCTCTTAACCAACTGAGCCACTCGGCCAGCCCCTTCAATCCCATTTTTAAAATATATTACAATATGCAAACTGGTAAAGGGACCCCCATATTGATAATGAATGAGATCATTTGATTTTGTAATATTCTTGATCTTTAAGGAATTAATAATTTCCTACCTCATTTTTTTTTCCAACAACATACTTTACCATTTTATAGTGTCTTCATTTTGAAAGCACTTGGCACAAACAGTTTAAAAACTGTAATATTCTTTGGAGGTGCAGTATTAGATTGCAATATCGACTCAAGGAACAAAGAACTACAGTGCTACCCTGAGGACAAAAGCATTTTAGATGTCTTAAATATATTAAGACAAAGCCTCAAGTAAAGTCATCTCACTTTTTTTTTACAAGAGTGATTTAATCCTGTTTTACACAAAAGAAATCAAATGCAATAACATTTCAGTCACCATACCTTATATAATAAGAAACAAAAGAAAAGGTTTGGATGGATATCCTTAAGCTTCAATTCTAAGGGACATAGGTAGGTAAGCAGATGGTTCTCAGAGAGTGCAGTCACAGACTAGTTTCCCTCTAGAAATTCCTAAATGATGATGCATTTTGATGTGAAGGGTACGGGTGCTATGCCTACCATATGACTCTGGTAAATCAAAGTGAATGTGAGATCATGAGTCTTTTTGAATGAAATTTCCCTTTAAAATAGAGGCCTCTCCAACAGTCCCCTTTCCCATGGGGGCTGTCCTTAAGCCAACTGAATGTTGCTAGCTCTGTGTTGGGCACTCCAGTTGATTCATTTTCAAAATTTCTAATTATTCTTACCTATTTTTAAAAACTCCTAATTTTCAGGGGTTGGCCAGGTGGCTCAGTTGGTTAAAAGCTTGCTCAAGAGTGCAAGCTTTGAGCAACAGCGGTTCAATTTCTGGCCCAAGGTGAGCTGCCAACAGGTGGCAGGATGGCTCAGCTTAAAAAAAAAAAAAAAACTCAAATGATGACGACTTCTGTTTAAATTCTCCATGGGCAGATAACACTGCTTTGAAAAGACATTTTCATGGAGTAAAAGACATAAAGTGGAGACCAAGATGAAGTTCACCAGTTGATGAAACTTTCAAAAATATTAGCTTACCTCTCTTTTGGCAAAATAATAATAACAACTAAAAAGGATATTTGCAACCCTCTGTGTGAAACATGTTGAAATTTCTAGTTTTCCTAGTTTTTCTTTTAGTTTGAATTAAAGGTTATAGAACTTAATAAATAAAATTTAAAAACTCTTACTTTTCAAACAAGGCCCAGTTTTATATTCCTTTGTTAAAGATAACAAATTTTCCAGTTAATAATTTTGGACCATGGCTGACTGCAGTTAACTGACACCAAGGAAAGCAAACCCATGGATAAAGGGAGAGCACAATAATATTCCTGAATAGTACCTATGACTGTGTCTCAGGTCTTATCGTTCTTGTGCCAATTTCACACTGTCTATGGTGTTGTTTGTAAGTACATATTCAAATAGTTTACTGAGCCTTCCATACGTGGAGCCTTCCATGTACCAGGTACTGAATAAAGCCAAGTTACTAGCTTATGGAGCTTATATTTTAGCAATGTAAGAGAACAAACATGAACATAGAGCATTTCAATAGAAAGTGCCTCAATAGAAAGCATCTACAGTGGTGTCAATGCAATTGATAGAGATGACATACAATGCTATTTGGAGTACAGAGGAGAAGGTCTTGATCCAGGGAGGTGAGGAAGATAAGGAAAGACACCCAGCACAGTTGTTTGCTGAATTTGAATCTGAAGCAGTCATCGCCTTAGAGATTTGAGATCTAGTTGAGGTGACAGACATAACAGAATTAAATAGTCATAGAACACATTGACCTGTTTACATTATTTTTGAAAAAACTACTCTAGCACATAACTATTCTTTTTTTCTTTTTTTCTCTCTCCAAATGCCTAACTTCTTTTTATACCCCAAATTTCTATTAAGTTCAGAGCTATTTCCCAATTCCAAAGAACTATGATGTTTACTATGATGCTTATATGCCACGTATCATCTGATGAAATTAATAGAGTTCCAAAACAGATCATTCCTCTTATCTGCTGGGAGTAGGCAGGTAATCTATGCTTGAAGTCATGTAATTGATGCTCGATAGTATTCAATTTGAATGTTGTCTCACAGATAATCTCTAAATGGAACGATTGGTTCCAGTTTGCTGGTTGAAAGGCAGTTATAAAATAAGGGCACAGATAAATGATGGACGTTCTATTAACCAAAAATCAGCCACAAAGGACTGCGATCCTAGCAAGTTTACCACGTCTCTCTGGGTAGTTGGATTTTCTCTTCATAAACTGTTTTAGCTTTTGTCATTTGGGTTTCTATCACATAGCTTATTTATTCCATAGTAAACTGTAAATTCCTCAAGGATAGAGGATTGTTTTTATATTTTGTAACCTCAGAATATCTACTGAAAATTTCACAGAGTAAAATCATGAGATGAAAATAATTCATTATCCAGAAAGTGGTTATTCCATATTAAATGTAATTTGTTGTATATAACGTAGGTTTGCTCCACATAATTCCTCTCTCTAAATCCACATTTTAAAACAGAAATTGTTTTATAGCATTATTTCTAAAATGTACTAAATATAGTGCTCTTTAAAAAAAAAAGTTCTGACATATAATCCACCACTATGATCCTTTTCCAACAGTGGAATTATTGATTTAGATTAAATTTGTTAGTGGTTTAATGTTTCATTTTTAAAAATAGATTATTCGTATTTTGGTAAATAAAAAGTAAAATCTACTAATGAGGTTTAAATTATGTAAACTACTTGGTTTTTTAATATGAGGCCCATAATTTTTCATAAAGTAAAACAGAAAGGAAATGCTCACAAAAACATACTTTGGCCAATAGCAATCCATGTCTCTGGTTTTCTCCTAGGTAATAATTGATAGTAAGATATATCACATGGCAGCTCAACCACTTCACCAATGAAAACATTCCTTCTGCCCCTCCCCCCAATCCGTAGGAATTGAAAGAAACATCATGGTATAGCTACTCATTTAGACATATTGTACTGGAAGAGTAAATGCTCCCTCATCTTCTCTCTATTCTGGTTTATTCCTCATGATGGTGACTGGCATGTGCTTGCCACGTGTCAATGTCAGGAGAAATAGAAAGGAAATGTGCACAGATGTTAAAGCAGCCAGGAAAAATACAACTTGATGATTGTATAAGGAGGTAGTAAATGTATGTAAATAAACATATTTTATTATTTGACTCCAACATTTACTCTTATCAACACATAACTTGTTTTATCTGGAGAATCGAAGTCTTGTTAAAAAAAACAGGCTCCAAAACACTGTTCTCTGACTTGCATAATTTCAAGAAAGCAATTGCTTCTTTCTCATACCAGCCTGCCCTCTCTAACCATGGATCCTATGTGACAGAAACCACATCATACTTCTTTGTATCCTCAGAGCCTGCCTTACATTATATCATCATACAATTAAGTTCATGAACTTGTTGCAATGATGTTGCTAACCTTTTTTGGTATCAGAGGGATGATTCATTATGAATTTGTACCAACTGGAAAAACAGTTAACCAAATTTACTATTAATATTTGGAAGTGCTGAAAAGGCTGCATGAAAAAGTTATACGACCTGAACTTTTCGCCAACAATTCATGGCTCTTGCATCACAACAATGCACCAGCTCACACAGCACTGTCTGTGAGGGTGTTTTTATCCAGTAAACAAATAACTGTATTAGAATACCCTCCCTACTCACCTGATCTGGCCCCCAATGACTTCTTTCTTTGCCTGAAGATAAAGAAAATATTGAAAGGAAGACATTTTGTTGACATTCATGACATCAAGAGTAATATAACAACAGCTCTGATGACCATTCCAGAAAAAGGGTTCCAAAATTGCTTTGAAGGGTGGACTAGGCGCTGGCATTGGTACATAGCTTCCCAAGGGGAGTACTTTGAAGGTGACCATAGTGATATTCAGCAATGAGGTATGTAGCACTTTTTCTAGGATGAGTTCGTGAACTTAATTGTCTGGCCTCATATTTGTTAAAATGAAAGATGAGATATGAATATTTGTATTATGAATGTTTTTGGGTGATATATTTTAGTGCAAAGAGGCTTTTGAAGGCTAATATACAAGGTCAAACCTTGGACAAGTTATAGACTGAGCCTCACAACAACAGTAATAATAGCTACCATTTATTAAATGACTAATATGCTATATGTTATATGCATTACCTCATTTAATCTTCACAATAAGAAATAATAACCTATCAAATGAACTCCAAAAGCAAATTTCATGCACTGGTTAAAATATTATTTATTCTTTTGGGAAAAATGATAAATAATTCCTTCAAAAACCTGTACAACAAACCCTTGACGTAAGGTAATATTTTTATCTCCTTTTTACATGAGAAAGCCATGACTCAGGAAGGAGTGCTTTGACCAAAGTTACACGCAGCTAATCAGTGATTAAGCTTACTCCATCTAACCGCCTAACTTCAAAGTCCATGTTCTTTCTAATATGCAAATTTACTTCCCCAACGCCTACAAAATGGATTTACTTTTTTAAAAACGCATGAAGGAGCAGCCGTTTAGCTCAGTTGGTTAGAGCGCAGTGCTTATAACACCAAGGTTGCCAGTTCGATCCCCACATGGGCCACTGAGATGCGCCCTCCACAACTAGATTGAAACAACTACTTGACTTGGAGCTGATGGATCCTGGAAAAACACACTGTTCACCAGCAAAATTTTAAAATGTTAATGTTTTTAAAGAAATGCATGAAAATACTATGGCTGCCCACAGAGTAAACATTCTATATGAATATTAGCTTTCTTCCTTCATCACTTAACTGATCCCCTTGCTTTGAGAATCTATAATATCTAACAAATACCCAAATAACTATTATATATACCGGGGGTGCCAAAAAAATTTATACAAATTTTAAGAGACATTATCTATGCTTAAGCAGTAGTTCACCATAATCAGAAGTGTCTGGATGCTGATGGTAACCACTTTGAACACCTCTTGTAATTGCAGAAGTCAAACATGACTTGTATTCATCTTTTGTTATCAGTATATATTGAGTATTACAATTAATACAGTTTTTTCCTTCTTTAAAATGTGTATATATGTTTTGGCACTATATATATATATATATATATATATATATATATAATATTTTAAATACATTTATATGAATATTAAACATATATTAAATCCATACCTTCTATTTATTAGATCTGACAAAAACGTACATATATGTGTGTCTAGTTACATAAATATGTATGTGTGTACATCGATTAACTAACTTCCATTTATCTCACTAACATCTCCTGTACTCTGTTATCTCAAGCACTCTGTTCTCGTATACCATCCATAATATTTCAGTTCCTTGAGTTAACCTTTTAATTAGTGCCTTAGTTTAGGATATGTAATTGTTCCTGGTTATTGCTCATTATTTGTAAATTTATATATGACTTTGTCTATCCTGGATTCTCTTAATAATTTTCAAAGCTTCATGGTTTACAAAGTTCCAAGACTAATATTTTAGTTAAGCTTTAAACTTCATTGAGTTAAAGCATCCCATATGTAATTTAAGTAATAATATATAATATTTTAAAAGTATATGTAGTATAAGAAACAATAATAGAAAATACTGACACATTTAAATACATACAATTTTTAAACAATTTTGTAAAGTCTGAAAGGCAAACAGCTGGGGAAGAAACATTAACAAAACATGAAAAATAAGAGGTTGCTATCCCTAATATTCAAAGAGATCTTACAAATCAATAAGAAAAAGATAAGCATAGCAGTGGGGGAATGGACAAAAAAATAAACAATTCACAATAGGAAAAACGTGCAGCTGACAATAAATATTTGAAAAGAGGTTAACCCCACAAGTATTCCATAAAACAGAAATAAAAATTCAATAAGGTCTTATTTTTTTGTGAATTGACAATTTCAAAAGAGATCTAATACCTAAGATCATTGAGAAAAGGGAGAAATAGACAAGCATATATACTATATAAATAGAAATAATTTAATTTTAAAAGGAAATATTTTTTCTGGATATTATTTTAGTAATATATAGCAAAATTCAATATTCAGTTTCTTAAATCAGGATAGCAGCATACTTTTTAAATGGAAAAACCAAAAACCCATGGACACATCTACAAAACTAGTTGACAACGTTCTCAATGAATGACAAAATACAACAGGAGAGAACAAACCATGGACACCTCCAAATCGCTAACAGATACTCCTCGGAAAGTAGAGACTGCCAATTTGAGAACAGCAACTGAAAATTAGAGAGTCTTGCCCACTCCATTTTCCAGGTGAGAGTGCAAAGGGTCTGAAGCTGCCCTCATGAAGGAAAAATGGTAGAAGTGGGATTCAAATTGAACAGGATGGTACAATAGGGTCAAAGAGAAGATCCAAATAAAATGGAGCAGGAGAAGAAACAAAAAATTTCATCATGTATGAGGTCATATTTTAGAAACAGAATTGAGAGTTCTAGAGCTATAAAACTAGAAAAGCTATTTTGACTCAACTTTCCTATCTAATTGTTCAGGATAATTACTTTCACATAAAAATGAGCCACAAAAAAGATTGCAGTTGAATCCCATTGAAAGTTCTTATTAGAGAGAGACAAAAGAATAAAGAGAAAAATAATATCTAAATAATTAAAGCATGAAAAAACACATGCCCACAAAACAGATGGCAACTCTAACTTAATATTTCAAAACAAGCTGAAAGAAATTAAGAAAATGATAGATGGTATTAAAGAACATAAATCAGAATTAGAAAAGTCAGAATAAGGTGATAAAAACAAAAAAAAACCTAGAAATAAAAGGAATTATTTTTCAAAAATGAAAATAGGACCAGAAAAACTTGAGAGCAAATAAACTTAACTGATAATACCCTAAGAGAAAAAGAAAGTGAAAAGAAAGAAAAATCTTAATGTTAAAAGAGAAAGAAAGAAAGAAATCCTAAAGACATGAAATAAAGTAACATATATGGCGGGGGGGGGGACGACGACAAATGTATACACATTTTAAGGGATGTTATCTATGTACTACTTTCAAAGTTGAATTGAATTATGTAGCAACGTGTAGTATGACATTCGCTCAAAAGATGGCGTTAATCAATGAATGGCAGTGTCATCCACTGTATTACAATTTTCATAGTTTTTTCCTTTCTTAAAATGTATGTACATTTTTTTGGCACCCTGTGTACAGAAGACACAAAGAAGAGTCAACATACACATAATTGAGGCCCCTGAAGAAGAAAATAAAAGCAATTGAACAAAACAAGCATTAAAACTAATTAAAGAAAATGTTTCTGAAATTTCACACACACACACGCACACTTAAACATATACATAATCTTTGGATATCCAGTCAAATGGTCGAGTCATTTATAAAAGAAAGAAAATCAGATTGTCATCAAACCTCAAAGACAAAGTTTTATGCCAGAGAACAATGAGTAACATATTTTAAAGGCACTTAATAAAAAAAAAAGGCTAGTAATTTTCTATCTAGCCATAATAACTTTCAAAGGCTTTAAACTTGCAGACATGCAAAAACTCCGGGTATATTTCCATGAATGCTTCTTGAGGAAAATACTAGAAAATAAGCTTTAGACAATGGTGGCCAGTTGAGTTTTAGTGCAACATTATCTTCCTCTCTACAAGCTCTTCTACAATGTAACTTCAACCTTCTCCCATTGAAGTGTAACTGGAGTCCCCTTGAATCTGGGCTGGTCTTCTGACTCATCAAATCAATATAAAGAAGTGGAAGTGATGCTGTGAGGCTCTAGGGGCTAAGTTAGAAAAGACCACACAATGTCTTCCCTGGTTGCATTGGATTACAAGTTTCACAAAAACACTTAATTTTTCTTTAACAAAAATATACTGATTTGCTTTACATTCAAAAAAATTTGAAATAGCCTGGAAACATGATGTTAAAAAAACAGGATCATATTTGATATCTGAGTTTATTTGATAGAAACAGACTGGTCATTTTTTTTAAACGAATGAAGAGAGTGCTCACATCACAAAATTGTGGACATAATAGAATTGAAGTAAATGATTTTGATAAGTTTGCAAAACCAATATTGTCAAGTAAAGAGTAGAGAGCTTTAAATATTATATATGAAAATAACAATTAGTCAAAAACCAGGACTATTCTCCATTGTTGTAGTGTATTTAGCTGCAGAAAGGATGGAATATAAGGAATAAAGAGTGGTGTAAATGAGTAGAAGACCCTCTTCTTTATAACATCAGAATCCTCTTAGCATTTGTGCTCCATAAAAATGAAGTGTTTCTGGATTCTTTCCATTCTGGTGTTGTTCATTTTAATTTTTGCTATGAAACAAATTAGTCCTTTTGGTCATAGTATTAATTTACATCTACTTCAAAGCTCACACATTAAAAGAAATCTGACTTACCACAGGCAGCAAAGTTTTGGTGTTGGAATCAAATCACTAAAAAGACTTGCCATTTTAAAAAAAAAATCTTTTTTACATTTCATAGCCCCAAGATCTTCATTACCTAACCTGTATAACTATGCCTAAGGCTTAATTCCAAAGAAAACACAGAAAAATCTTTTAGTTATACTCTTTGCTTTTGAAACAAGTTATTTACATTTTTATGGAAATTATTTGCTGTGATTCAAGATGAACAACATAATGGAAGTAGTCACAGCTTTCCCCCCCCCCTTATGTTTATCTATAGGTGGAAAATGAGCAGCTTTGATTGTGCAAATTAAAACAATCTATTATCTTCTTCCTGATCTATGTCCTGATCATAGGGGGAGGTTTGAGTCATGTTAGTTTCACATATTAGAAATCACAGTCAGTTAACTACTGCTGCTAACCGATGGGCTACATTTGCAGACTATCAGTTTGACCCAGCTTTCAGAGCTTAATGGTCCTCCAGGCTAAAAGAGAAAACTGATCCATCAAGCTTGCATTAGCATAGAATCACACTCGAAGCTTACTGATGTGTGCTCAGCATAACTACCATCCCCAAACCCCAGCTCAGTCCATTATTTTCATTTTATCTCAAGTCATTTGTATGGTTGTCTGCCCCAGTTAAAGCTCCAGCAAGACTGGTACTTAAATGAATTTGTGAGACAGGAGAAAAATGCCCCCTGAACTTTCAGCACTTTGCTATCAAGGCTTGCTAACATAAAATATAGTAGTCCTCTTAGGTTCCCTTAGTAAGCATATCAAAAATAGCCTACTGCAGGGGGAAAAAAGTCACTTCGTACCCTATTAGCCAACATGGAGTGTGATGATTAAATGATTTTTTTAACTGTAATTTTAAAGTACTGCTCTGATTTCTGCTGAAAGCTATTTATAAAAAATAAATTTTATAACAGCTACGTCTTTGCTGTTTAAATACCTTTCCCTTTTAAAATACAGAACACACACTAAAATAAATGTTTCCAATAATAATACATTTCATCACCTAGGGAAATGTTACATTTAACGGTAACAAGAAAAACAACAATCTATAACAACCAGGCATTTAATGTGCACAAAACCCCATAATAAGAAGAGATTTAATGTGTGCATAAACCTTGTAATGGGTTTGTATATAATCAGGCATTTGAGGTATACATAAAATCACTTTAATTGTGAATCTTTAAAATGAAAATAAAGTGCTTCTATAGCTGTTTTGAACATACAATAACTACTGAAATGCTAAAGCTGCTCTTTAAAACTTTTTTTATGAATTTACATAATGCTTACAGCTATAATTCTGAGGGAATCTGTAAAGAGTACTATTCTCAACCCTTTTTTTTTTAGAAGGAATCTAAGGACTACGAAGGTGAAATAAAGGACTAGCTCAGATCCCACAGTGAGCTAGTGTAACTAAAACTCAAAAAGTTGGCAGTGGATTATTTATTTATTTATTTATTTATTTATTTATTTATTTATTTAAATTAATTGGGGTGACACTGGTTAATAAAATTATATAGGTTTCAACTGTACAACTCTACAATACATCATCTGTATATCGCATTGTGTGTTCACCACCCAAAATCAAATCTCTTTCCATCACCATATATTTGACCCCTTTTACCCTTTCCTACTTCGCCCCCTCCCCCGTTACCCTCTGGTAACCACTATACTGTTGTCTGTGACTATGAGATTTTGTTTGTCTTGTTCATTTGTTGTTTTCAGTTTTATATCCCACATATGAGTGAAATCACATGGTTCTCGACTTTTTCCATATGACTTATTTCGCTTAGTATGATAGTCTCAAGATCCATCCATGTTGTCACAAACGGCAGTATTTCATATTTTCTTATGGCATGAGTAATATTCCATTGTATGTATGTATGTACCACATCTTCTTTATCTAATCATCTATTGAAGGACACTTTGGTTGTTCCCATGTCTTGGCCACTGTAAATAGTGCTGCAATGAACATAGGGGTACATTATATCTTTATGAATATGTTTTCAAATTTTGGGGGTAGATACAGAGAAGAGAGATTGCTGAGTCATACAGTAATTTTATTCTTAATTTTCTGAGGAACCTCCATACTGTCTTCTATAGTGGCTGTATCAGTTTATATTCCTACCAGTGTATGAGGGTGCCTTTTTCTCCACAGCCTCTCCAACACTTGTTATTACTTGTGTTGATGATAGCCATCCTGTCGCCTTATGGCAGCTCAGCAGCTGCTCAGCTCAGGTGGGACTCGAACCACTGTTGCTCAGAGCTCGCACTCTTGAGCAAGCTCTTAACCAACTGAGCCACTCGGCCAGCCCTCTCTCATTGTAGTTTTGATTTGCATTTCCCTAATAGCTAGTAAAGCTGAGCATCTTTTCATAGATCTGTTGGCCATTTATGGTGTTTTTGGGAGAAATGTCTGTTTAGGTCCTCTGCCCATTTTTCAATTGGATTGTTTGTTTTTTTTGTTGTTGAGTTGTCTAAGTTCTTGATATATTTTGGATATTAGCGCTTTATCGGAGGTGCTGTAAATATCTTCTCCCACTCAATTGGTTGCCTCTTTCTCTTGTCGATGGTTTCTTTTGCTGTGCTGAAGCTGTTTAGTTTGATAGTCCCATTCACTTATTTTTGCTTTTACTGCCCTTGCCTTTGAGGTCAAATTTATAAAATCTTCTCTAAGACCAAGGTCCATAAGTTTAGTACCTATGTTTTCTTCTATGCATTTTATTGTTTCCGGTCTTATATTTAGGTCTTTGATTCATTTTGAGTTAATTTTTGTGTATGGTGACAAATAGTAGTCTAGTTTCATTCTTTTGCATGTGGCTTTACAATTTTCCCAGCACCATTTATTGGACGCTTTCTTTTCTCTATTGTATGTTTTTGGCTCTTTTGTGGAAAAATATTTGCCCACATATATGTAGACTTATTTCTAGGTTCTCAATTCTATTCCATTGGTCTTTGTGTCTGTTTTTCCACCAATACCATGTAGTTTTGATTATTGTTGCCCTGTAGTACAAGCTGAAGTGAGGGAGTGTGGTACCTCCAGCCTTGTTCTTTTTTCTTAGGATTGCTTTGGCTATTTGGGGACTTTTGTAGTTCCATACAAATCTGATGATCTTTTTTGTTCTATTTCTTTTAAAAATGTCATTGGGATTTTGATGGGGATTATATTAAATCTGTATATTGCTTTAGGTAATATGGCCATTTTGACTATGTTGATTTTTCCAATCCATGAACATGGAGTATTCTTTCCATTTCTTTGTATCTTCTTCAATTTATTTTAATAATGTCTTATAGTTTTCAATGTATAGGTCCTTCACATCCTTTATTAAGTTTATTCCTAGGTATTTTATTATTTTTGTTGCAATTGCAAAAGGAATTGGTTATTTTTCATTTCTTTTTTTGAAATTTCGTTGTTAATATATAGGAATGCAACAGATTTTTGTACATTGATTTTGTATCCTGCAACTTTACTGTATTTCTTTACTGTTTCTAATAGTTTTTTGTTTTGTTTTGTTTTTGTTTTTTTTGGTGGAGTCTTTAGTGTTTTCTTTTCTATATAAAGAATCATGTCATCTGCAAAAAATGACAATTTCACTTCTTCATTCCCAATTTGGATGCTTTTTATTTCTTCCTCTTGCCTAGTTGCTCTTGCTAGAACTTCCAATACTATGTTGAATAACATAGTATGACTATGCTGACATCCTTGTCTTGTTCTTTTTTCTTTTTTCTTTTTTTAATGTGAAATAAACATTTTTTTTCATTAGTTTCAGCTGTACAACACAGTGCCTTGTCTTATTCTTGATCTTACAGGAAATGCTTTCAGTTTTTCACCTTTACGTATGATATTAGCTGAGGGTTTTTCATATACAACCTTTATTACATTGAGGTACTTTTCTTCTATAACCATTTTTTTGAGTGTTTTAATCATAAATGGATGTTGTAGGGCCAGTTGAGTGGCGTGTTGGTTAAGAGCTGGCTTGGGATGCCAGAGGGCCCCGGTTCGGATTCCACATATGAGGGCCAGTGACACTGCCCTCTACAGCTAAGATGCTGAACAACAGCTCAACCTGGAGCTGGGTTGCTGTGAGTCACCGGCGACAGCGTAGGGGGTTGCCATGGGCTACCGTGTGTAGCCAGCAGCCAGTGTGAGCGGCCCTCAAGCTGCTGTCAGCGGCCATCCAGAAGCCAGTGACTGATCTGCATCGCCCGGGAAGAGAGCAATGATGGTGCCAATTTGGGCCACTGAAGCAACAGCCTCCACAACTAGACTGAAGAACAAAAATAAATAAATAAATAAATAAATAAATAAATAAATAAATAAATAAATGGATGTTGTAGCTTGTCAAATGCTTTTTCTTCATCTATTGATATGACCATATAATTTTTATCCTTTATTTTGTTTATGTGGTGCATCACACTGATCGATTTGTATATATTGAACCACTCTTGTACCCCAGAACGTGAATTTTCAATTCGTTCATCTGTCACTTAAAAACCAGTGATATTGGGCCGGCTGAGTGGCTCAGTTGGTTAAGAGCTCGCTCAAGGGTTTGAGCTCTGAGCAACAGCGGTTCGAGTCTGGCCAGAGCTGAGCTACCACTGAGCTGCCAACAGGTGGCAGGATGGCTCAGCTAAAAAAAAAAAATCGGACAAAAAACAGTGATATTTTTGCCTATTTGTCTTATTGTTATACTCAGTAAGGTAACACCTGATATGAGGGCCTTTGAATCCCAGGCAGTCTTCCCCCTGCATGTCCATCACTACAGCCTTTGAAAACCTTGTTCTACTCCAACTGGGGCAAAAAGGAAGAAAACAAATGTTTTAAACAATTTAAACATCTTTCAAATATCGCTATAGGCATCTTCATCTGTAATCTTCTTCCATCCATTTCTTTTATCTCCCTCAGAGAGAGATTAGAAAATAAAAAATTAACTATTGTAAAACTATTAAAGCACTACACAGAAGCTGGTCGTTAGGTTAAAAAAAATTCTGACACTTGCAAGATCAATAATCATCTAAAAACTTTCTAAATGCCATTTTCGATTATGAGAAACACAGTAAGACTGAACACCACAATCCGCTGAAAATAGAGCTTTTAAATGTAATGGTGGACTGGTAAAGAAAGACGCTAACATTTATTAAGTACCTACATTGTGTCAGACATTATTTCACTTACATTACTTCATTTAATCTTCTGAATGATACCACAAGGTTTGGTTTGTCAATCCCAACTTACAGAGTCTGAGAAGGTGACTCCAGCACTGGCTAAAGGTCACATAGCTAGTAGGTCTTCATGCTGGTCTCCAAACCCAGATAAATCTGACTGCAAAATGGGGCACGCTCTTCTTTATACCGTGCATATGCTCGATGCTTTCAAGGGAATCTTGGGGTTCAGTAGTAATTTCCAGAGAGATCATGTTATTCTTCAGCAAGTCATAGAGGAACTAGCTATCTCAAGCTTGTAAAATCTAGAATTTCTGTCTTGAGAAGAAAATTTTCAAGAGGAAAACAGTTGCTGAGAATTTTTCATCTACCTTTGGTTTCTCTCCTTATTTTTCTCCATTTTCAAAGACTTTTACACATTAGGCACTTTTAAGAAATATGATGTAAGGCAAGTTGGTACTCTCAGAAGGAACTCTTCCTTGGCTTTCATCTTTGGCCTTTCAGAAAGCGATAAATAACAAAAATAAAGTCACCTCCATTTTTTTAAGTACACAAAAATACATCCAACCATATATGTTTTTGTTTGTATAAAGAAAGTGAGTCTGGAAGGATACAAAAGAAACTGGTCATTACGGCTGCCTCCAGGGAAGGGAACTGGGTTGATGAAAGCCAGGGATGGGAAGTCCACTTTTTACAATATATACTCTTCTGGACATTTTGAACTTAGAATCATATGAGTGTGCTATGACCAAACATACAGACTACTCAAAATATACAGACATACATACAAACATAAATATATCACATTCAACTATCTTTATGATGAATGTTGGTCAGTATCACTGTAGCTACAACCTAAAGTAATAATTGTCTTGTGAATTCTGTACTTCACTAAGTATTTTAAATAAAATTTATTCTAACAATACAGCACAGAAGCTTGCCTTAATGAGTTAGAGTTAGTACTGCAGAAACTAGCTTTGTAAAAAACATACTTGGGATGGAGAAAGAGGCATCTTAAGATAGGAAAATAGGATAACTGATTACGGATGTCCCAGAAAAGGAAAAGAAAAACATTTAGCATGAGGATTTCTACTCCAGTTGTAGTCAAGATCATGAAGGGAAGGACAGTTAGGCTGCCTCAGTCAAAATGTTTTTTATGAGCTCCACCCATATTTATCACTAAAGCAAAAAAAAGGCAGGGGGGAGGGTTATTGTTGGTGATTTCTTTCATTTTCCCCTAGTTGCTTTCCCTCAAAGAGAGGAATGGCTTGTAGGAGAGGTAAATTTGGCTGTAGTTAAATCTTTTCATTCTAAGATCTTTTTGCTTCTTATTTCACAAGAATGTACAAATTTATGTAATAAATTTGAGAATTAGAGGGTGAGAAGGCTTGATCACCAAGAAAGATCTAAACATTCTTCTATACCAAATAAAAAGTTAAATATCAACTGATGACCTATTCCTTACAATTATATAGATTATATTATTTCTTAGTAAAGTCCTAGAATGTTTCCTAATACTATTGTCAGGATACTTCAAATTATATCTAACCTAAAACTCTTCTATTGTAATTTAAGCCCTCCATCACTACTGAAAATGGTGAACATTTATATTCAAACACAGAGAGACATAAATATCCTTTCAGTCAAGTTGCATTTATCAAATATATAATATGCACTAGCAATATATTAGAATTCATGCTGATCTGACTTTCAGTGAACAAATATTTGTTATACAAGGCACAATTTAGTTTACAAAGATAGGCAGTATACAGCATGTCGCCTACTCTCAAGGAGTTTGCTACAAGGGTAAAAGCCATGATTTCAATATTTTATAAATTCCACCCATGCTACTTAATATTAATAATTGATGAATATTAATCGTGTCAAACAGAGTTTGCACTCAGACTTTCTTGTTCAAAGTTAGAATTCCTGCTAACTTTAACCTTCAATTAAAGACCCAGGTTCTAATGAGGAGCATTCCAGCTATAATGGATACCAAAACTATTTTTAAAAATTATAAAAATGTAAGTGTAAGTAGAAAATGAATTTTAAAAAACAATAATAGATTATATGTATTAAGCTCTTTCTAAATGTCAAGCACTGTTCTAAGACCATTCTAAATGTTTAATTAACTCCTTTGATCCTTACACTAAACCTGGAAGTTAGGTATGATTTTTGTAATTTTACAGATAAGGAAACTGGCACAAGTAGTTAAATAACTTAGTCAAAGCTATACAGTTAGTAAGTGATGAGGTTCAAGCCCAGGAAGTCAGGCTCCTGACAAAATGTTTCTTCACTACCGCACAATATTGGCTCTCAAGACACTAGAGTTAAGGACTTTTCAAAGAGTGCGTTTCATTAGACTATATCCCATCAAATTCTTCTAGCTGTAATGGATAATTGGGTTGGAAACCTTCCCAATATCTTGTAACCCGCTGCCACACCATACTCTCTTTAAGCCCTCCACAGTATATCATGACAACACAATTTCTTCTCTTTTTCTGGCACTGCTCAGACCTGAAAATACACGTAGACAGAAAAATGAAGCCACATCGTTCAGAAAGCACTTACTGGAATTACTGGTGACTCCCTTCATCCTGGCCACCTTCAGAGCTAAGCCTCCTCCCAGGCTTGGTTTTGGCATTGCCAGTCCTGCTTTCACTTTGCCAACGGTTTCTCCTCCGTGAATAATATAATCAAAGGTAACAAATTATTTTATTAATTCAACACCTGGATACCATGGTGCCTTCAAATTATTCTGCAATCAAGAAACTGGAAATCCCCTCCAGGTACTTAGGCTAGCATCCCATGATGCCATAGAAACACAGGGCTAATGTGCTAATGCCCTTCTGCCTCATACAAGGTCCTCTATCAAAGGGTAGACCGAGAATTCAAGAGCTCAAAGATCAGGCTACAAACCGATAGCACAGTCGCTAAAAATAAACTAAATCCTGTCAGGTGAACAATATCCTCTCTAGGTTTAAGTAAAATGTTTATTGAGGTGTATCAATTCTTTCATGTTAAGAAATTCTTTTGATTCACTGATATAATACAATTCTAAAGAGTCCAGTAGTTACCTAACACAAAAGCCTCTCCAAAAACGCTTGACTTGTACACAGAATCATTGCTACATTATGGTTGGGAACATTATGTCTTCCAAGAGATAAGTAGAATAGGGATATAGACAGGGAACAGACAAGTCTACTAGCTATTAAAGATGGTTTGCTTTATTTTCCTAATTTAAGGCATAGTCCTTAAACAAAGCTGGCACTCAATCCCCACCCCCGTGGAGACCCAGAGGAGGTGCCCTGGACACATGGAAGAGTGATGAAGACCCAAGAGTGGAGGTTCCTGCAATTGTGTTTGGAGGGGGATGACCCTGACAATTTTTAAATTTCCACCACTGCTATAGACTTGGGTTCATTTTGGGCCAGAAACATGATTAGATATTAGGTAAAGAAATTATTTTACATACTTAACTCACCCAAATTTCATTAAATAACGTATTGCTGTTTTTTTCAGACTACACTTAACACAAATCCTTAATGTTCAACCTAAGATTTCTATTTTTTAAAGTCCTCATAATTAGCTGCACTTAGAAAAAAAAATAGCAATTAAATTTCTCAAATAACTTTCGCTCTAATCAAGAAAAAATGAAATAATTCACTGTGATTTACCCTACTACATTTTAAGGTATAAGTTTAACAATATACCTATTTTATTTAAGAATTACAGAACAAGCTTTTCCAACTTTTTCAAGAGTTGTCAAAATCAGATGTTACCATCTCTTTATCCTTGGTAAAAGAATTTCTCTGAAATATAGTCAGGTGGATATTTTCTTTCCACCCATCCATGCTATTCTGTCTAATTCTAACTTCCATTAAGACAATACTGCCTCAAGCTTTATGTCCATTTTCAAATACTGCCTACTTCTAAAAAAGCTATTTCTTTTAAACTCTGAAAGACTAAAAAGCAGCACTGAGAAACACCTTTTATAAGCATTTTACTAGACTGAATATTTCACCTCTGGCAGGAAAGAAAAGGGGGAAATTTGATTTTAAATCCAAGTTCTAGAGGTGATGCCTCAGAAATTCATTAAAATATGCACAAAAAGTGGATTCCATACTCCACAGTAACATCGGTCCCCCCAAAATGGACAAAGTTACCTTTTAATAAAAATGTTTGTTCTATAAACTACATGATACAAATTTCCTTCAACACAACGGAATCCATTCTCTATACTAAAGATGACAAAAATGATCCCACTAGCTAAATGTCATTGCCAAGCTGTCAACTTGAATTTCTTCTGTTTAAAAATAGCTGATCATTACATTCAGTAACGCGCTGTCAAAGCACTCCAGCACTGAACCTGTATCACACACAGAAGCAATTGGGCAATGTGCATTATTATGTTTAGATTACTGGCATGCTTTACAAGGCTCCTGGGCTAATTTTAAGTGAGATGGCTCATTTGAACTAAATCAAAATCTATTTCATCTTACCTTAAAGCTAATACATATTTTCCACTTATGACTCACTAGTGCAAGCCTTAATAGCAGGTAAGACAAAAAAAACAAAACAAAACAAAACAAAACCTCCATGAATATACATGTGTCAGTATGAGGACACATGTACATATGTATGTTTATGGGTTTCCATGTGGCTTTGCTCACTATAGTCATATCTATTTTTAATAATAGATGATTAAATTACAACACAGGGCACACCAAATTAGATAATATTGCCACTATGTGAGCAAGCACTGTCATCTCCATGAATACATGATAGAGTATTAACTGGAAGCATCCCTCCTACAGCATATAGTCTTTGATATTGTAGCATAGTGAATCAATTAGACAACTTTTTAACCAGCTAATGTATAATAATTCACCGTATAATTGAGCATGGGATGTTGTGAACAACTATAAAAAAAACCCACAAAACCCACAGCTGAACAACTCCTCCACAGCATGATGTCATAACCCCAAAGGCATGCAATAACAGTTACAGGATATCAAAGAGATGGTAACTAAACTGATCACAGATGACTTGCAAATATACCTAATGAATGCATGAACCAGGTTAATGATATTTTTTCTTTTCACAAACCTTTATTTTCATTAATAAATAAAGGCTACTAGTAAAGTCATGTAAAAAGAGATTATATAATACTCATGAAATTAAAAGTAAATTTTATTTTTTTTTAAATCATCTCTAGAGTCCTATCTTGGAATATCAAAGGTATAATGACTTACAAACTTATAGACTCCAGTGTTGCTGACGGTATGATAAGCCAGTACTTCAGCAAGATTAAAACTCTGTAAGCCAAGTCTGCCAAAAAAAAAGATTTCATGGCAGGAACAATAGTATTGCCTTTTTTTTTTTTTTAATATGTTAAAAAAAGTGGGTGGGTGGGGGAGTGGGCATACACACATTACATTTCAACGTTGCTTCTAGGACCAATACATCAGCACACGTATGGCAAACAGCTGAATGAAAACGATAAGAAAATACCCAAAGATTCTGCTATTGTATTTATTTGTTTTAAGGACAAAATATCCTCTCTAAAATCTGAGATAATCAGCACTATTCCTAGTTAGAAGCTTAATAAACATTATTTAATGATGTTCTTCACACTCCAAGGTACACTGGAAATAACTCGAAAGAAAATTTATTCTATTTTAAACTAACTCAGGTCCCCATACTCATACACATTTTATTCCTAAAACGCTCCCAAAATTCATTTCATCGTGGCCCCTTCAACAACATGGAAAATGATTCCAGCTAAAAAAATCTCTTTTTATGTAATTGCTCTGATTTAGTTAAAAATGTTCAAATCAGCTTTTGAACCACCAACCAAAATATGAATGGGGTACAGTGAAGAGATTTATAATGAAAAATCAGTTCTGTGTTTTTGCTAACTGGTAAAATATGTGATATGACTAATACATAAATTGTATTGTATCTTTGCATTTTGTATTTTGTATATTGTATATTGCATTGTTATATTTAAATAAAAGAAAATTAAAATATTATTTAAAAATATATATAATAAGTTGTTTTGGCTGTTTGGCTATGATGGGCAATCAAAATAAAAATCTTTTCCCCAGACTTATTATTTCAAATATATAGCAAATGTGAAAGAACTTTACAGAGAAACGCCATGTACCCACCACCTAGATGCTAGTATTAATAGTTTACCATGCTTGTGTTATTATCTATCTATTCTATTAAAATAGAAATTTTTATTAAAGGATACATATTTCGTAAGAAAAATTAAATGAAGAATAGCAAAAAGAGTATAATGCTTTACGGAATGATGAACAATAGCTACTACTTTTGGTTGTAGCCAGATTCTCATACATGATCATCGCCATTTTTAAAAACTATGATATCACTTTGTCTTAATAGAGACAACTGCACCTAATTCTATATTAGATTCTGACTGACTACTATATCTTAATATGAAAGGCATGTCCATAGCGGTGGAACATATTCTATCAGCTACTTGGAAGGAATATGACCTCCAAGAAACAAAAATCTTTTTAGTTTGTTTTTTAAGTTACCAAACGAGAATTAGGGGGATGATTTTTCTAAGCATTAAATGTATCGGAAACTAAAACTACATTATATCTATAGGAGATAATGGATGTTAACTAAACCTATTGTAATCATTTCACAATGTATGCACACCTTGAACTTATACAGTGATGTATGTCAATTATTTATCAATAAAACTGGGGGAAAAGTAAAAAAAAAAAAGAAAGAAAGAAACTAAAACTATTCTAATTCAACCTTGTGTCCAGCATAATACCTATACATTATGAAAAACAGCTATTACTACTTCAAATCTCTACTCAAAAAAGACTGCCACCCATTGTACTCTCGCTAGGAGCTAAATGTGTTTGTTTTGATACAATAAGATTATTTTCTCATTAACACGCATAAGATTCTGGTAGATTTAGGGGGTTTACATCCCTTCTGCTTTTCGCTTATTTTATTTGTATGGGAAATAAGTTTTAAAATTTGAATCACAAACAAGAACAGCAGCTTAGCCCCTAACTTTCATTTTCTCAGATGAACACTTGCAAAGAACGTTCAGTGCTGCTTCCTCAAATCCTTTGATTGGGCACTTCCTGCAAAACTTGAACAGGTCAGAGAGCACAGGGATGGAAAAACAATAGGTAAAGCACATTTTTAATGCTCAAATAATCTTTTATAAATTAAAGACTTAAGTGTGAGAAAAACCCCTAAATCAAAGCCCACTATTATTTAAATAATTTTTCACAGCTATTACTAGAGCTAGAACGTTGTGATTTTGTTTCATTGAAATATTTTTCATGCCTCAAATTATTCTGGGCTTCACAGAGAAATAGTGAATTGTGCTTTTTATTCTTTTTTCATATGATAAAAAAAAGTATACGCTAATTAAAAGGGAACAAGCTTTTCAATATTTATTCTCCAAATTTGAAAATAACTTTGAGTACTTGTCTTTGAAACTATACAAGAACACACATGGGTGAAAGTGTACCTAAAAATATGTTAGTGTATACAAGATATTCTTAATCACCATAAACTATGCTTTAAGCAAGTTTGGAATGCTTGGTACAGCCTTTTAACGTTTTTATTTGTTGATGAAACAACAATGTTTGGCATAATTAATGCTAAGATCTTCAGAACTCAATGACTGAAAATAATTGCTTCTCTTTTCTTTCCTGAGTACTCTGAAGCCCAACCTAAAGATTTAGAGCTGACTGGACAAACATAAAGGATGTCAAAAACAGTGACCGCTGACATGCCATTCAAGGCACATGGAAGAGAGTTCAGGCTTGAATGCCTCTAAACTGCTCATTGGTAAGATCAGCTATCAGTGAGACGCAGTGTAAGTCAGCATTATTCACTGAGCCTGCTATGACCTTAAAATCATTGCTCCTGGGGCATGTTCAGCCACCAATTAGTTTATATGCTCGCTGGAAATCCACTGCTCAGTAAATGCGCTGGTATCTCATTCCACAGTGTTGATGAAGTGTGTGTGATGGCTTTCTCTTCACAACTTGACCCCGAAAGCTGACCCATCTCAAGCTGAAGTAGTCAAGTCACTTCAGCACCCCTTAGCTATCATGGATTTTGATCATTTAGTTAAAAACTACCATCGTTTAACTTTTTTGACAAACACAGTGTTACGGTGACTATGAAATGACATAGAGAGGGTGCCCAAAAAATGTGCACGCATTTTAAGAAAGGAAAAAACTATTAAAATTGTAATAGTTGCTATATACCAATAAGAAAAGATGAATACAAGTCATGTGTATACATATTTTTGACACCTCTGGTATTTAAAACAAAAAGGAAAAATCAGAACTAAATTTTTTTAAGTTTTAGTCACAAAAGTGTTATGTCAGATATTGGTGAATACTGCTGAAAAAAGAAATGTCCTTGTTATTTTTGAACAGTTATAATTAGCACAAATCTGCCAATCCTATCCTATCTAAAATTTTGAAAATTTTCTCCTTTTGAGCAGGGTAAAGTTTGATGAATAAAAGGAGGCATATTTGAAAAATAATTTCAAGATAATACGATACATGATAAAAGATTGGATCTGGAAATGAGAAAGAAGAAAAGGTAAAGATATCCAAGGTGTCTAAATATTGAGATATGAAAACTGAAGGTGCAGCAGAAACTCGATATTTGAGAAGGGCACCAGCGGTGGGTCATACAAGTAGAAATGTCCTGAACACAACGGTAAACAGTTAAACAGAAGATCAGGACTGAAAAGTATATCAGCACAAATATTGTTCATTGAAATAACATGCATGGGTTTCAAATAACATGAGGACAGAGCTTAGGGGCAAAGCTGTCCTGATTCTTCCCCTCCGGGTTCCCACAGGAGGAGAGTGTGTTCCCCTCCTCTTTTCACAAAGGAAGACGGAAACCAAGAGGTCAGGCCTCAACTCATTTCCAACCTGCTTCTTGGAAAATGATCCAATTGATGTGTTTGGGGGTTTTTTAACAGCCTTATTAAGATATAATTTACATGCCATAAAATTTCACCCATGAAAGTGTACAACTCAGTGGTTTCTCATCTATTTAGAGTTGTGCAACCATAGCCACAATCAATTTTAGAACATCTCCATTATCCCAAAAAGAAACTCTGTATCATTTCATCTTCATTTCCTAGTCCTGGGCCAGAGGTACCTACTTATCTACTTTCTGTCTCTGTAGATTTGCCTGCTCTGGACAGTTCATATAAATGATATCCCAAAGATGTGGGCTTTTGTGAGAGGCTTTTTACAATTATGCTTTTGAGGTTCATCCAGATCCTAGCACATATCAGTAATTCATTCCTTTTTATTGCTGAAAAATATTCCATCAAATAAATATACCACATTTTGGGCCAGCCAAGTGGCTCAGTTGGTTAAGAGTTGGCTTAAGAGCGCCAGCTCTGAGCAACAGGGCTGCCAGTTTGATTCCCACATGGGCCAGTGATGCTGCACCCGAGCTGAGCTGTCACTGAGCTGCCAACAGGTGGCAGGATGGCTCAGCTGGTATAACAACAAGATTGCCTGTTCGATGGTGGGCTATGCCCACCCGCAACTAAGACTTGAACTTGGCACCTTGAGCTGAGCTGCCGCCCGGATGGCTCAGTGGATAGAGCGTGCGCTCTTAACGACAAGGCTGCTGGTTTGACTTCTGCATGGGATGGAGGCTATGCCCACCTGCAACTAAGATTGAACACAGCACCTTGAGCTTAGAGGCCACGAGCTGCCGACGGGAAGCCAGATGGCGACTGGCACCTTCCACCACGAAGACTGAAGAACAACAACTTGGCTGGTCCCTGTCCTCAATTCCTCAACACTGTTCCCCTCCCCCAATTACCCAATAAAATCTTAAAAAAAATTTTTTTAAATAATAATAAAATAAATATACCACATTTTGTTTACCTATTTACTGATTTAGTTTCATAGCAATATAAAATAATGCCTGAAGACAACAGCTTATAACATATCCTTGTAGAACATCATCAGTGAAAAATCTCCCTACAGATGTGAATTATATGTCACATTAGTGGTGTGTGTGTTCTTAGTTAGAAGGACTTGATAGATTTACAGAATTAGTAACATTAATTTATAAGATATAATACATAAAACTGCTAAACTCTAATAACACCAAGAATTAATAATTCTGAAAAGCTAGTGAAAATATACATAGAGCAAATAGTTAAATTAAATACATGTATGCCCCATGACCCAGCAATCCTATTCCTGGGTATATAGCCCAAAGAACTTCTCAAACAGCATTATTTGTTGTGGTAGAGAATAGAAGGCAATCGAGGGGAGTGCACAGGGAAAGTGTGGTGGATACTTATCAGGAAATACTATGTATTCACCAGATCCAACAAATTGGATGAATACACAGCAATGTAGGTAAATCTTATAACGCTGAATGAAAAAAATCAAGAAACAATACAATTTTTAGCATAATATCCCATATATAAATTTAAAGTACATACCCAAACAACAGTACATATTATATAAGAACACATTAACACAAACGGAGAAACAAATGAATAAAAAAAGTGGCCATGTAGAGACCAATGGTGATAATGCACCACAAACTAAAGGTATGTTACTCAACACTCTGTATCTAAGGTTATAGTAGAATTTTCTTTTTTGGTATTATTTTTCAAAATAATTTGCTGGCCCTACCTGGAGAAGGATTGTACTTTTCTACCTTGTTGACAATAAGCTTCGCCATGTAAAGTGCTCTGCCAATAAGATGTAGAAACAAAAGCATTTGAGAGCCAGTGCATAGTTCAGTGTCTCTTTTCCATCTCCTACAATTGTTCCAAAAGTTGCTTCATCATCCTGGGTCCCAGACTGAAGACAACATGTGTGACAGGGGCACAAATAAACCGAAGATAAACCTGAGTCACAAAAGAAACTTTGGTGTTCTAAGTCACTGAGGTCAGGGAGTGGGCTCTTTCTTACTACAGCATAACCTATCCCCACTATGACTGACATATTCACATACATCTACATGGAAATTAAATCTCTTCTGAGTTTATTTATCTAAAACTACTGTATGGTACTACTGTTATGGATATGAGGGAGGTGGATAGAAAATACAGCTCTTACCTTTAGAGATATTATATAAAGAGACATAAAACAAGAGGAAATTAAGAGGAAAATCAATTACTCTAGTGGAAAGCACACTCAATGATGAATTATAGAATGTGGGTTCTAATTCCACTCTTTCTACTTACTAGTCAAATGCCCTAACCCAAACCCCTTAGCCACTCTGAATCTTGGTTTCCTCATCTGGAAATTAAGGATGGAGTGTATATTCTAAATTCCAAAGTTTTTCCAATTCTGAGGTTCCATGTTTCTACAACAAAGCAATATTTAGATAAGCCATATATCCACGAAATTAAAATAGAACTTTAAGCAAAGATAAATTAATTTTATTTACCCTTATCTTAAATGGTTCAATGTACCAAAATTTTGTTCACTTGCCAGGAATATGAGTTACAGTAAAGAAAGAAGACCTGGGCAGCCAAGTACAGACTGCCTTCATAAATGCGAAAGCAGAAAAGGGTTAAGCAAAAGCCCGGATGTGGGAATCATCAAATTGTATGACAATGAAGGTAAAGACACAAGTGCAGCCATACATAATTCCTTGTGGTTATAATGAAAAATGACAGAAGATAAACTTTAAGGCAAAGACTGTGATTGACGAAAGGCCTCGATCTGAACCAAGATGTGTGGGTTTGCTACCGGAGGCCCATGGCAGCACTACAGGGTATGCCAGTGCTGGGAGACAGAGGTGGAAGGGTACCGCTAGATCTGAACGTAGGTGGTTAACGTGAATGAGCATATAAGGGAAAATAACAAATCCCAGAGGCACTGGGAATGAGTAATCAACACCACTGAACCTGACATATAATTGGTACTCAATACATACCTTTTGACTGAATACAGCAACCTTTTGACCAAGAAATTTTACTTCCCAAATATTCCCAAACCAAACACAAAGACCAACTTATTGGTGAATAATATTACCAAGGCCCTCTCTCTTCTGATAAACATCACCTCACGAGATTAAGACTCCAAATAAGCTGTCTCAGGCTTTTTCTACCACCAGGCAAAAAGCTGATGGGCTGATGAACAAGCTACTTAATGTCAGGTAAGGCCTCAGGCACCTCATCCTGCCCCCTTGCCAACGTCCCCTACACCACCCTCAATCCTAGCCCATAACTATAATGCTAGTTGCATGCCAGGCCTAGCAGCTTCTTGATACTTTTATGTGTTTAGTTATTTGTATATAAAGGAGAAATATTGCTTAAAAGAAATCTATGCATATCGAGCTCTTATTAATCATTCAGCAACATGAATTCTTGTCTAAAAGCTACATATAATTGGGCCGGCAGAGTGGCGCAATGGTTAAGAACTGGCTTGGGACACCAGAGGGCCCCGGTTCGGATCCCACATATGAGGGCCGGTGACACTGCCCTCTACAGCTAAGATGCTGAACAACAGCTCAACCTGGAGCTGGGCTGCCGTGAGTTGCCGGCGACAGCGTAGGCTGCAGCCCCTGCTGCAGTGGGTTGCCATGGGCTACTGTGTGTAGCCAGCAGCCAGCTTGAGCGGCCAGCAGCCGCAGTGAGCGGCCGTCCAGAAGCCAGCGACTGATCTGCCTCACCCGGGAAGAGTACAATGATGGTGCCAATTTGGGCCAGTGAAGCAACGTCCTCCACAACTAGACTGAAGAACAAAATGACAGCAACTTGTCTGTTCCCATCCCCCAAGTCCCCAATTTAAAAAAAAAAAAGCTACATATAATGGACAGTCTCTTATCAATTCTGTTTTTAGTCCCTATCATCATCCAGGTGTCTCTTGCTTTGGAGGTTAGTCATGCTTCAATCAGTATTCTCATCACACAGTGACATGTGCTTCCAGCCATTATTGATTTTTCTCACTGCTGACATATGTAGCCTTTGTTTGGAAGGTTTTACATTTGATGATTATAAATTTAGTACTTAAGTTTTTATTATCCTGTACTATTTTTGTTTGTTTGTTTTAGGTCAAATTTTGAGAGTATGCAATAGCTATTTGGTCATATGGAGGTCAAGGCTGTCTTTCTCAGACAGATTACATAAGTTCTACCAAAAAAAAAAGAAAGTTATAGCAGTAAGAGAAGATTCAAAGTATCCTAACACTTCAAAAAGTAGACAAATCAGTGAATGGGACTATTAATATGGACTTAATTCTAATCAACGTCTTGAAGTTCACAGTAGCATTTGGCCTATAAGAGTGTTATATGTACTGTAGCTTTACCTTCCTGGGACAGATGATATTATTATTATTATTATTATTATTATTATTATTATTATTATTATATATTTTCTTCTTCTTCTTCTTCTTCTTCTTCTTCTTCTTCTTCTTCTTCATCTTCATCTTTATCACCATCATCATCATTATCATTATTAGAGAAAGGCAATAAAACATAGTGGTTAAAAGATCCTTTAAGTCAAACTTTCTGCAGGCACACCTGACATTTTTACTGCAATCTCATGAGAGACCCTGAGCCCAAATCACATCATTCAGCTCTCTTGAGTTACCAATCCCCAAAATTGCATGAGATAATAACTGTTTATTGTTCTTTTAAGCCACTGAGTTTTGGGGTAATTTGTTATGCAGCATCAGCTAACTAATACATTCCACCAGCAACACCCCCTTACATCTCGTTGGCCAGATATCACAAGGACACCCACTGCTGCAAGCGAGTCCAGGTAGTATTTGCACTGGACACATTCTTCCCCTAACCAAAACCTGAGCTCTGATTCAGTTATTAAGGAAGAAGAGAGAGGAAATGGACATCAAGTGTGCAGCTATTCACCTTCTATTGCAACTCAGTCTTCTTGATGAAAACAAAAATGGCCTTCAGAAAGGAAGACAAAGATAAACAACATAAAAAAAATGCAGGCTACGAGAAGTAAGAAAATACTGGAAAATTTAGTACCTGCTTTAAAGAGGGCTAGACTCTCCAGACAGGGCACTGTGCATTCCACCACGCTAACTAAACTTAAAACTTGTATCTGTAGGGCCAGCAGAGTGGCTCAGTTGGTTAAGAGCGCAAGCTCTGAGCAACAGGGTCACCAGTTCGATTCCCACATGGGCCAGTGAGCTGCACCCAAGCTAAGCTGTTGCTGAGCTGCCAACAGGTGGCAGGATGGCTCAGCTGGTGAGAGCATGTGCTCCTAACAACAAGGCTGCCGGATGAACTCCCACATGGGATGGTGGGCTATGCTCACACACAACTAAAACTGAACACAGCACCTTGAGCTGAGCGGCGCGACTAGACTTGGAGTTGAGCTAGCTGTGCCCTCCACAACTAAGACTGAAGGACAACAACTTGGCTGTTCCCCTTCCCCAATTCCCCAATTAAAAAACCAAAAAACAAACTTGTATCTGTAATCCGCTGTCAGTAATCACACTGAGAGGACTCGTGACAAATGGGAGAAAACAAGGAAACAGGAATATGGAAATGATCCTTTGATTTTTTTAAAAAGAGAAATGAATATACATATATATATATATATATATATATATATATACACACACACACACACACACACATATACATATAGCTTAATATACATGATAAATTTCTGTAACAGATTATTAACTAGGTGGTTTATACATGCTTAGAAAATAATACAGAGTTCAAGAGTAAAAAATAAACATGTGCTAAGAACAAGTGTGGGAAGTGAAAGAAGACACTTTCTTAATCCTAACCTTTGCCTTGACTTTTCAATATTTTTAGCAGTAACTTAAGACATAAAAGGGATGCCTATCATTTATGCTCATGTGACACATCTGAGAATGATACATATAATAACAGAATCAAAATTTTAAATGATCTTGACAGCTTACAATACTGTCATTCACACATCCAACCATTCTAAGAAGTTATTTAACAGATTTAATTTTTATCTCCTCATAAAAGATACTAAATTTGTCAGGGCAGGACTGAATAATCCACTTTTTAAAAACCTCCTATGGTATACAACACAGTGCTGGGACCATAGTAGGCATTTCATTAATATTTAGAGAGATAAGTTGAACTGTGTCAAGTACAAATGCAGAAAAGTATAGAATAAATCTGTCACCTATGTAACATTATATCCTCTAACTTTTCCCTCAGGTCATGCATATAATTTATCTTCTTCAGAAATCTCTAAAAAATTAAAATTTTCCAGCATACCCATCCTGAGCTGCCTTCAGCCCATTCAAGAAAGACTGCAATGGATAAAATTTTACAGGAGAGTTAAAAGCCTTTGCACTTGTTTCTTCCTTTTTTTTTTTTTTTCAGTAGTATGCCTTGTCTGTGCCGTTAGACTTTAAGCTCACAAAGTCAGCTTCAGTAGTGTTTTAAAGCTTTCCCCATACATATGAAGAGAATAGATGTACACCCCCTTTGCAGAACCGCACAACATAACATTTTCTTGTAACAATTCAATATCACTGCAGCAAGATAAGCACACCCCACAGTCTAATTTAACAGACATGAAGAAGTCAAGCTCTATTGTTCGATGTCACAGCCAGCCAACCCTGCAAGATCCACCTTTATTCTTTTCTGGCTTCATTATGAGGATGATGCCTTTCAACTGTGGTGACTAAACCTGTTAAACTACAAAGCAAGAAATTTATAGAACCTTTATAAGAGTAATACCGAACAGCTTAAATGTAAAACCTACAATTAAATTCCAAAACTAAGCACTTCACCCCCAAGAAAATGCTAAGTAGTTCTTCCGCCACATTCCTGATTTACATACCCCAAAGATGACAGGAGCTATAGACATTCATGCTGCAGTGATATTAATAGCGTTTTTTGTTTCCAAGCGATGTTCAATATAAAACATGGCAATATTAACCCATGCATTACAAAACTAATAAATTGCCCCTTAGTATATCGGGGATGAGAACTGTGCTTTTTCATTTTCCAAAAGCCTCCTTTTGTCAGATGAGAAGCCCCAAGGGTAAAATATTTCAGTATAGTTCGGTGATAACAATGAATATGCCATTAGATTACCATACAAGTGAATAAAGCACCAAATGATAGCGAACATTTTTTTTTATACTTTAGATTTTGATGTGAAATGAGTCTAATTATTTATTCATAGACTTTTCCTCTAAGGAGTTCAAGACAGTATATTTTAAATCTTCAAACACATATTTTCGAAGCTCTAACATCTACCAGGTAATACAGAAGAACATGTGGCCGGGAAGAAGATAAAGAAAAACAGCACAAAAGAAAAGGCGGTTTGAAGAACTCAAGCACGAAGTACTCTATTTTATTCGTTCATTTATTCTTCTAATCATTCAAACACTTAGTGGGAGCCTATTATAAGTCTAGGTCTGTGCTAGATGTTAAGGATATAAAAATAACTCCTGCTCTAGAAGCTCACTGGACAGAGGGATGACACCTATATAAAGTGATAATTACAATAGGTTCCAATAGAAGAATTACAATAATTACAATGTTACAATAGAAGAATAAACTCAGTACTGTGGGGCGCACCAGGGAAGGAACCACTGGCTTGAAGGAATCTGGAAAAGCCTTAACGAGAAGGCAGCAGCTCAGTAACTAGAAAGATTAGTAAAAGTCTCTCAGAGAACTGAGAGGAAACTCAAGGCAGAAGTAATATCATATTGAAACACAAGTTGTCATTAAAAAATGTGACCCGTTCAGGGAATGTAGAGAACGACAACATGGCTTACAGGCAAGAGAGGACACTTAGTGCCTAGAAAACATAGGTTTCAAGTTTCTGTGAATAGATTCCAAGAGCGCCATAATCATGAAAGCCTTGGCATTAGTCAAAAAATAAATAGATAAATAGCTATAAACTATACATATACGAGTATATGTAGATGTATATATGTATTTGTTACATATATACTTGTATTACTTGTTTTATATATATGAACACAAGGAAGCTTTATACATAGAAAACATATATGTGTGTATATGTATACAACAAATACAAACATTTATATACACACACACACATACACACACAACTCTAGGGTAAATCATAATCAATGCTCTTGGGCTTCTGATTTGCCCTCCGCTAGGGCCACTGATGCTTTTGCAAAGCAGCCACACTTTATACAGAGCCAGGTCACACACAGCTTCTCCTTCATTCGCCTCATCTACACAGTTCCTTATTCATTCAGATCGAAGTCTCTCAAGTGAAGGTGACTATTCAGGCCAGACCTACTGACGCTCTTTATCTCCCAGCTGCCACCAGCACCTCCATTCACCAGCAAGGGAGCTACCTGCTTCTCAAGGGCCAACTTGAAGACCAGCCCAACATCTTTTCTCTAAAGCGCTAGGGGGCAGCCTCTTTTGCTCCCCATCAATTCTGCATACAGTTGCACACAGCAGGTGCTGAGAGAAAAATTAAAGAAAAACATAGCTTAAGTCTTAGAAGTCCAGATAAAGAGGATATTTTCCTTGCCTTCCTGTCATGTCAAGTATAAAAGCTCCCAGGTCAAAATGCACAGAAAATTGTGGCTCAGTATAGAATAGATATAAAAACGCAAGAATGATTTGTAGCTGGAAGTTCCCGAGTCACCTTCTACAATAAAACTTGTTGATACAAGGAGAATATATACCTACAACAGTTATAAGACAGAAGACCTAGGACGTCCCAAATCTAAATTATATCTACATTAATTCACCACATTTAAAAAGTATACAAAGACATTAGATTACTCACCCCATGTTGGGTTAAAAAAAAAAACAGAGGAGGAGAAAAGAAAAAAAAGCAAGAGATGGTTAACCATATAACTTGCCTATTTTACACATTTTATATCTACTGAATACACAAGATGACATAAAGCATAGGGGAAGAAAGCAAGGCAGTCTTGTTCTCAAGACGCCTCTATTTGCAAGCCTGATGACACAGCTGAGGATGCAGACCTCAGAGCCATCAATCTGATTTAGCCTGGACCTCAATACCCAACAGCACTGATTTAGGCAAATTATTAGTCATCATTTAAAGGTCAAAGAACTTTCTAATCCTGAAAACTCATGACGTAGGGAAAAGAGCAACTCTTGATTTCCCAGAAAGTCAAAAGTATCCAGAAACCTCAGACTAAAAAAGTCATTTGAATGTAAGGTGTCAGGTGGGTACTAGACCTATAGGGGAATTACCTTGTATGTTATATAAGTGTCTAACCACTATGCTGTATTCCTGAAGCTAATAAAATATTGAATGTCAACTGTAATTGAAAAGAATTTTAAAAGAAGAGAGACTTCAATATGAAAATATATTGAGACACAAGAAAAGTGTTCGGATATTTACCAGGGAACAAATAAGTAGGTGGAAAATGCTAAGGAAGGAGAACCAAAGGAATATGACATAGAAGGTGAATCCCTGAGGTGGGGCCACGTAAGCACAAAGTACAATGTTCACCATTCACCTCATGACATGGAATTCAAATGAGTGGAAGTGGAGGCTAATGTAAAACAGGACATTTTGAGAACAGAGTAAGTGTAGGTTAAAAGATGAAAGGAGAACTCTGACTACCCCAAGTAAAAGAGGAATTCTGAGAAAAATAGCACCAAGATATTCAAAATGGATAATGAGAAAAAAATTAATGAGAACAAAAACTCTACAAGTAGGATCCGTACCAATAGTATAGAACTATAAGACTGTAATGAATATCTTGGAAGCATCTTCTGTAGAAAATGAATGTCTTGGAAGCAGTGCCGTCCTAGATCTTTCTGACAGAAATGTTCTGTCTCTTCCCTGTCCAACGTGTAGTCACGAGCCATATATGGCTATTGAGCACTAGAAATATGGCTAGTGTGCTGAAGAACTGGATTTTTTATTTTATTTATTTAAATTTTATTTCATTTTCATTCATTTAAACTTAATTTTAAAAAGTCATGGGATTAGTGGCTGCCATAATGGATGGTGCAGCTTAAGTCTTAAAGAGTTTGTGTACTTCTTACAGGTGTAAGTGGAAAGAGCACAGGCTTTTAAATCAGACCTGGGTTTTAAATCCCAGCACTGATATTTACTAGCATTTACTAGCATGGCATCTTCAGGCAACCTGAATGTCAGATTCTTCCTCCAAAACATGAGAATGTATTTTCTATGACTGTTAGCAAGACCCACTCTTTCTGTGACTTCCCTGAGATAACGTAGAGAAGGACAGCCCAATGTGGCGCTCAGAATCTTAGGATTTCCTTAGGGAAATCATGGGCTGAGCCAGAATCATGAGACCAGAAGAAACACCATCCCAAGCCTAGCACAAATGAGAACATTTGGTAAGATCTATGTAAGTTGAAAATCCTTTTCCATCCCCTCCTACTTCAGCCCCTTCACCTCCAACCACCTCCCTTGCTTCCCATGACCCGCACCGGAAGAAGCCCTATCCCATGACATGGAGGCATTAACAGAAAAACATGGGAAGCTTGACTGCGCCTGTCAGTGAGACGTTTGCCCCCATTTAGAAAATGTTTATCTTCAGGGGTTTCCTTCAGTAACTTTGTTGTTCACTCCTGACACTTCCTGATTGACAGCGCTTAGGAGCCCTGGAAAAGTTTTCAGATGGATCTAGATACTCCCAGCCGGTTGGCATCTCTTGAATCCAGTGCCAGCAGAAGGGAAAGCAGCTAGAAACTAACTCTACCAAGAAGTTTTTCTATGAAAAGGAACAAAAAAGGAGATGGGTGGCAGGGATGTGCTAGAATGGAAATGGCGTTTAATAGAGAATTGTTTTGACAACAGAGGTACTACGGCATGTTTGTTTGCTGATGGGGATGGTTCTATTGAGAATTAAGGATCTGGAGAGAGAGGATTCACTGCAGGATAAAGCAATTGAGATAGTAAGAGAAGGGCATATATGAACAAAAAGCCATCCTCGCTACCTAAATAATGACTCAAAATGCTTGTCTCTCTAATTTGATATTCCAAATAATAATATTTACCTCTTTTGGTTTTTTGGTCATTTGTAAAGTCATTTATGAGGATCTGTGGGCCTGGTTCTGTCCTTGCAGTCATTTGAGGGCTGGGAGAAAAGCTCTGAAAAGGCTACCCTCCCCGAAGGAAGGACGAGAAGCCCACTGGGGCTCCTGTGCTTAGTAGCATACTTGCCCCTGAGGCATCCATAATCTAGTCTGGTAAAAGATACAAATGTCTCTTTACCTTCTTAGTTTGACCAAAACAGCACTGAAGTTTTCAAAGGGAACGTTACTAATGGCTTGAAGTAAAACATGGACACAAGAGAGTTGAATAAAAATACGTTTCCAAGGGCTGGCCAAGTGGCTTAGTTGGTTAAGAGCTCACTCAAGTGTTTGAGCTCTGAGCAACAGTAGTTCGATTCCCAGCCTGCGCTGAGTTGCCGCTGAGCTGCCAACAGGTGGCAGGATGGCTCATCCAAAAATAAAAAATAAAAATAAAAAATAAAAACACATTTCCAGCTGTGGGTTTGAGAGTCCCAGGTTTTCTGCCACTCCCCATGCCCTATCAGGACACCTGAGCCCCAGTGACCCTGCGTAGGGCCTCTTTAGGAAAAGGACTGCAGTCTGAGTCCCTTAAGCCAGCTGGAACTAGAGTGTAAATAAAAGAGTTGGAGAAAGAAACATTCACATCTCAGTAAATACTAACCTATCAACAAAAATCTTAGAGACCTGGCACCTGGTACAGGGTGCTTTTTTCTTAAGAAGAGTAAAGAACCACTTTCTCATCTATTTTTCAGCATTCCTCAATAAAATTGTGTGCTGTGAAAAAAAGGGAACCAGTAGTCTACAATATCAAAAATATCAGACAGGATAGTAAGCACTCAAACATCATGGAGGTAAGATTTTTTTTAAATAAAATTAAACATGCAAGGATGAAATTAAAACAGCATATTTAAATTTTATAACCGTCAAATTTACTTATAAACTTTCATTTTTGCTGTTATAAAGTTTCAAAACATTGAATCTTCCAGATAGCTACAATATCACTATAAATACTAAAACTTTATTTTGATTTCCTTGATGAAAATCTAAAATGTCATACCTTTATGCCTTCTAAAACAGGGTATAGAGAACATATTTTGTCCATTTTCTTGATCTTTAAAAGTCACTTTTATAGATAAAAATTATTTTATTGTTGACTGTCATTACATAGTCCTGAAAGAATGTACAGGGCTTATTGACAGTGTCCTAAGTCAGAGATTGGCAAACTAAGGACTTTGGATCAAACCTGGTCCTCAGCCTGTTTTTATACAGTCCTTGAGGGAAGAATGGTTTTTACATTTTTCAACGTTTGTAAAACATAAAAATAACAATATGTAATGAAGGCCATATATGTGTAGTCCTAAACGTCTCAAATATTTACTATCTGATGCTTTATAGAAAAAGTTTTCCCACCCCTGCCCGGAGTGATCGCAGCCACTACTAGCCTATGGGCCGTGGAAGTTATGTCTGTCCTCTTTCTTTCTCTCCTGTATCTGATGAGCCAGAGGGTCTGGAGTGAGAGCTACCTTTGACTCCTAGATTAACCACATCTGTATGCCTTTGGGCGCTAACGTGTTTAATCACCTGTAAAATGGGAATAAACAACTTCTCAGGATTTCTAGGAGAATGAATGAGGTACTGTGGTAGACATTCAATAAATGAAAGTCATTATGATAATTGTGCTTCACTAGACAAAGACTACCTCCAAACAGAGGCATATATATATGTGTGTGTGTGTGTGTGTGTGTGTGTGTGTGTGTGTGTGTGTGTGTGTGTAGTATATACACACACACAACTTAGTAAACGGAACTAAGAAGGCAGAATTCAATAAACTTCATTTTACATTTTCTTCACAGGTCTTTCTGCTAAATAAATGAAAACATCATGAACTTGCTTTAACCTTAACATCAAACGTTCTCAGTTCTTAAGCAGTAAATTTGACTAAGAGCTAAAGACATACCAAATAATAACCATGACAGTCAAATAACTTCTGAATTCAGTAACACGGTGATTAAGTCACTACTGGAAAGCCAGAATCTATTTTTGATTCACTTGGATCACCTTTATTTCATTATACATTTTATAACACCAAAGCAAAACATGGCATAATTTCAGGCACTGAGTCATCATCAAACTGAGTCGCAATTAAGGATAAGAACATCATTAAGTTTTAGGTAATGCTGGCAATTGTAAGTAAGCAGTGCCTTTCTATTCTTCTGGAAAATGTCATTTAGGAGATTTCAACAATTCTCCTAAACCTAGACTGTAAGTGCCATGCTTGAATTTTTTTTGGATGCATGCCCAACAATAAATGATCCACAATGATCTGAGGACAGCACTCCCATCCAAGAACTTAATCAGATTAATGATGTATTTGTTTTATAAAAATGAAGTACATTAAGCCTGAGAATACCTAATTTACATACTAAATGGTTGCTAGGGACCAAAAATACTAGTGGTTTTCATAAAACGAAGGTTACAAAATTTCCTATTGTCATGAAATCTGTTAGTAAATAGCAGTGAAATGCAAAATAATAAACAAATGTTAATCAGTAGTATTTATATATGTAAAATCATGAGATGGTGTATAGTTGTTCAAAAGAACCTAATGGTGCTCGTATTCTAAAACATACGTGTCTCAGAGACAACATGATGCCATTATGTGAAGTTTGAAATAACAAATTTATTTATGTTTTCTAATTGATTTGACCTCAAATTGTGATTAACATTTTACTCTAATTTTTTCATTTGGGGTCCTACTTTAATATATGCAAACATAAACAATAAATTAGCAGACTAGGTTTTTGCCATTTTTGTTGGAAACCTATTAGCAACCTTTATCTAAAAAGGGGAGGAGAGCTTTCACAAAATAGCTAAATTTCCTCAAGTCCTTAAAGGAAAAGAATTAACAGCATTCCTAGATATCTTCTGAAGAAACTCTCTCTCTCTCTCTCTCTCTCTCTCTCTCTCTCTCTCTCTCTTTCATACACACACACACACACACACACACATATACATA
>NW_017731745.1:1584404-1588606 GCF_001890085.2 Hipposideros armiger
AAAAAAAAAAAAAAAAAAAGAAAATAATACTTTTGACTGAAATATTCCTACCTCAAAACTTCAAACATCTACTCCAAAGCACTCACTGACATAACTATATTCAAGCATGTTTTCAAAAGTTAGTCAAATATTAGCATTTATGTCATAACCAAGTCATTCATATGATATTTATATGCGCAGTAGTTATTTTTTGGTGAACAGTTTGGGGCCAGCAAATAGAAATTATTTTACCCGGCACAAAGGCAACAATGAAATGTAAGACAATATTTGTCTATCTAAGCTGAATAAAAAGTGAATTCTCAGAATCTCAAGCATTTCCATTTTTCTCGTAAGAAACATTCTGGCTATGAAACATCTTTTAATACACAAGCTTGTGAAAGTCTAAGATCACTGAACACTTCTCGTATCATTGACAACTTTGATTTGAAGAAAAAAAAACATTTAATCTCAGCAAAATAATAAAAGCGCCACTATATTTTTTAGTTATCATTTTCATTAATATGCCTTAATTTACAATATCTTTGCTATATTAGTCTTCAATGTCCAGATCTTGGCCTACCTGACTCAATTACTCGCTTGGAATCAATTAATGTAGACATTCATATATAAGATGTGCCCTGCAAAATGACACATAAGTATAAATATATTTCAAGTCCATTGTACGTAAATATCCTACTTTTGTAAATTGAACTAAAATTAATAAAAATATATAAACCAACAGAGAGGCCAGCTCTAACATAACTACAGAAGAAAATGAGCAGGGTGTCAGATTCTTCTCTGCTAACTAGCCCACAACATTAGTGAGACAGCATACCAGGTAATGCCTTTTTGAAGTTTAATGATTACCATGTCGTGTTTAAATACAGCTGACGTTTACTGAACACTTACCAAGTACCAGGTATTAAGTACTTTTACTTTTCACGATTTAACGTTCACATCAGATCCAGAAATCCACAGTAATATCTTAGTAAAATAGTGAAACACTACTTTGAAAACACATGAGCTGATAAAAATAAAAAATCAACATGAAAAAGTCAACCCAAACATAGTCTCTATGAGCCACCGCAAGGCCAGTTTAGTTTAGGAAATCATCTGAGTCTATTATAGACAGAGAGTTAACATGTTAAGATTTCAGGCAAATTTACTGTATTAGTCTAAATGAAGACTTAAGTCAGACCTCTATCTAAAGTATCAAACAAAGTTTCAGAGAGCCATAAAATAATACACATCAATTAATCATCATCATCTGCTGAGCCAAACATTGGAAAATAATGTCAAGAAGTTACCCTGTAATTACTTTGTGGCTCCTTGAAAACCCATTTGACATAATCACTCTCTGACAGCTGCAAGAGGGAAAATGTTCTATTTCTTCTCCCACCAGTACCCTCTTCTGAGAGCCAGGGGATTCGCTTTTCAGCACTTCCTGATCTGCCAAATGTTTATGAGGGAAGTGTGTGGGGTGCCTCGGTAATCAGTGCTCCCGAGACCAGTCAGGGGTTGAGAGTTTCCAATCAAAGCTGTGGATTCGGTAGAGTCGCAGTCAGGGGACGGGCGATGGGGCTTATTATTACCAGTGCACAGGGAGGAAAATTACTCAAGTACGAGAGAAGAGTATCTGGTTTTATCTAAAAGACCACTGGAACATTTCCCTCCCTTCTGTGTATGACATTATATTTCCATTTACAAAAGAAACCTTCAGTATCCAGCACGTTATAATATGTTAAGCGTTCTTATTTGCCATGTGATGACGAGGTGAGAAGTTAAATCACTCCGAGCCCAGCTGACAATGCCTGTATTTTCCATCCAAGGTTTTTTGGACCTACAACCACTTTGGGTTTTTCTGCCTACACCTCAGCTGACCGAGGCTAAAGAAAACTCTCTGAGAGTGATGCACAGCCCCGTTGACAGCTCATTTCCAACATGTGAATCTGGTACTCCATTTCTCCTCTGAACACTTACCTTGGAGCTGACATCTGAGTCCAGCTCTCCATCTTTCAAGGGGAGTGTTTTCTCATATTCTACTTTAAGTACCACTTGGTTTTCATCAGGGGCATCACCAGAAGAAAAGCCTAACTTTCTGATAGCACATGATAAGCTTAAAACCCCAGTACCTCCGCAACAGAATTTGAGGGGAGCCTAGAAAAAAAATCCCTGCAAAACAATCCTATTGTGAGGAACTGAAGTTTTATGTTGCACTGAGAATACCTGTGTTCTTATCATGGATTTTTCATTTTTTTCCATCAGAAGAGCTATGAGCTAGGCCTGTGACAAAGCAAGATTTAGAAAGCCTATTGCATTAATGAAAATATAATTGGTGCAGTATCTTATACTTCTACTGTTTAAAAAGGTGAAAATAAAGGCCAGGAAAAGAAGAAAGCAATAAAGGTACCAACCAGTCAACACCATAATAAATACCAGTTTCTGGCAAGCCATTCTATCCAACTGACAAGGACGAAAAGGGGTAAAGTCATTTATACAGTTTGGTACTTAAAACTGAATTGGGAAGTGCTAATGGTATTTTTGTAATTTTCTTAAGTTTCTAAGATCCTCAGAAGTTAAAACGAAAATAATTTATCCCACTTCTCAAATTAAAATGAAACTTGAAAGGGAAAAAATATCACTTTACAAAAAATGTTATTTACAGTATCTTCAGGTTAAAAACAAAACTTATGTAGAAAGAAAACAAATCTTTCATTAAAAAGGAATAGATTAATTGTGCTGACCTAATTTAAGTCAATATCATTCTCGCTTTTGTCCCAAACAATGCCACTTGCATATTTATGAGTAAGAGAATTCAGCATAATTAAAAAATTAATTTAGACTATTTCATAGCTGGCATTTTAAAGTAACTTTTTCATAATGTGCTACAACAATGATAACCTTAATAAAGCCTTATTTATTTACAGCGTTGATATCTCATAGTATTCTTGCAAATCATTACTAATTTAACATTACAACTTTATAACTTTTCCTAATCTCATGTAATTTATCCTTTTTAATTCCTTGCTTCTGACTATGCCACATTTGCCACCCAATGAGTTTATTTCACTGGTCATTTACTTTTAACAGTAAAGCCAAACTATTTGAATGGAATAATTTCCCTGCAAATCCGACATAGGAAAAAAAGACTTATTTATCCAGCATTTTGTGCCATGAATTGAAGCTTTATTGCAAAGAGTAAGCAATAAACAAAAACACCTCAGGGGCCTGGGAGGAGCAATGTAACCAATTACATTTAATTAAATCAAAGGATGGAAGCCCCAGGGTTGAATGAGCTGAAGAACAAATTTGCATTAACACCTAGCAGCCAAACAAGTAGCTTCAGGTCTAGTCTGCAAGTACAATTGTTGCCATCTATTCTCTGCACTGAAGGGGGGCCATTAGCTAAATTCTTAGGCATTGTTTGTCCACTGATGAGAGGCTGCCTTCTCAACATTTCACTTCATCACACATGAAAATTGCCCACTAAAATAAACAGCTTCCTCTGAAAGCTCAGAAACAAACATTATTACCTGACTCCCGCTTGCAATTTGGTGAAAACTCTTCAGGGCTGCTAAAGGAGAAAAAAAAAAGGAAATGAAAGGTGTGATTCCCAGTACTAACTTTACATTTGATGGAGATCATACTGTGGGCAGATTCTTTCCTAACATCAGCGACTACAAGGCAGATTATTCTTTAGGCTCCACCAAGAGCACCTCTGCTCTAGATGAGATGCTTTGACTTGATCCTACAAGTTGAGCATCTCAAAACATTCTGAGCTGAAAGCTCGCTCTATTATTCAAGTCACAATTCCCAAAACAATGCTCTCGCTTTATGAAGAGCTTCTCCCTTGGTGACTTAATATTTTTATGATTTGGGGAATTTTGTCTTAATATGTTTATATACACACACACATATATCATTATGATATCTATTACAAACTATTTAACCCTATTTGATAAGAGCCTACCTAACTATGGTTAAGTTAACCTAATTCTGGTAGGTTTTATTCTTCTGTCTCACACATTCCTCTTTTAGTCGCATTAAAATATTACATTCTCAGGCCGGCCGAGTGGACCGTTGGTTAAGAGTTGGCTTGGGATGCCAGCTCCGAGCAGCAGGGCCCCGGTTTGGATCCCACATTAGGGCCAGTGATGCTGTGCCCTCTACAGCTAAGATGGTGAACAACAGCTCAACCTGGAGCTGGGCTGCCATGAGTTGCC
>NW_017731745.1:1594846-1597799 GCF_001890085.2 Hipposideros armiger
ACACACACACACACACACACACACACACACACACGGAGATTACTTCATTCATTCAACACACTTGTGTTTATTGAGCTTGGGGAGGCAAAATGTGTAAGACAAAGTCACTTCCTGTCTGGGGAGAAGGCTGTAGGTAAGCAGATACTTACAATATAATAGGACAAATGTAACTAATGTATAACAGAGAGCTCTGGGCACTAAAAGAAGCCACCCACCAGCTCTGCGAGAGACATGGGATAAAGTCCTACAGGGGAAGTAACAGTTCACAGTCCCCATCATCTGAGAAGATGAATGACAAGTGCAAGGAACAGTGGGAGTAGAGCACGGGAGAGAGATGATGAAATCTATAGGCTTGTGGATATCCATATAGTCCTCTATATAAAAAACAAAAAAATCAAATTTCATGTAAATCAAGCAAGACTAAAAAATTGAGGCTACTTTGAATTCGGTGAAATATTTTTATACAGAAGCTTAATTTTAATAACTTGCGTTTGCATTCAGTAACTACTAGATAAGGAAAGACTCGTGGTTAAAAAATGAATTTTTAAAAATCTGAATGAAAATTTTCCTTTACTAAACATGGAACTTTAAATTTAAAAAATAAGTTGAATTCAGACTCAAATATCAGGAAATATACATATTAGAAAAGTAAGAATTTTGGATACCCTTCGACAAGCCTGGAATGAATATAGAAACATTAAGAAGAAGAATTAAACCATGACATTTTTTGCTTTATAAATTTAGGAAATGTAAGGATACAGTGATAGAAGAAACAAGGACATAAGGGACTTAGGGCATACATTAAAAACTTTATAGAGAGGGCTAAAAAGTACAACTATTGCACTGTGTTGTACAGCTGAAACTAATTCTAAAAAATGTGTATTTCATAATAAAAAATAATTAAAAATGCAAAAAAAAAACTTTATAGAAAAAGTTTACAGAAGCAAGAGCTAGAGAAACAGGAATTAAAATTATCATTCATAATTATATCACCATCAAAATAACAGATAGCATTTACTGAACTCTCATTTGGGTGCATAGAATGCTGTGGAAAGTGCCTGCATTTTGTTCAGTGGGTGAAATGTTGGCCAGCCAGCTTGTAACCATCATACTTAGCTGAGAGCCTGCTGCCCAGGTGCCATGCTCAAAAACTGTTCAAAGGAAAGGGATGTTCCCTATGGCAGCTTTATGAGCTGGGCTTCAGACTAGTGTCCATTTCCATGAAAGATTTTTTCTGGTCCCCAACCAGATAGACACATTATCCATTTGCCCCTCAACATCCATATATATATATATATATATATATATATATATATATATATATATTCCCCCTTCTTACTGTCGTGGATAATTCACTCACTCTGTGTAGCGGATTCACGGATATATGTTGTTCTGTTCACCTTTATCTCTTACATATATTATAAATATTATTTTATATCTATTCACCCATCTTAAATAAAACCAATATATTGAAATAAGCTTACAGAAAAAAAAAAAGAAGAATGGCACCATGCTTAAGGACCTAACAGCATATTTTATAAGAAGGAAAAAAATAATTCAAGGCAACACAAGAGCTGCAGAAATTTTAAATAAAGGAAACATTGTAAGCTGAGTTATATACACCATAAAATAGAGTTGTTTGAGTATCCTAATCTTTTTAAATAAGTATTCCATATCAATTTGCTATAAGCAATCATAGACATAGAGAGTAAATACCGGGGGTGCCAAAAAAATGTATACATGGGCTGGCCGAGTGGCTTAGTTAAGAGCTCACTCAAGAGTTTGAGCTCTGAACAACAGCGGTTCGATTCCCAGGCCGAGCTGAGCAGCTGCTGAGCTGACAACAGGTGGCAGGATGGCTCAGCTTAAAAAAAAAAATGTATACATATGACTTGTATTCATCTTTTGTTATTGGTATATATTAAGTATTACAATTTTAATACAGCTCATTCCTTTCTTAAAATGTGTATACATTTTTTTGGCACCCTCTGTATATATAACCTTAGGATTTGGCAAAGTCCTGGGCACTTAATGTTTCCGGATTATAATTCTGGTAGAGAATAAAAAATGTCAAACGTGTCAAAGATAAAACAAATAGAGCAAGGGGGTTGATGATTCAAAGCAACCAGGGAAGGTTTAGTCAACTGATGAGAGCAATGTAGATCAGATCACCCAAGAGAGCATTATTTTAGAAGGAAAACAAAGCTCAGTCAATGTCGTAAGACGTGTTAATACTGAAAGACAAAGATTTGTTACTTTTAGAAACGACAAATTCCTACAGAAGGGTAATCCTATTGCTGAGCCATCTGTTATGTGCGATACGCATAATAAATTCAACAGAAGGATGTACTCCCTGTGCTTCCTATAAACAGATGGTGTTTTTTTAAGTTCAAAATATCCTATCAGTGGAGAGAGCACAACCAACACAAAAAACAAAACAAAACAAAAAAAACCTTAAAACCACATGGTCCACAGTTGAATAATACTTGGTTTCTTTTCATTCACCATGCACATAATAAACAAGGCACTGCAAACCCTAGATGGCCATTCTTGTTACCATGAGAGCAACATCTTTTCTTTGTGAAACATGTGTGGAGACAACGGAAGACTGTTCAGTTCAACTGTTTAAACATCTTTTGTACCTGGAATGTTGATGATATACCTAGTTGGCAGGCAGAAGCAGCATGGCCAATAAATAGCTCACCGACTTCATTTATTTACAAAACACACACACGCTTAGCACATAGACACCACCACACCAATGAATTCAGGATGTAAAAAGATGTGGCAGGGTCCTATTATATATAGCAAGATATCTGATTCTAAGAGATTTCCCTTGCATTTATCAGAAAATAATACATTTGAGGGCCGGCTGAGTGGCTCAGTTGGTTAAGAGCTCGCTCAAGAGTTTGAGCTCTGAGCAACAGTGGTTCGAGTCAGCCCGAGCTGAGCA
>NW_017731745.1:1602459-1616355 GCF_001890085.2 Hipposideros armiger
AACCAAACTTTGAAGAGGTAACTTGTGGCTCCACTATGGTAGAAGATAAGAAAGTATGATAAAATAGAGACAAAGAAAGAAGAAAAATACAGGTCTGGCTAAGCCTATTTCTGATTGAACAAGCATCCAAAACTATAGTTGGAATATGACATATCTATAAATATTATTAGTTTGCATTAACAATATGTGATAATTCTTCATCCATGAAATGTTGAAATGTTGTGTGTGTGTGTGTGTGTACATATATAACATCACCTGAGTTACCATGCCAACACATTCCACACTATTTCAAAGTCAGCAGCATAGCTTACAGGGTGGGAATATCAGCTTGAGTCTAAGTGGGATTCAGACATTTCTGGGCTGGTAGGTGAACCCAACAGACAAGGTCTGTTTGGGTGGCAGCGCTCAGAAGGCCCTATGAGAAGAGGTAGGCTTTTTTATTTGAACCTTAAGTTCAAGGTGGATGGAACACAGATTCTCACAACCTACCGTATTTCCCCATGTATAAGACACACCTTTTTTCAAAAAATGTGGGGTCTAAAAACTGGGTGCATCTTATACAGTGGTTGTAGATTTTTTTATTTGCATTTCCCACTTTTTCGCACTTGTAGTCTTCGCGCTCATTGTTTCGCACTTGTTATCAGTATATTACGGTAGGTTACGTTTTGCCACGTTCTGCCCAGAAATGGCTCAGAAAAGATTTTCGTACATGCTGAATTCAAGTTAAAAGTGATCCAGTTTGCAAAAGTGAATGGAAATCGTGCTGCTGAACGTAAGTTTGGTCCTCCTCCAACTGAGAAAACAATCAGAGACTGGCTATGGTTTGGAGTTTTGACAGTGATGAGGAATTGTATGAATTTTATGATGAATAAAATTTGAGTTCAATAACTTTATGTAATACATTTTTTTTCAAATTTCGGACCCCAAAATTAAGGTACGTCTTATACATGGGAATGTCTTATACATTGGGAAATACAGTATATTTCAAATCCCTTCCTTAGACTCAAAACATTCTTAGAGCTCCCAATATATGGAGAAAAGACAGGACAAGGCAAAATAGCCTCCTGCTCCAACGGTACCCAGGTTCCCACCTGCCCGTGCTTCATGATACTTGAATGCCTGTAATATGTTTACAAACTCACAGTAATGACAAACTTGCACCTGGAGTTGTATCCTCCAAATTTCAGGCTCCCTTACAAAAGCTAAAGCCATTAAATCCTTCTTAAGGAGCAAAACCCTAATACAAATAAGTAACAAAATATTAAACAAGAGCTAGATTGTCAGACTGGCACGTGACCCTCTCTAGAACCTCATCTCCGTAGTGGCTGAGAAGCTTCTTGGGAAAGGACTCAAATTCTATTACCTGTTGACATGTCTAGTACATTAGGGAGATGAAGCCAACAAGTGTATGGGGTGGGGCTGGGTGGAGGTAATTGCTGAAGAAACTTGTAAGAAGAAGTCTGTCCTAAAAGTGAATAGATATGGGCTGGCCGAGTGGCGCATTGGTTAAGAGCTGGCTTGGGATGCCAGAGGGCCCTGGTTCGGATCCCACATATGAGGGCCAGTGACACTGCCCTCTACAGCTAAGATGCTGAACAGCAGCTCAACCTGGAGCTGGGCTGCCGCGAGTCACCGGGCGACAGCATAGGCTGCAGCCCCTGCTGCAGTGGGTTGCCATGGGCTACCATGTGTAGCCAGCAGCCAGCAAGAGCAACCAGCAGCCAGCGTGAGCGGCCAGCAGCCGCAGTGAGCAGCCGTCCAGAAGCCGGCGACTGATCTGCCTCACCTGGGAAGAGCGCAATGATGGTGCCAACTTGGGCCAGTGAAGCAACGTCCTCCACAACTAGACTGAAGAACAAAAGGATAGCAACTTGTCTGTTCCCCTTTCCCCAATTTCCCAGCGCTGTTCCCATCCCCTAATTCCCCAATAAAAATCTTTAAAACTAACTAAATAAAAGTGAATAGATAAACAAAAAGGAACGTGAGAGAGGACACGAAGCACAGTGATGTGATCCTTAAGAGTTGTTAGACAGAAAGAGTGATCCCAGTTATTGAGCATCCTCCATGAGACACATGGAAAAAAAATTGGAAGGACTGTTTCACTGATGATTCTATATAAGAGAAAGATAAGCAGCACTGTTTTGGAACCCCTCTATCACAGAGAACTCCAAAAGGGAGAAATGCTTGCTCCCATGCGTCACCATCACTCCACATTCTATACTGCCCAGAATGGGTAGGCAAGAAACTTAGAAGAGCAATAAACGTACCCGTGTAATTCCTGACAGGCACAGGAATGCCAGGTGAAAGAGGCCTTGTGTGTGAGCATTTGTGATACGCTTGGGGACTCTCAGGAACATTCCAGGGGCACGTTAGCTGCGGTTATTCAGTAGCAGTAGTGGAGAGACAGTGGAATTTGAGTTATAGTTAATGTGACTCCATACCTCTAAGCTAGTGTGAAGCCTGAAAAAAATGGGTACACACACTCACTCACTGAAGCACACAGAGCATTTGGAAAAAATTTTGGATTGTGTTTACTTAAAGAATTAGCTACATCTACAAACCCTTTCATATTTTTATCAAGAAGGAAAATATATAGTCTGATTTTGGTCATATATTCAGTGTAATATGAATTTAACATACTTTGTGGTAGATATTTATTGGCATCTTGTGCTCCATGTTAATTGGCATTTGAAGCCAAACTATTAATATTTTGTAGACAACATTTTTATGCCAAAATGTTACTTTTTTTGTCCTAGTCATATATGGCTGGAATGCAGCATCAATCAAAATTCTCCTAAGTATCTCATTTTGGTGTGCTTGGTGGTAATCTGACTACTCTGGGTTACAAGTATTCTTCAGTCTCACCAGACAACTGATCTTGTGAATGCATTTGATTATAATCTGTACTAATACAAATTCTTAGCATTTTTCTCGACACTGAATATTATTCAGATATTCTTCATCACTATTATTTAGATTTCCTTAATTGCTAGGAAATCATTCGCAATGGTAGAGCTGCAATTTTCTATTTGTACCAAAATTCAAATATTTATTTTACTTACAGTCAAACAACACCTTAGCTAAATACATTTTCCTTTTACCAATTATGTTAAACTGCCATTGCCTTTTATTTTCAAAAAAATTTGTAATCTATGTTTTAAAATTGACATAATTTCCAATTACTCTTGTAAAGCAAATTATTTGGTAAAATGATTCTCATGTTTTTTTTAAAGTCACAGACAAAGCTATTACATTTTTTTTCTTTTGCTTAATGGATTCAACCAGAGAAAGAATGAAATCAGTTTTCCTGTAATAGTCTCCATTTTATACATATAGTTTTTAATATAGCAGTTCTTTGCCCTTTGAAAAATGTAATATCATTTACTCATTGTGTTACCAAAAATATGAATAATCAAAGGGTTACTCTTATAAGTCTGAAAATTTTCTTGTAGCTATATGAATGTAAAAATGAGTCGAAGCTTTTCTGTAATCAAAATAGTTCATATCAAATGGCAGTGTTTTTGATTGCTCTATTAACTATCAATGAGTCTATAATGACCCATCTTTATCTCTATGATAATTTGCAATCGCTGTTCTCTTCTTTTAGTCATGATATTCTTCATCTCACAATGTAAGTAAATCTTCTCCATCAAAATGGGTGTTTTAAACAATGATTAGTAGATACTAAGTAGATAGATCATTAGTTTCTTCTCGGCTGGATTTGAAATATTGTTGTCTTTTGGTAAGATGAAGTTGTATTCATTTTAAAACCTCCCCATTATCGATAGTCAAAGAGCTTTGATTTGTTTTTAATTATTCGTTATTTTTATAATTCACATGAATCAAGTCATTACAAAAATACAAGCATCATTTTCTTTATCCACTTAGAGTTGAATGCCCTTTCATTAGACCAGGTACATAGGCTTACATAAATACTGGTGACATATCCTAGCATTATCATTATGATTGTTACTTTATAAAGGTGACTAAAGGAAAGGGAGCAAATTACAAGTTAGAAAGGAGGACAATTCAAAGTGAAAAATTGTAATAAAAGAAAAAAAATGACTAAAATCTATGAGCGTGAATGAAGGATTCTTCAAGCAAATTACCTTTCATGTTCATTTTTTAAAGGAGTTCTATTTCTAGAAGGCAGCTAAATTAAAAATAAAAACACTATTTCAGTAAGGTAGAAAAATGTCCGAAAGAAGAAACAGTGTAAATAAGGCAGGTTTTTCTCTAAGCATTCAATACAACAGAAGTAAATTTAACAGAAGACATATATACATAAATACATACATAAAACAGCTAATTTTTTCTTGAATTTATTAAAAACATGAACTACACATATTATATTTATAATTCTGTAACATTTGGTTAGAAATATTGTTCAAAATTTCCCTTGAAACATGTGCTGAATTGTCCACATTAGATGCAATTAAACATTTACTTCTTTAAGTCAAGGGCTATAACATGCAATGCAGTCTTTAAACTAGTAATTCTCTGAGGATAGTGTGGGATGGTTGCAGGGAGCAGACTCTGAATCAAAGTCTCTAATGGAGTCTTTACAGTAAAAAACAAAGCCAGGCTTTGTCTCTTAACTTTGAGCTACGATATTGAGTGCATTCTAACCTTGAAGAATGTTAAATGAGGGTGTGAGATGTTACTATTTATCAGAGGAGTACCTTTTTTAAATTAAAGGATTTGTTTCATGTTCTACATCACATAGTTTAAAAACCAAATCTTTAAAGATTTAGTTTTGTCTCCATTCTGTTCTCAGCTTTACAAGTGGAGCTGGTTGATTCACACAAAAGCAGCAAAGCTCAGACATGCAGCAGCAGTCAAGAGCAGAATTTGGAACACCGAAAGCACACATTTATCTCTCCTTCTTCTACGAGCACCACTAAAATGGGAATAGAGCAGTTTAAAAGTACAAACCCACAACAGCGGTGAAGAAGAAGGAAGTTACACGAGAGGAGAAAAGACTGCCCCTGTCGTGCCCCTATGCAAGATAGAAAGCAGAAGGAAGAGTCTCAACTATGAAGCAAGGAGGAAGAACCCAAAGATGAAGAAGGGAGACAATGTACCATCACAATCCTAGAGAGTTTCCAGGCTTGGAAGTAGGAGATAGAAGAGAAGAGGAGTAAGATAAGAGGTAAAACTAGAGGGACTAACTGAAAATCTGTACACAGGTAGTTGATCCCTAGCAGCCATGAATCTTCCAAAAAGAAAAAGAAATTGAACAGCCCACAGGAGAAAGACTGCCATTCAGACACTAGGAGCTCTCCATCTGATCATTCTAAAGCAGACCCCTACCCAGAGATACACAGAGACCTCAACTGGTTTCTTTTGTCTCATTCTTACATATGATTGGACAGCTAGGGCTCAATAAACACTTGAGAAAAAGCTGAGACATAAAAGAGAAAGATCAAGATAAGCAAACAAACGGACAGAAAATGAGCTGGGAGAAAATGGAAGTAATTTGGGAAACAAACAAACAAAAAATTCTGAAAGCCTCAGAGAATCCCAAGAAGATATTTTATACGTGTATATATATACATATATGAACTGAGTCCATGAAAAGGAAAAAAATTACAGAATAAGAAAGAACTCTTGGAAATTAATAATATGCTAGAAAGAGTATATGATAAAGAGAAGAAACTCTCATAAATAGTTTTTTGGGGTTTTTTGCTTTTTTTTTTTTAAGCAGAGAAATGAGTGCATATGTGTATTAGATAATGTTAGATGGTATCACCATCCAGCCCAAGAGTGTACAAAGGCTCAATATAATGAAAGTTCATTTCTATTCCTGGTCAATGAGCTGCTTTCTTTCAAGCAATGATTTATGAGTCCACGATCCTACTATTTTATGGCCCCACCACCCCCTAAAGGCCTTGTTATTTTCAGCATCTCCCTGGTGGAAGGGGGAAAGGGAAGACCGAGGCACTCCTTAAAAGACTTAGTCCAGAAATGGTACATCGCTTCTATTCACACTCTATTGGCTAGAGCTTAGTGATCACATGGTTTCATCTAACTGCAAAAGAAGTTGGAAAATTATATTCAGTCGTAGCTCTAGGAAGAAGAAAACAAGTACTATTTTGATGTATAATCTCTTCAGCAATATATTGGGTTGTCGGAAAAGTCATGACGTATTTTTTCTATGTTTTTCGTTGCAAAAATACGTCCTGACTTTTCCGACAACCCAATACATGGATTATCTCTAGAAAGATTAAAGAAATAAAAACAAAAGTGGTATAGGGTTACTTCAGGGAACTAGGGTATATGGGATCAGGGGTCAGACTTTTTCACTGTAAACCCTTTTATATTATTTTAATTTTTTATAGTGATTATATAGAAGACAAAGTAAAATAAGAAACAAAGGATCAGTCTAGTTCATCCAACGTTCTTTAATAGAAGTTCCAAAATAGAGTACAGAGAAAATGAAAATGAGGAAATTATCAAGAGAATAATACAAAAGATTTCTCAGACTGAAGGATGTGAATCTTCCAATTAAAAGGGCCTATTCATCTACAGAAGAATCAGTTTTTTAAAAGATACATGTCTTGGGTATTTCATTGAGAAATTTCAGAAGACGAAAGACAAAAAGGAATCCTAAAAGCTTCTTCCAAAACAAATGACAGACTTTCTATTATATTAGCTATGTTGGATGGTAGAAGGTAGGTAATGCATGAGGGCTTCACATTCTAAAGGGCAATTATTTTCTAACTAGAACTTACATATAACCAAATACACAATACAATGTTAAGGTAGACTATGTCTTCAGATACACAAGGACTCAGGAAATTTCCCTCTCTTTCTTAGGAAGATATTTGAAGATGTGTTTCCACAAAACAAGAAAGTACACCAAGGAGGAAGACACAAATTACAAAAGAAAACAACAAAAAAAACCCAAGAGATTCAGCTCAGGATAATAGTAAAAGATAGTCCTAGTTGTTAGCCATATTGTGGGCTTAAAGGAAAAAAAACACAGGAAAGACTACAGCAGGAAGACAAGGGAAAAAAAACTGATTTAAAAATGATGATAGAGGACTTGAAGAAAAATAAGAAATATATACAGCACAAGAGCAGTAGAAAAGCTGTATGAAAAAGGACATTGTGCAAGGGGATGGGAAAAAGAAAGCTCTATAAGAAAGAAAATATAAAAAAGAGAACATTCAGTAGTGAATATTACTTACATAGTTAACATAATGTACATGCTGATTATTCAAAAAACCAAAAATAGTAAGAGGTAGTATCTAAGGAATGTTGGAAGGTAGTCAATAAGCTGTCTAAAATTGAATCAAGGAATACTAGGTTAAGCATATTTTTAAAGAAATATGGAAATACTGTCAGAAAAAAATACTTTTGAAAAGTTAGAAGTGTTGGCCTCTGAGAAACAGGACAGGGGTAGGGCAGGGAGGAAAACAAACTGTTGGTTTTCACCATAAGCCCTTCAAAATATTTGATTCTAACCGTACATATATGTTATTTTAAAAACAAAGCACTTTCTATATCCCAACCATAGTGTTAGGTGCAGAAAACAAATTTAAAATAAATTATATTTAAATAAATTAATTTAACTAAAACCTGTCTCTAGTTCTCCAGGAGTTCATAGTCTGTGGGGAAGATTGATATATTTTTTTTAATTACGATTCAGTGTGATAACTGTGCTCATAGAATTATTTAAAAGATGGCACCGCTGCAGCCCAGGAAAAGAAAGGGAGGGAAGGTCTGATGTGTGAAACGCTGTAAAGAGCTGAGTTTTGAAGTATCCTTGAGTCTGAACCTGATTACTTGTCCTCACATCTAGGTTCACCCCTGGGATAATTCTATTAAAACCAAGGCAACCAGTAAAAGAAATACCATTCCTCTTTAGGGATGCATTAACATATTATTTATTTAGTTTTTTAAATTTTATTGTTAGTTTCAGGTGTACAGAACAATGCAATAGTTATCCTTTTCAAGCTCACAAAGTAACAACCCCCTCCCCCATCTACTGCCCTCCCCCCCCCGATATCATGCTTATCTATTACAATTCCATTGACTCTATAAAATATTATTTATGATACGCTTATTACTACTGCAGGTTGGGGATATAGAGGAAAGATGAGAAGGAAGGAAAAGCTGAGACAGGTGTAATGAACATTTGGGACATCATCACACCACGCTGATTCTGAAAAAGGAGCTCACTTTACCGTGAAAAAAAGTAAAGCGGAAGGCTGATAGCCCAAGAAATTCACTATTCCCAGGCATCCTTTCATCAAAAAGCAACTCACCTGTGGGCAAGGTTGAGGCTGATTCTGTAGGTTGATCTGGACCCTGAGAGGTTCCTGGGCCTAGCCTGCTTTCTTTCCTGCCCATGTCCCAGGTCCCATTTTCCAGCCTTCCCCACAGATTCTGGGAATTGCCCAGCACCCAGTAAATTTTATTCCTACTCAAGTTTGCATCAGTTTCTATTATTTTGCAACCAAAAACAGAGTACCGAATGAAAATGATAAAAAGTGGGAGAGATGAAAGGATTCCTAAGTCTTTCAAACATTTTTACCCATTGTTATTCTAAAAACTATAAATGAGTCATGTGCTTAACATTTTCTCTGTTTTTGATTTAGGAAGAAAACGAGAATGCTTTCAAAACAAAGAAAATAGTATTTCACCTGAGTAATTATGAAGTCTTATAAGCCTGTTCATAAATATTAAACTATCAAACTTTAATTATTCATCTCTAACGTCCTGGATCTGTGTTGCAATTGTTTTCATTTTGTATTGTTACTGGGAGCAGCAATGTCATCTTTTAATTTTTTTCAATGACATATTACTGAGAGAATTTAAAGATATGTTTACTTATTAAAGGATAATTGCATCATTTCTAGAAAGGCATTCTTAGCTGAGAGAGAGCATCTTTATTTTATAACTTCAATTTTCAGTTTTTTGCCTTTGAAAGAAAAGTCCATGGATGTTTTTTTAAATATGGAAATATATTCACATGCAAAAGAATGAAACTAGAACCCTATCTTACACCACTCACAAAAATTAACTCAAAATGAATTAAAGCCTTACACATACTACCTGAAACCATAAAGCTCCTAGAAGAAAACAGAGTTAAAGATCCTTGACATGGATCTTGGCAATGATTTTCTGGATATGACATCTAAAGCACAAGCAACAAAATCAAAAATAAAGTGGGACTACATCAAACTAAAAAGTTCTATACAGCAAAGGAAATGATCAACAAAATAAAAAGGCAACCTACTGAATGGGAAAAATATTGGCAAACCACACATCTTAGAAAGGGTTAATATCCAAAATATATAAGTAACTCATACAACACAATAGCAAAAAATACAAATAATCCAATTAAAAATGAGCAAAGGACCTGAACAGATATTTTTCCAAAGAAGGTATTCAAATATACAACAGATACATGAAAAGGTACTCAGCATCACCCATCATTAGGGAAATGCAAATCAAAACCACAATAAGATATCACCTCATACTTGTTAGGACGGTTATGATAAAAAAGATAAGAGATAACAAGCGTTGGTGAGGATGTGGAGAAAAGGGAACCCAGCTGCACTGTTGAAGGGGATGTAAATTGGTGCAGCCACTATGGAAAATAGTATGGAGGCCCCTCAAAAAATTAAAAATAGAACTAAAATATAATCCAGCAATTCCATTCCTGGGAATACATACAAAGAAAAGAAAATCATCATCCCAAAGAGATATCTGTACCCCCATGTTCATTGCAACATTATTTACAATATCCAAGATACAGAAACAACCTAAGTGTCCACTGATGAATGTATGTCTAAAGAAAATGTGGTATATACATGTATACAATGAAATACTATTCAGCCATAAAAAATAAGGAAATCCTGCCATTTGTGACAATCTGGACGGATCTTGAGGGCATTATGCTAAGTGAAATAAATCAGACAAAGAAAGGTAAGTACTATATGATCTCACTTATATGTGGAATCTAAAAAAAACAAACTCAGAAACAGATGGGATTTGTGGTTGCCAGAGGTGGGATGTGAGTGACGAATTGGGTGAAAGTGGTCAAAAGGCACTAACTTTCAGTTATAAGGTAAAGTCTGGGGCTGTAATGCACAGTGTGATGATGATAGCTAACAATACTGTTTTGTATATTTGAAAGTTGCTAAGAGAGTAAATCTTAAAACTTCTCATAACAAGGGAAATAAACTCTTTTTAACTATGTAAGGTGATAAGTGTTAACTAAACATATTGTGGTAATCATTTCACAATATATACATATATCAAGTCATTATGTAATACATCTTACACTTATACAATGTTACATGTCAATTATAGCTCAATAATACTGGGGAAAAACCACATAAAATAAAGAAGTTTATAATAGTGAAAAAAATATTTTTAAAAATGTCCTCACATTGCCAAAACTTTTGAAGTTTTTAAACAAGGAAAAAGTCTTTCTAACTTCAAAACTTTCAAGAAAACTGCTTAAAAGAGTTATATGAAAAGGAGAATATTCTAACCACTCTGAGGAAATATTAGTTGTATATCTTAATAATTTGTGTTTTATTTTCTATGGTCCTACTTATTTGATATTCGATATTGCTCTGGCATCAGATCTTGTCCCACAAACACAATATTAAGAACCACCTCTCAAGGAATTTTTAATCCTAACAGTTACTACCACACAAATGTTCCAAGAAAATATATAGCAGATATAGGCAGCAGCCAAGAATCAACTTTCTATGTGAATAAAGCTTTAGCACTTTCTTTGTGATCCTCTTGACCACTGTGATGGATACTAGCAAAAGGCTCTAGGAGCCATTAACAATGATAATGAAGTGACAGTTAATCCCTCCGACAATTCTCAAAAAAAAACTTTTAGCAAAGGAAATAAAAAGGTAGGCTTCTACCAGCAGAATGTAGACTATGAAATAGGTGATACTTTGTCTTGAATGATAGGCCTGGGCACAACTCCATCAAACTAATATTTTTTTAAATGTAGATAAATGCTTTTAGCTCCAAATTTTCCACACTACCTTCAAGGGCCAGTAATAATCCAGGTATTTCTTGGATACACCCAGGTTTTGTATATTTTTCTCCTTACATATAGATTCCCTCTCTCACAACTGGAAAAAAAGTATTAGTTGTTGCTTTCTATTGGTTGTTGCTTTAATGAAAAAGAAAAGAAATTTTATAAAATCACAAAAGCAACAACTATTAATTAGAAAACAGCCTGAGACTTGACTGTATAACCTATGTAGAAATATGCAAATTATACACAGATGAATATGGGACCTTTTTATTTCATACATCTGGATGTGATCCTTGGAAATTTTTTAAATAGAAGCCAGAGATTTAAGCAATATCCTGTATACTCAACAGAGGTTAGACTTATACAATTAATAAACCTTCACGTATAATTACCTAAAATAATTGTGTAATTTCCTCTCCATTCACCTAAACCTGGACAACCAATGACATTGTATGAGTATTTCTCAGGTAGCAAGAAGCTCTAACTACTAAAAAGAAGAAATGATGGCACTACACCATCTGTTGTGTCTGATGATTGTGACACTTGGCACTTTAAAGAAAGATTACTATCAAACATGGAAGAAAAAACATTTTTTCCTGGACCTCATAAAATGTATACAACTGTTTATAGATGTATAAGAAAACTAAACTAGAAACTGAAACTAGCAGACCTCCTCATTCAGAAAAGTCCTGAGATTTTTCAGCATCAGTAAAACACACAAAAATACGTTCTAATAAGATTGTCACATTGGACTAACAAAGCGGATCAATGGAACGATTTGCTCGTTTTGAAAAGATCCTTGCTAAAGGGGTTCCATGATGGACAAAGGTCAGTTATCTCTTGCTACCTGTTTAGAAATACTAATGTTAGCTTGGTTTGATTTTGTGATACACTTATTATTTTACATACCTAAACATTTTTTCCTCAGTGGTGCATTATATGTTAATTTTATAGTTCTCATTAAACAGAGTTACATCTTCTAAACCATGACAAAAGCCAGGGGCAGTGTGTCCCTTTTATGATGCTGTACACACACAGGCACCAGACAGCCTGGCTCTTGTTCCCGCCTCTTCCCTTGGGCATCTCATCACTCATTACCACTGTTGCCACAATCCCGTCTTGATGGAGGAGGCTACCGATTTCCCCCTTTGGTCCAGGTTTGGACAGTGGCTTCGCACAAAGCACGAAGGTTGTTTGATGCATTAGGCACTGTAGACACACTGCTGGGGGGCTATGTGCTTTCCAAAGACTTATGAAAATATCTGAAATCTAAACAAAAAAAGATTGCACCGACATACAAAACAGAAACTGTCCGATCAAAATTAACGAAGGTTCAAGCAAATGTCTACAAAACATAACAAGTGGTACACTTCAATGTAACACATGTGGTTGTACTTGAGTTGTATTTAACATAGGATGTGGGTGCACTTTAACGAGCTCAATAGAGTTTGCCTCCAAAAATAAGGGTTCCTAAGGCCTATAAATGTCCTAAAACAGTCCTGCACCACCCACCCGGCTGAGACAGGCTAGACCGTTTAAACCAGACATATAAAAAAGTTAGGAGTTAACAAAGAGAAAGTTAGATACTATGTGAAACCAGATCATTCAGTTTATAACATATAGCTTACTTGTCTTTAACTTGCTGCTGACTACAGTGGACATCTTCATGTCTGTGGGCACATTTTCTAAACTTCCTTTTAAAGTCTAGGAAATTTCCCACATTGTGAATTCCTCCTCTCCAATGTAAACACCGGAACTCACTCTCCCATCTTACCTTGCTAACAGAGCAGGTTCAGCCAATCAAATACACGTGCACATGACTTTAGTTTACTAGTGAGCAAGAGAAGAGGCAAGGGTGTCATGGGACTAAGTGACAAGTGGTGGCATCAATAATAAGTTCACTGAAGCAGTTTTCTAATGTGATTTGGATATTGTTTCTGATGCATCTCCCCCAAGTGTGGCTCTATGGGTCTCCCAGGATCCCATTGGTCCCTTAATATTTTAATAAATTTCTTTTCAGTTAAAAATCAACTAGTATGGATTGTCTTTTGCAACTAACAATCCTGACTCACATAAAAGGACTCACTTTCCTAGCTCCTGGTCAACCTCCATGAGGCAAACACAAATAAGTAGCAACCTTTTAACATGTGGCTAGATACCTACCATCCACAATATGGTGTAATAGAAACAGCCTACATTCCAACTTCCTTCTAAACTGACATCTTGTCCTGTGCAAGCAGGCAAACTACTTTCCCAGATTCCTTTGCAGTTAAGGTTCAGGATGTGAAATAGGTTGCATCACTTAGATGCACTTACATGAGATTTGAAATGTGGACACAAGGCCTTGGCTAAGTTGTTGCTGTCGGAAAGCACAGTGATAGATACACATGCTCGGGTTTTCTGCAAAAGCATTCCAGTGTCCAGCCATGAGCTACATGAGTGAAAGAGGAGGGCACAATGATAGCTTTCCGATCCCTAGACCTCAAGTATGTCTTCCTCAACTCAGTAGTCCTCGTGGGGACTTCCTATTCCCCCATCTTAAAGATGGAGGAAGGGGGTCATGAGCCAAGAAATGTGGGCAGACTCTAGAAGTTGGTAATGAGGCAACGGATTTGCCTCTTAAGCTTCTAGAAAGGATGGCAGTCTGCATATGTCTTGCTTTTAGTCCAGTGTGACCTGTGTCAGACTTCTGACCTATAGGAATGACAGATAATAATAATGAATTTATGTTGTTTTAAGATACTAAGTTTGTGATGATTTGTTAGGACAATAGAAAATTAATACAGGGCCGGCCGAGTGGCACGTTGGTTAAGAGCTGGCTTGGGACGCCAGAGGGCCCCGGTTCGGATCCCACATATGAGGGCCAGTGACAC
>NW_017731745.1:1622565-1623415 GCF_001890085.2 Hipposideros armiger
ATTGCAAACTATATTTGCCCAAACAAAAAAATCATTTTATAAAACCAAACAATCCAATTTCCTACTTTTAGAAGCTCTGACAAGTAGGAGGAACTAATGAATACAACGGTAAAAGCCATTTCTAAGAACTCAATACTCAAGGTAGGTACTCAAAAGATTAGATTTCCTTTGTTATGGTGTATAACTCCAATAGGAAAATTTCAGCCAAAAGTTCCTTACTACTTTAGAACTATCAATTTCTTTTTAAAATTAGTATTATACATAATGAAACATTTCACACAGAAAAGTAATTGCTTCATTTTTCTGGAGGCGAACTAAAGTTCACTAATCCTTAAACACAGCTGTTGTTTTTAACCTCTTAAAACTCTCTTTTAATCTCTGGGTATACTGCTAACCCATTAGTATCAAGCAATTACTCTTTGCTGCAGCAATACTCCACTTATTAATGAAGTTATTTCTCCAAATTACTATACCAGTCTTTTTGCATATTAAAAAATAGGTACCTGAAATATTGCTTCGAATAAATTAGAGTATGTTTCAATTCTATGAAATGAGTCATGAAAACCGACCTTGGGCATTGAATAGCCTTTGTACTTTTGACTTCAGGGCTGACTGTAGCTCTCAATTTTATGAGGATCCTCCACGTTTTATATTGGCTTGAAAGTATCCTTCTATATCAAGTAAAGAGCCTTGTGAAATATACTGATATCTAATTGGTATCCACTTTTTTATGGAACTAAAAACATTTCCATTTATAGATTAGATTACGTGAAGCCAAATCCTTTAGTCAGGATACACATATTATTGCTGGTTTCCTGGTTTCTTGTATTCTGCTTCTTTGACAGCACAC
>NW_017731745.1:1625234-1627236 GCF_001890085.2 Hipposideros armiger
GTCCAGAAGCCGGCGACTTATCTGCCTCACCCGGGAAGAGCGCAATGATGGTGCCAACTTGGGCCAGTGAAGCAACATCCTCCATAACTAGACTGAAGAACAAAAGGACAACAACTTGTCTGTTCTCCTTCCCCCAATTCCCCAGCGCTGTTCCCATTCCCCAATTCCCCAATAAAAATCTTAAAAAAAGAAAAAGAAAATTAATACAAAGTGATATCCCCTTAAAGCACTGTATAAAATATCAAAAAAGTCGAAGAAAATCTAACTATCCATCAATGAGGAGTCTTATAAACTAAGGAACAGTTCACAATGCAGTACTATACAGCCAATAAGAAGATGAACTAGAATTTTGATGAGTTAATATGATCAGATGTTTAATATATACTGTTAAGGAAAGATGAAAAAAGTGAGTAGAGGATAATGTACATTAGCATGATTCAGTGTTTTTAAAATATATTTATATATGCATTAAAAAGTCTAGAAAGAAATTTACTAAACATTAACAAATGCTATCTATATGGGATACAAGGGGACTTTCACATTTTTCATATTGCTGGAATATTTTTTCAATGAGAACGTATCATACGGGGAAGCAATAAATATATTATATTTTTAAGCTGGTAACTAAATGCAATAAATTTATTTCCTGATTACAGTAAACTAATTTATAGAAACAAACATCTGGAAATTAAAATATTTTAAAAATCTGATTTAAAATAAGATTTTTAAAAACATGCAATATTTAGGAATAAATTTAACAAAGTATGTACATGCAAGACCTAAAAAATGATAACTATAAAACTTTGCTAAGAGAAATTAGGGAATACCTACATAAAAATAGCCATATCATATTCATGGATTGCATGACTTCATATTGTCAAAATGTCAGTTCTCCCCCAAATTCATGTATAGATTCAGTGCCATCACAATCGAAATGCCAATAGACTTCTTAGTAGAAATTGATAAGCTGGTTCTAAAAGTTATATGGAAACGCAAGAACCCAGAATAGCCAAAACAATTTTGAAAAACAAAAGCAAAGTTGGAGAATTTACCCCATTTCCAGACTCACTATAAAGCCACAATAATCATGACAATGTAGTAATGGCATAAAAGACAGATCAATGAAACGGAACAGAGAGCATAGAAGTAGGGCTACATAGTCAATTGATTTTCAAAAAGGATGAGACAGTAAATTAATGGAGAAAGGATAGTCTTTTCAATAAAAGGTGATGGAACAACTGAATATGCATAACAACAAAAAGGAACTTGGACCTCTACCTCATGCCACATGTAAATATTAACTCAAAACAGACCATAGAACAAAACATAAGAGCAAAAACTATAAAACTTCTGGAAGAAAACAGAGGAGAAAAATTTTTATGAGCTTAGTGTAGACAAAGGTTTCTAAAATAGGACACAAAAAGTATGAACCATAGAAAATAATGTTAGACTTTATCAAAATTTAAAACTAATATTAAAAAATGCCATTAAGAAAACGCAAAGGCTAGCCACCAGCTGGGAGAAAATACTCTCAATACATACCTCACAGTTGCCTTGTATTCAGACTACATCATGAACTCCTAGAACTCATTAATAAGAAGACAAACAACACAATTTAAAAATGGGCAAAAGATTTGACATACACTTCACAAATGAAAATATACAAATGACCAATAAGCACATGAAACGATGCTCAACATCGTAGTCATCGGGTACGTGCATAAAATCACAATTAGATGCACCACATGCCCAGTAGAATAACTAAAAAAGAATATGAAGTAGTAAGTCAATAAAATAAAAAGATAATATCTGAGCACTGACAAGGATATGAAGCAAATGAAACGGTCATACATTGCTGGAAGCAATGTAAAATTGTAAATATAACCACTTTGGAAAACAGTTTGGTAATATCTTCCAAAGATAAACCTACACTTACACAACCTAGCAATTCTACTCCTAGGTATTCACCCCAGAGGAATGAAAACATACGTCCACACACACA
>NW_017731745.1:1631403-1636174 GCF_001890085.2 Hipposideros armiger
ATGAGACACTGCTGAAACATGCTCCCTAACAGATTCAGCCTTTTCTACAAAACTACAATATGTAAAGGAAATGTACTAAAAAAAGTCACAATTCTCAGTTTTCTCTGTGCTGCCATAGCCGTTTTCTCACATGTCTATTACAACATCCTCAAATTATATTTACTTTAGCAAGTTATCTGTCTACCCCATTAAACTATATACCATTTGAGAACAGGGACCAGATATTATTTCTCCTTGTAGCCCAGAACCTAACAGAGTATCCACCGTGTTTCCCCGAAAATAAGACCGGGTCTTATATTAATTTTTGCTCCAACAATCTACATTTATTCATTTATTCATGTACAAAAATCTACATTTATTCAAATAGTCATGTCTGGCTGACAATCTTAACTGGGGCTTATGTTTGGGGTAGGGCTTACATTACGAGCATCCTGCAAAACCGGTTAGGTCTTATTTTTGGAGAAACACAGCAAGTAACACAGTAAATATTTGTTAATCAAATGACTAAATGAATGAACAAACAAACCCAGTCTTACATATACCTCCCTCATATTGCTTCTATGCATTTTGTTGACAAGAAAAAAGTCCAAGTGATTTTATATATGGATTATTTTATAAAAATGTCTATAGCCTATGTGATACAGAATGAAGATAAAATGGAACACTGAGAAAGACCCACTCTTGAGGCTCAGGTGCACAAATCCTGCCTAAGACTGAGACCTGTAGCCCCACCACAAGCCTTGAAGTAACTTTTAATAAACTATAGCAGTCTACTGCTGGGAGGAATCAAGAGCATAGAGAGAAAACCTCTCCTGTAGGCATGCAAAGCATGTTGAAAACTGAGTGGAGCAGAAATTATGAGAAAAACTCCCCAGGACTCCAGGCTTCAAACTAAGCACAAGGTAAATGGCAGTCCACTGTAACAACTTGAAGTCTGTGGTACACAGAAGATAACTATGGCAACAACAAAAACCAAACCCAGCTCAACTACTGCCTAGATTGACTGAACCCCCCACACGGATGGCCTAATGGAAGACAAGGCATGCCCACGTCTGGGTATGAATATTATTACCTCAGTCCCTGCTGTCCTTTTACACACAGTGTTTGGTATCCAATGATAAAGTACAAGAGACAAAAAAATTAAGAGAAAAATGCCCTCAAGAGACAAAATAACCAACAAAATAATGAACACGTGGGAAATTTCCACAGTGAGAAGAAAACTATTTTTATAAAGAGTCAAATGGAAATGCTAGACATGAAAAACATGATACTAGAGTTTTGTTTTGTTTTTTTAATTCTTCAATAGGTTTATCAACACACTGGACACAGCAGAGGAAAAAACAGAGAGCTCGACTATAGCTAGATCAATAGAAATTATCCAAAATGAAACATAAAGAAAAACAAAAATGAGACAAATAGAACTGACCATTCAAAAGCTATGGAATAATATCAAACAGTGTTAACTTAACGTGTAATTGAAATCAATGAAGAGAGGAGAGAGAGGGACAGAAGACACATGTTAAGATATAATGACCAAGAAGTTTCCAAAGTGAATGAGACAATAAACCATAGAATCCAAGAAATGGAACCTCTAACAAGATAAATACAAAGAAAAACATATCTAGATACATCATAATCAAATGCTGAAAACCAAAGATGAAGAGAAAATCTTGAAGGAGCCAGAGAAAAATGAAGTATTACATACAGAAGAACAAAGATAAAATTTATCAGAAACTATGAAAGCTGTAAACCATTGGAGCAAAATCTTTAAAGTACTGAAAGAAAAAAAATGCAACCTAAAATTCTATACTTGGTGGAAACGTCGTTTAATGAAGGTAAGAGATTTCTGCTTCTGGAATAAGAGGGACTGCATTTACACACCTTCCTTAAACAACTAGAAAACCAGGTAACAAAATATGAGGCAATATTTTTCAGACAGTGGACAGCAGGTAGCACAGGGCTGTGATCCCTAAGAGAAGACAAACAAACAAAACAATCTTCACAACAGTGTCAACTTACTGCCCAGAGAAGTTTCTAGGCCATAGTGCAGAGATGGAGTACCCAAACAGAGCCCAATAATCTTTCAGATTTGAAGAGATGAAGATTAGATTTGGAGGAAACCAAAGCAGCTTCCATTTGAGGAACAAAATACCAAAAGGAGAGAGCTGCATAGAGAAAGCTCTAAAAATCTGCAGAAAGCTCTTGTGCAGCTCTCTCTTTGGCTGAGAAATGGTCTGTGTGTGCATGAGAGGAAACTATGCAAAGAATTTTAAAAAGACATCAGAAAAAAAGTGTGCAGAACAACTACCAAAACTCTCACAGGGTGGGAAATAGTTTATTTTCCCACCAACCAGACTGAAAAGACATACTTCGTGGGACATTGACTAGAACCCTCAGAATGATATCACCTTAGAAATGGGGGCTAAATTAGCCCTAGCATGAAAGACTCTATGGATCCTGCCCTAACAAAGCTTAAAAGCAAGACTCAAGGAGATCCAACTGATTCTAATTAATTGCATGCTAGAACAAAGTTCAACAGCATTGAAGAAAAAAACCAAAATTTAGGAAGCAACATAAAACTCACAGTTTTATCTAGCATCTCATAAAAAAATCAACAAGCATGCAAAGATGAAAAAAATATGACCCATAGCCAGGAGGGAAAANACTACTCAGCAATAAAAAAGAAATAAACAACAGATACACACAACAATATGGATGAATCTCAAAAACATTATGCTAAGTGAAAGAAGCTAGAGAAAAAATAGAGTACATATAAGTTTGTATTTATATGAAACCTTAGAAGAGTCTTATCCAATCTATAGTAACAGAAAAAAGGGAGGAAAATTAGGGATTGACAGGAAAAGGTCACAAACTTTTTGGTTTGATGGAAATGTTATATATCTGGATTGTGAAAGTGGTTGCAAGAGTAGATAAAATTTTCAAACCTCATCAAAATGTACATCAAAATTTGTACATTTATTTACGTAAGTTTTATCTCAATAGAGTTGCTCTTTTAAAAAACTAAACAAAAAAAGAGCAAATTAAGTCATACATCACTTTTGAAATTTTTCAATGATCTATAATTTAATTGTTCTGTTAAAATACTCAATTACCTCTTTCTCTCAACACTGGGCCACTCAAAAAATATCCATTAACATTTAATTATGTAGATATGCCCCTATTACTTTTTTCTTTAAATAATAAATTCAACTATGCTTCACAAATTGATATTATTTGATAAAGCATTTAGTTAACTGAAACAATTATTCAATGTCTTGAAAGGATTTTGAAAATATTAGTTCACATTTAGATTGACATGAGAAGAATCAAACCTACATCCATTTACTAAACTATTATATGCAGCTTAGCCAACATTAGTAGCAATTTCCCTTTAAAAACAATATTTGAATTTAAAACATAACACAGTATTATGAATCACAGCATGATTCAGTGTGTAGGGGTTAGAAATGAAGTGCTGAACATACATATAAGGGGATGCAAAATACTTTGAAAAGGAATACTATGATTTCTAGCACACTTCCCACCTAGGGATTTCAATTTCCATTCTATAGCAGCCACTTGAAGAAATGTGGAATCATTGTTTTCACAAAATTGAAGACTTTAAACATATAATTCCTTCTCTAAACTGATATTTCATTATAGATTTCTCACACACACACACACACACACACACACACACACACAATTTGCTTTCTCTGTTTACATTAGAAATTCATAGAAGTAATGCAAAGTGACCAATTTAAAGGCCCAAAAAAAAGGCTCAAAGAAAGTATAATTGTTAATTTATCTATGTGCTTCTTTAATTTGTATCACTAGCACCATGGTCTGAAGACAGTGGATATAACTAATTAATATAGGACTAGCAAGGCTGATTTGTAACTATATACTGTTCTAAAAAATTCAATATCTACTCTGGCTAAACCTGGATGGTGGCTACACAGAAATTTCATATTCTCTACACTTTTCTGTGTGCATGAAATAGCTCATAACTTTTAAACGTTGAAATTAGAAGTAAACAAAGAATAACTGACACAACTGAATTCACGTAAGAGAAGCTAGAAATGGTGACTATTACAGAATGGAAAAGAAACAACAGGGACAGCTTTTTGTATGTGAATTCCCTCTTCTTCAGTATCATACTTCTATTCACTTAGTATATAATTTAAATAAGTACTTTGATGATACAAAAACAATTTGTGGCAAAGTTATACTATCCATTATTTTGATCATTCATTCATTCAACAAATATTTGCTCCTCCACTACATGTATAGGGTACCGTAGGTGCTGCAGGGGTAGACTCTTGTGGGTTGTTTACTCTAGCTATTGCTTTCAATTGGACGAATTCGTGCTCATCACAATCAGTTCCAACTCTTTGTGGTTATTTTATGTGTTGTCTTCTCTCAACTACAGGCTTTTACCCTCGAAGAGTCCTGGCGCAAGAATTATGGAGGATTCAGTGAATAATCTACACTGTCTGTTGAATTAAACAATTTAAAAAGAATTTTCAAGTAAATTGTGATTGGCTATGCATTCAAAGCCAAAGTTTCTGAATAATGTTAATGATGTTTTGGGCAACAAATCAACAGTGAAAGTGAGGTTACAGAGGAAATTGAAGAGGTTAGGATGCCTAATGAAAAAAATATTTAAAAGACCACCTTGAACAATGACAATTTAAAAAGACAACGGCAACTAGCAGAAACCATTTAAATATAGTTTAATACATGGAACTTGTTTTAAAAAAGAACTTGG
>NW_017731745.1:1641579-1649932 GCF_001890085.2 Hipposideros armiger
ATCAAGTGATATTTATACCAGAAATACAAGTGACCTGGTCAAGACCTCTCCATTAAGAAGTGGTAGAACACGGCTTGCAGTCAGGTGTTTCAGCTTCGATCCTGTGTTTTTGCCTCCTCTTCCTGTTTTCACCAGTGTACCATTCACTGTCCTAAGTACTTTACCGTTAAAGTTAATATCCCACAATTTTGCACTTAAATTTATAGTGTCACGGTGTCTTATTATTTCAAGTGCCCTTTAAGTTTATTCATTTAATCATTCTCAGAAGCCTTTGTTGAATCTACCTCCCACTTCTCCTAGGCTTTGATAATATTCTAAGTGTATCTCTTTTGTCAAATTCATTAAAACACATGTAATCTTACCTATGGGTCCCTTTAGAACACAGAGGCCCTTAAGGTCAAGATCTTATCCATCCTTGTATCCACCACACACTGCATGTCATAAATGCTACTGTATCAATGTAGTACATTGTCTAAACAATGTGTTAATTATATACACTTTCAGAGCAGAAACTATGTCTTAAAATTGTCTATTGTTCTGCATAATACATAGCCAGGTACTCACGTATTCATTAAGAAAGAACTTGTTGTACATCTACTATATACGAGTATATCTTTAGCATTGACTTGCAAGAAAACAGAAAATAGTAGATAAAGCAGAATATGTAATGGGGCAGTAAGGAAAGTGGTCTTGTCTCAGTTACTCACAAAGCAATTCATCAAACACCATTGAAAATTCACTTTTTCTATCCCTATCTTTCTAAAACAATGTTTTAGTATACACATCACAATCCATGCTGTTCCTCTCATTTCGATGTCTGAAATCTCCTTTACTGGGCAAACTTACACATTCTAAACATAGATATAACTAATGGAAGTTCAGGAGAAGACATGAAAATGTTAACAAGATGAAAAAGTGTATTTTTCAACTGATCAAGTTTTTGAGGTTTTCTGTTTTTAATTGTAATAATATTCCCTTGACCTTGCTCAAGGGAATATAAGGTAGCCCCACCTTAAAAATGCAACCAATATACCCACCTACAAGGCAACAAAATTACATGTTCTTGGTGAGTTAGTAAGGCAATAATTTTGCAGTTTATCTGCCTTTTTTTTTTTGGTCTCAAATCACAGTGGTCAAAGACGGGTACAATGTCAAACATAATGTGGGATGATTATTTGAAAACTACGTAATTCACAGGAAAAAGATCAACATGTATTCCTTAAGACGATAAGCATGGGAATGTGGATGGAAAAAAAGGCGGCTCTATGGAAAGTAACTTCACAGGGTCATGTGATCATAAATTCCTAACTGGGCAGGTCATGGTGGGTAGTCACACCCCAGGCATATAACTTTTTAGAAAAAGGATATCTTTGCTTTAAGCAAGCCACGTCCATTGTTTCTGTGCATCTAGGATAATACACCTTTGAAATAAACTGTAACCACCCTCAAGAAAGCACATAATCTTCTTAACTATCCTGTCATCCAAACTCCACCTTGCTTTTTCCCACCTCCATGGAATCGTATTTCCCTCCTTAATTTCAAACGCATAAAAGAAGCTGCAAAAGTGTTATTCTCTGGAGCATTGGAGATCTTGCATCTCGGCATATGTCGTCAGTTTGGATCAAATAAACTCACAAATGCTCTACAGGTTTGGACATTTCTTACACTGACAGGAACCTGAGATCACAGTTACTCAACATCACCTATTCCCATCCTTTATTTCTGTGTTGAACAACGTCTATCCTCTACGTCTTAAAAGGATTTGCTTACTTACAGCCTTAATGTGAGTCCAGCTGGCACAGAAAGCAGAATGGGCTAGATCCCAACAACTCACTGGGGTCTTAACTCAATGGTTGGGCAAAATATGCCCTAGAGAAGCTGCATTCAAGCCAACTCTTTAAGCACATGCAAGCGACCCTATGAACTAGTTTAGGTTCTAGCAAACAATTGTATTTCTCTTTTCTCTCTCTTTATACCTGTTCAGTCTCCCCTTCCACTCCCACACCCAACCCAAACTACTTGCTCTCTTTTTCTCAGTAGACACTAATTTCTATAATATTTAGAAAGTGCTCTCTGGCCCATCTTAACACACCCAGATTGGCTACATGGCCAACCAGCTAACACAGAAGGCTCGATTGACAGGTGCAGCCACTGATTCAACAAATGGTTACTGCAAGTCCGCTAGGGAGGAGGCACTGTTTTAGATGGAGGAGTCCACACATAGAAGGCCTCTGCTGTCATGAGCTTCCTTTCAGAAGAGACACAGGTATTAAACACAGAAATAAGAAGGCAATCACAGGTAACAATGAATGTACGAAGAAAATAAACAACATAAAGTGATAAGGAGTTGGGAAAGCTAGGTATACAGATAGGGCAGTTACAGACGGCCTCTGAGAAAGTGACAACTGAGTCCCTTAATGAGCCACCCATGTGAAGAACTGAGAAAAGACACAAGGAACAGAAACTGAAACATTCTCAAGGAAATAAGTGTAGCATGTTTGAGGAATAAAAGACACTCTTCTATCATACATGACTACAGTTTAATCATCAAAATCAGGAAATTAACACTGTTACAATATTCCCATCTAATCCACAAACGCCATTCAAACTTTGGGAACAGTTCTTCCATCTCTCCCAGTCTTCCATGACCTTAACATTTTTGAAGAGCACAGTCCAGTTACTTTGCAGAGTGTCCCCCAAATTATTTTAGGTTTGTATGATTTTCCTTGGGATTTGTGATTTTAGCCAGGACTACCACAGAAGCAATGTGGTGCTCTCTAAGTGCATCACATGAGGAGGCACACAGTGTTGATTTGCCCCATTAGTGGTGATGTTAATTTTTATTACTTGGTTAAGGTGGTATTTGCTGGGTTTTCCCACTATAAAGTTAATTATAAGCATGTTGTATTTATCAATTAAGTGGTTAGTATTTTGTGGAGAGATACTTTGAGATTATGTTACTATCCTATTCCTCAAATTTTCACTTACTTGTTTTAACATCCATTGATAATTGATGCCTCAATCAGTTATTACTATGATAATTACCAACTGGTCATTTTCTAATTCCACCATTCCTTCTAGATTAGTGGTACTTAAATAAGGATAGGGGGATGTGATTTTGCCTCTTAGGGGACATTTTTGTTTTTCACAACTGGAGATTGGGGTTGAGGAGGGATGCTACTATCTAGTAGGTAGAGGCCAAGGAAGATGCTAAAACATCCTACAGTGCCCAAGACAGCTCCCTCCCGTCCCTGCCCCCACCCCCACCCCCACCCCCAATGAACTATCTCGCCCAAAATGTCATTAGTGCCAAGGTTCTAGATGTATAGTATATATAGTACCTGTTCTAGATTTAATAAATGACATTCTGATATAGGTAGAACTTTCTGTTCTCCCTCATTTATATATTTATTAATATTACTATAGATTCATGGAGTCCTATGTTACTCAAAGGGTTACAATCTGTTTTTATCATTTAGTTTGATACTTAAATTGTCTCACACTTGAGCAACAGTAACTCCTTGAAACCATGTCCTATGGCGTTTTGGTACGTATTAATCACTCCTCGAGTACTTCTTTATTTTATGACATAAAATGCCCAGTCCTGGAGTCAGACATTTCTTCAAAAAGCCCTGGTTCTTTTTAGTGGAGAATGATATTTAGAAACCAAGATCTGGGTGCTATACATGCTCACTGCCATCAGACCCCGACACAGCTGGGAAATACACACTCTATCTATCTATATCTATCTATCTAGTATCTGTCTATTGATCTATCTACCTGACAAAGCAATGAGTTCATACTGATACCTCCAATTCTAATTCAAAACCACAGAGTATTAGCCTTCTCCCTGTCCATATTAATCAACCCCGTTGTTAACACTAAGAAAGTTAGCTCCCGTTATCCTCAGTGTGTTTACTTATTTGCTCAACTTCTCCTCTCCTTAGTGTTCCCTACATCTCGTACATAAGAAAGAAATTCATGATTCTCAAAATGGAAAACATTAAGATGGGCTTTATTATAAATAACTTATCTATGTATATGTCATTTACATATATAAACATATGTAAGTGATTTATAATAAAAATGGTGTTAAGCCTCTTAGAAGAGTCTGTTGTGAAACACAGATAAATAATTGACTTGAAAAATTGGGTAAAAATTAGGGTGCTATTTCTAAACGGTATGTGAGAGACTTTCGGAAGAATTTCTTTCATAGATTTTAAAACATCATAATGTAAAATCAGTGTGTTTCAATTAAGTAGATAGAAATTATAAAGAATAGCATGGGAGCAAAATTATAATTTAACACAAAAAAGCATTTACAATGAATCTCCCTGAGAAATGCATCATTAAAACAAGAAACAAAAAAACCCAAAAACTATTTTAAACACACATACACACATTGATGTAACATAAAAGAAAAACTCAATGATGACAATTCTAAAATAATATATGTAGGTTGAGACTATTCATAAGTATTTGAATGTTATACCTCTTAAATGAAACTAATTCCAAACTCATCATTTACTGGAGCACACCTGAAACAATAGATGCTATATAAGTTTCCCTTTTCAAAAATGGTAATTAAAAAAATGGTAAAAAAAACTAAATTTAATTCTTAAAAGGCAAGATGACAAAAGGTGTTTGGCTAAGAATTTGCAGTGCAAAGCTTTAATTAAATGCAGGAAATAGAATTCGAGGCATAGTAAAACATAAAGCGAAATGCCCAATTGTCAAGTGAAAGTTAAATTCTATTACCTGCTTAATATTATCCTTTTAATAAACAGTTCTTTTTGCCTAAATTAGCCAGAGTCAGTCTCTATTGCTTGAAATCAAAGAACCCTAACAGATATAACTACATACCCTAGTTCTAAGTTAAACATGGCCTCTTCAAATTGGACATCTTTATTTATGAAATAGACTGGTTCAATTCCCATAACAGAAAAGCTTGAATTCTAAGCATAGTTAAATTTTTAGGGGCTCCTGAATTAATGTAGAGAAGGCCAAAGTCTTCTAATTGCTACCAGGCAATTTCTACTGGAAGTTAGGGAATAGAGTCAGAGTTCAATATACTCATATATTCCATACACGAGTGTATCAATTCATTTATTTTTCTTTCCGAAGGCAAACTATGATCTAATTCATCATTTGGTTTTCTATGCACATTACTTTCCACTTCTCTTTAAAACTTTAAAAATGAGTTTCTATTATCATGGATGAGCTGATACTTTGAAAGTATTTTATTTTTATATTTATTTTATATTTATTTGTAAATCTTTACTACCTTTTCCCCCCAAAAGTAACACATACTTGAAACAAATCAAACAATATAAAGATTAACAGAGAAAAATATTAAATTTTCCTCCACTCTATCCCCTAGGTCCCACTTTCCAGAAATCACCAATACTGATAATTTGGTAGTATATGTGCTTTCACAGCTTTTAGCATATTCACATAGTTTCTTTTATAAAAATGAAATCACATTATACACATTTCTCAACTCACTTAACAATACATCTTGGACATCCTTCTAAAATATAGTAAACAACTCAAGTCATTCTTTCTAATTACTGCGTTAACAGTCCATTGTATAAATACACTGTAATTTATCCAACAATTCCATTAATGATGGGAATAGACTCATCAGACTTTTTCCAGGTTATTTTCCTTTCCAAGATGAATTTAACATCCCTGTGCACATATCTTTTATGTACTGGAGGACAGATATCAAAAAATGGGATTGCTGAGTAAAAAAAAAATTTAAATGATACTTCAATATTTTTAAACCTTGAATAGGAAAATTTTAGAAGAAAATAGAAAATAATGGCTCCCATTTACCCACCATTCAAATTTAATAGTGGCCAAATTTTAAAGATCTCTTTTTCCCCTTGTCTTGAAATTTAAACAAATCCTATTTTATTAATAATAGTTCTGTATCTATGAATGGCTCTAAAAGTTTATCAAAACACTTTTTGGAACACTAGTTATATAGTAGCCACCAGCATTTGTAGTCTCTTTAATATTGTACATAACTTTTAAAAAATTCACCTATAATATTCACTTCTTCCCTCTACTAAGCTCTTTGTGATGGAGAAACAGCAGAATCAAAGCATCTAAAACAGTAAAAAAATAGACTAGGAAAGATCATCCTAAAAGCATAAAAAGACCTTGAAAAGGAACAATATCAGGCAGGCATAGAGGTATATTAAGTGACAGAGGCAACAAAGAGAAAGAAAGGAGTAACATTAAGTAGATTTTTAAAAGCTAGCATTAGCTGGTAGGAAAAGTACTTAAGGGATTGCTGGTGGTCTGAGTGGGAAATTTAAGCAAAGTAATAGCAATTCATAAGGAATAGGGCATGCTATTTGAATGTATTTTGGAACTAGCTGCTTAAAATATATTGCACTGATGAGAAAGCTAGGTGAATAACCACTTAGTGCTCTCCCAGCAAAAGATATTTGAAAGGAAAAACATCACCAATGTGTAACAAAGTAACATTTATTTCTTTTAAAATATAAGTAACATCCCTACTAAAAAAAGAACAATAGAGAATACATGTAAACATACACAGATATGCAAAAGGGATACTAGACATAGATGTGTTCCTCGAAAAAAAGCATAGAATGAAATTTTAAATGTAGTAGAGACATGGGCTATTTAAAGGAATTCTAAAGTAAGTTATTATGTACAGTGAACATTTTATAAAATAATCATATCCTAATTTAGTTATTTAAAGTTTGATTTACTTTTTTAAATACTAAGTTCACTATTCCATAAAGCATGTGTTGATTATTCATTATATGTCAGGCACTGTACATACACAGATGAAAAAAATCACTCCTGACTCTAGGAGCTTAGAGTCTAGTAAGTAATTTAGACACAATTATAATAATGTGGGATAAATTTTAATGGTATATATAAGTCCACTGGTAAACATAAGATGTATGTTTGTAGCTGTAGCTTTGGAGAATCAAGAAAGGATTTATAGAAGAGGTGACATTTGGGTTGAGTCTTGCAGGCTAAGGAATTCAGAGATAGGAAAAGAATTTCTAAAATTTGTGCAAAGCCTTGGTGATTCATCTCAATATATTTAAACTGGAAATCTTTTCTTGTGTAGATTTGACAAGAATCGTATATGGTCTACTTAAATGAAGTTTTAAAATTGTTTTTGTTATTTTTAAGTTGTGATAGCATTTATGAGAGATTGATGAATTTGTGTGTGTGCTTACAGGTGTGTTAAAGATGGTAGTTAAAGATGTTAGAGTGAAGCTATATATTAGCTTCCACTCTCTTCCTGATACACCACCAAAAACAAAAGCAACTAGATTTGAAAATGAAACAAGGGTTCATATAGGCACAAGAAGGTAACAGCAAAATTCTGAATCCTAAATTGGCAGTCATTTACATCTCTATAAGTGGTGGTGAGCACGGGCTAAATACAGTAGGATTTGTTGAAAATCTATTTACAGGGCTGGCCGAGTGGCTCAGTTGGTTAAGAACTCGCTCAAGAGTGAGAACTCTGAGCAACAGCGGTTAGAGTCCCAGCCCGAGCTGAGCTGCCACTGAGCTGCCAACAGGTGGCAGGATGGCTCAGCTAAAAAAAAAAATGTATTTACAAAGCAGTTAGACCTTGAAATCTTATCTCCCACTCCAAACAACTGGGCAACTAGCCCTCCATCTGTCAGATGTTGTTCAGTCCAGTCTCTGAAGAGCATAAATCAGACGCCCTGGATCGCAAGGCATTAATTAGCTCAGTTGAGGGAGGGTAGTGAAGAGTAAGGTAAAAATTTTTTAAAGAGAATTTGAATAGCAGAATGTTGAGACTCTTCATCCTACCCAACCCAAAACACTAGCAGCTAAGTTATACAGTCCCTAAAGCGGCAGACTCAGGCTTAAAAGAGTTTTCTCTGGGAAACAGACCAGCTCAAGAGAAACACGCAAACATCGAACATCCAGGGTTCCTCAAGAATCAGTCTAGCCAGGTTGTCCCACAGTGAAACTCACATGCAACAAACTGGAATATCACAACAGGCTACATACAGTCCAATCAGTTGTGTGGCACACAACTCTTAAAGATCGCCAAATATTTGATGAAGACTTCTACTATAAAAGATAAGTCCAAAGAAAACAAACAGAAAAAGGAACTTGAAGGAAACAGAGACAATAATAGAGAAGAAACCCCTCCCCCGAAAAAAAAAAACACTTTCAGTAACATATTTTAAAAACTAAGCAGCAATCAAATATGAAAATAATGCAATGGGAGAAAAAACTAGAAAAAAAATAAAGTTTTGGGACATTAAAAGGCATAAAAATAGGAATGAAAAATCCAACAGAAAGGTTGCAAGATAAAATT
>NW_017731745.1:1653872-1658922 GCF_001890085.2 Hipposideros armiger
AAAAACCCAGCACTTTTCAAAAAAGAAAGAAAAATTTTAAGTAAAACAGAACCCACATTTGGTTTTAGACTGTTAAGAGAAAATGTATTCTTTCGCCCCAATCCTCGCTCCCCAAATCCCCACTCCATTAGATTGTCAACCATCTTTCAGAAACCCTAGAGAGCCCATTTTCCAGTGACCTTTAATCAGTCTCCTCTGAGACACAATCCACTGGACAGAATTCTTTTCCATTTGCCGAAGTTATTTTCTAGCACTCCAAGTTACCACTTTAGTTTCAATTCCCACCATAAACTTTTAAAATTCATTTCTTGCCATTTTCAGGAAATGCTACCTTCAAGAAATACAGTGGAATAGTTATAAATTCCTGTGTGACCACTTACTAAATATTCATTTTTAAGCAAGTTATCACGCTACCTTGCAAAGTTGTTAAAAAGATTAAATGATAATAATATTCACAAAGTTCCTGATAAATACTGTAGGGGATGCAAAAGAAAAGGTAGCTATTTTTTAAAAGACAGAGAAAGAAGTACGACTCAGTACTTGTTCAAAGAGACAGAAAAAAAAAGACTTGCTTTGCATATCTTCTGCTAAAACTTAGTCACCTAAATTAGGAACATCCTTCAAATATTTAAAGGCCGGAAAGCCTAGGAGGTTTATGGCAAAGACATGAACTACACTCCAACATTGTTGCACTGATTAATCAATACATGTTATGAATCTACAGAGGATTATGGGGTTTATTTCAGTCTTTTCTCACAATTGCAGCACATTCTGTTATCAAGGAGAAACATTCCACCTCCATAATTTTTTATTTCAAATACAAATTTTAAAAGTGAATTAAAAAGAGATGTCTTCTGGGCCAGCCGAGTGGCGCGTTGGTTAAGAGTTGGCTTGGGACGCCAACTCTGAGCAGGCCCCGGTTCTGATCTCATGTGAGGACCAGTGATGCTGTGCCCTCTACAGCTAAGATGGTGAACAACCTGGAGCTGGGCTGCCGTGAGTCTTCGGCAACAGCGTAGGCTGCAGTGGGCAGGCAGCACGCATGAGCTTTCATAAGCTGCCATGAGCCTCCGTGAACGGCCATCCAATGGCTGGCGAGCAACTGCCTCACCCGGGAAGAGCGCAATGATAATACCAACATGGGCCAGTGAAGCGACATCCTCCACAGCTAGACTGAAGAACAAAAGGACAGCGACTTGTCTGTTCCCCTTCCCCAATTCCCCAATGCTGTTCCCCTCCCCCAATTCCCCAATTAAAAAAAAAAAGAAAAAAGATGTCTGCTAAGTGTTCCTTTCCTGGTAAATAATAAACACAAATGCATAGGACTCTGTTTAAGGTTTAGGCCATGCTTACCCAATATTGTGCCCTGACAACTATGGAGCTANAAAAAAAAAATCTCCCAGAACTCAAATGAAAGATAGGACTTTCTAAATTGAAAGTACCCACCAAACGTCAATACAATGTTTAAAAACAGAGACCCTCCAAGATAATCTATTATAAAATTTAGAACACTGAAGATAAGAGAAGATTCTGTTAGATTCCAGAGAGAACTAACAGGTTTCATTTAAAAAGATAATTAGAACAGCACTGGACTTGTCAAATGCAACACTAGAATCTATAACTACACATTGCTATAAAATTTTGAAAGAGCATTAAACTATTTCAAATTCTATCATTTTATATCCAACCAAAGGATCACAAGTTCTCAAAATATTATTTCCCTTTACTTTCTCGGTAAGCTCCTGGAGTTTATAATCAGCCAAAATGATGGAGTACATAAAGAGGAAGCCACGGTATTTGGGAAATGAGATCTGACAAAAAAAAAAAAAAGAGATAAAAAGAATCCCCAGGTTGATAGTGAAGGTAGATTCCAAGATGAAAGAATTGTAGCAGGCCTAGCGATCCGACTGGGGCAGGTCATAAGGCATCAGAAAGGACTTCACAAACATAAAATTGATGGTCTATAGATGGGTAATTTTAACTAAAGTCATCTTTAGCCTTAAAAATATACAAATAAAAATCATGTCCTGAAATTACACATTCATTCCACTAAATTTAATTTTAATGTTAGTTAGAGTAAGTCAAGTCATTTTGTTGCCAATATTCTAAAAATTGTTATTGATAGGTCAGCTGGTAAAGGAACGCGCACAAGTCAGGCAAGTTAAGAAAGTTTAAGAAAGTCTATTTTATTAAGAGAGAGTCTATCGGGCTGAGCAAAAATGGCTACAGCCCGGGCTGCTGTCTAAAGGAGACCACAGCCCCGAGGGAGGAGGTGAGGAGGGTTAAACAGGGGCGGTGCTGACAGGGTAGCATTGTTTGGACAGAAAATGCTGCCTGCCTGTAAGCCAGTAGCTGTTTTGTGGTGTTTTCTGTTATCGCAAGTTTGGCTCTGTCTGCAGGTGCAGGCCAACAGACATTTTGTTGTTTTCTTGCAGACATGGCTCTGTCTGTAACTCAAAGTCGCTGAGACCTAACATTCAGAGACCTAACAGTTATCAGGATGAATTCTTCATTGAGGAAGCAATATAGCTATTTTAAATTCTTTTTAAAATGTTTGCTGGTGAAATTTAAGACACTTCACAGAGATCATCCAAGTACCTGGATGCATCAGACACTGAGATATTTATCCAGATTTTAATACACGGTAGCTTCTTCAACGTGTAGAAAGGATGTTTTATTCCTTTGTAGTAGTTCAAAGTCATTTGAGAATTGAAAATGCAGGACAGCACATAATAGTTACTTAATAAACACTTGTTGGGACTGCTCTTTCTTTTCCAATCTATAAATAAAGAAGATGCAAATGAAGATAAAAGTAACTTTATATTTTACATATACACACATATGCATATACATGCACAAACACATACACACATACTCACAAATATTTAAATTTTCTTATAGTTCTATACTAGTTTTCCATTCCATTTGTTAATATATTTCACAATTTTAACTGAAATAGTTGTTTCAAAAATATGTTTTATTATAGGTACTGGCAGTTAAAAAATATTTAAAATAGTATCATCTCATTTTCTATTAAATAATAATAATATAAATATTTGTTGTCATTCTTAGATAGTTTGGGCAAAAATATTTCCCAAAAATGAATAATTAACCTGTTGAATTAAAAAAGGCTTATCTCCAGAACAATTTACAAGTATTTTATTTAATTAGCTTTGATAAACAAAATGACTGATCAGGATTGACTCTCCTTAAGTAGATAACTAATAATCTAAAAAGTATACACAGACAAATATGCCTTAAATGCCTCCAAATATATAATATGTACCAGAGATTGCAAGTTCAAATGACTGTGAGTGGAGTGGTGAGGGCACATAATAGAGAATTTGCTCATCTCCCAATAATAATTACCATGTGAGCTCAGACTCAGATTGCTAGACCATTGTTTCTCTCTGTGAGAATTTGGAAACCTAGGTTTTTATGTGAATTTTCCTATTTTCAAATCTTGGCAGTAATTCAATTTTTTTTTTCAATTATTGCATTAGCTAATCAAAACACACATGTGTTCTGAACTCAGTTTCTATTAGTTTATGGGGCCTGTAGTATATGTCCTCTAAAATTGAGACCTACATTTACCTCTGTGTTATGCAGAACAGCATATCAAATACAAATACACTTGTGTAGAGTGAATGGATTCATTTGAGTGTGACTAAGGATTCAAATGAATCAATACATACTTATTGAATACCACCTGAGCCAGGCCTTGTACAAAGCACTATGTTGGAGTAAAGAGGTATGACAGCATACAAATAATTAACAAAAGCTTTCAGTCTTTCTCTTTTCTTGTCTTCTAACGTTGACATATAATTTATCATCCAAGCCAGGACACTTCTAGTAGTGGAAGAAGGCACTGTTAATAATTATGCTAAGAACAGGTGAGAACGGGGACCATGCCAGACGAACCAGGCTATCCAGCCACCATAACTAAAAGAAACTGGTCTGCTTCAGTCACTTGGAGTCTGCCTACCCCAGGCTCACACCCTCCAAGGAGGCTCCTGCCTTTGACAGGCTAGTTCCTCAGCACTGTGATGGAGAATCAGAAAGAAAGGGGGTGAAAAGATGAGAGCTGTCTTATGCTAGATACAAGAGTTAGAATTGTTTTCTGCAAATTTTTGTTTGATTGTTTTGTATTTAAGAAGTGCAGAACCAGCAGCAATGTGGGACGGTAGTAGATGGGAGAGGGTAAAAAGAAAAGAAAATTACTGAAGACTGTGATGCCTTCATGTCATTTGACCAAGAGAGGTAAAATACTCAAGTTATTTGAAAAGACGTTTGTTGCATCGACTTTAGGCTAATACCACCTGAGGTTGAATCAGAGAGGCTATGGTGCCTGTAATCTGGTGGTTAAATTTTATTTGGGGAGAAAAAAGATTAACAAATATTTAATACAATATGATACAAAATTGAGTGCTAAATTGTAGGATACAAGCTACAAATCTGTAGGACCTAAGATAGAAAGCTCAAAGAAGGCAATATGAATCAATCTACCCTTTCTTGTTACTTTAATTTCTCTTTTAAAGGGATCCAGGAGACAAGCGCAAGCAGAGAAGTTGTGTTTTACATAAATATGTGCCACTTGTCAATTGTACATATGACAATCCAACTAATCCCCACTAAATTCTAATTACGTGGTCAAATATTAAATAAAACCAACGTCCAGGATTAATCAAAACACTATTTCTCTTTCTTTGACTATCATACAATTAAAAATGATACTTCATTTAAGTTTTAAGCCTGGATTCCACCACACCTTTCAGTCAGAAACTAAGGGACGCTTGGCAAATGGCAATGACACAGAAGCCTGGCCTGCAACCACCTGGATGGGCAAACCATGAATTTACCATCAGGAGCAAAGACTACCTGAGCCAGCATACCAGAACAAGTAGGCTGGGAGCATGTGAGGCATCTACAGTGTACATAATACACCCACATTTCCCAACTCATATACACAGATACAATGACCTGAAACTTTTCCTCATTCCTTCCATGAACTATCCCCACCTGCCCAGGATCTAACACAAATGCTCAGATT
>NW_017731745.1:1662052-1663535 GCF_001890085.2 Hipposideros armiger
TTTTTCCAGTTATTCATTGCACTACAGTGAATCCCTTTACATTCCACCTTTACATTCTGATTTCATTACTTTTTAGAAAAGGAATTATTAGTCAAATGATATGGATATTATGAAAATAATCACCAGATTATCTCTGGAAAAATAGAATCAATGTTCAAATCCAACAGTAGATGAGAAGGCCATGTACTGATGATTGTGTATCTTCTCTCATCTTTGTCAATTGGATAAACAAAAATTATATCTCACTGCTTTAATTGTATTTCATTACTTCACTACTAATAAAACAATCATTTGATGGGTTTATAGAGCACTGGTATTTCTTTTGCGAAATACCTTCTCCTAATTTTTAGCTGTTTTATGTTTTATAGATGTGCGCTCTGTTTTTGCTGTTGCTTTGCAGGAGCTCTTTACACAATAACGAGAACACATCTTTGTCTGCATATATGTCATAAATAATAATTACCAGTTTGTCATTTGTCTTTCATCTTTTTGGATTTTTTTTATAAAATGACTTTAAGTCTTTATTTAGTCAATCTAGTCATCTTTAAGTTCATGGGGCTTGGATCACACTGAGAAGGACATTCCTTATTTCAATATCATAAAATTATTCACCCGAGATATCTAGGAGTGTTAGGGTTTTTTAATTCAGTATTTAATCCCTCTTAAATTTATTTGAGTATATAATATAAAGGAGAGATCCAGCTTTATTTTTTATAAATTTCTAGTCAATGGTCCCAATACTATACATTGAAAAATCCATCCTTTCCTCTCTCACTGAAGTTCCATCTTCAACATATGATAAATCACATATATTTATGTCGTTCTAAACTCTCTATTCTAAAACAGTGATATATAGATATACATTATATTTTATATTGATATATAGATATACATTATATATTATATTGATACACACTATATAAACACAAATCAGGTTTTTGTAACTATAAAATATTTTAATTAAGTTATTCTTTCTATATCAGGAAGTTATATTGACCGGGAAACTAATTCCTGAAATATATGGGTAATCCCATCTATTGGTTCTCTTACAGTATTAGAGACTTTTTCCTCATTCTAAATATTCTTCAGTATACTATCAGTGTAGTACTATGTTGGTGATTTAAGAATTGATATTCTTGTACAGAACTTTAGCTCTCTACAAGATTAACAAGACCAAAAGTATTCCTTTATTTAAAGCTAGAAGCATAAAAATTAAACTGATATTTAAAATAAAAACCAAAAAGAAACTCAAAAATCGGTCAGGAAAACCTATTTTTCATATTAATGAGTTGTTGAATGCATTAAATATATAAAAAATAAATCTAATGGAAATGTTGAAACATACATCTTTATATGTTTACATGATGAAAGCTTACAGTTATTATTCAAGTTATTTATTCAACTATATTGGACTGTGAGACAGAATTATGATGTGGCGCCCTCTGCTGGGTTTTCTAATCACAAGCTCACTTATTAGTGTAAA
>NW_017731745.1:1664145-1665802 GCF_001890085.2 Hipposideros armiger
TTCAATATCATAAAATTATTCACCCGAGATATCTAGGAGTGTTAGGGTTTTTAAATTCAGTATTTAATCCCTCTTAAATTTATTTGAGTATATAATATAAAGGAGTGATCCAGCTTTATTTTGTATAAATTTCTAGTCAATGGTCCCAATACTATACATTGAAAAATCCATCCTTTCCTCTCTCACTGAAGTTCCATCTTCAACATATGATAAATCACATATATTTATGTCGTTCTAAACTCTCTATTCTAAAACATTGGTATATAGATATACATTATATATTATATTGACATATAGAGATATATTATGTATTATATTGATACACACTATATAAACACAAATCAGGTTTTTGTAACTATAAAATATTTTAATTCAGTTATTCTTTCTATTATCAGGAAGTTATATTGACTGGGAAACTAATTCCTGAAATATATGGGTACTCCCATCTATTGGTTCTCTTACAGTATTAGAGACTTTTTCCTCATTCTAAATATTCTTCAGTATACTATCAGTATAGTACTATGTTGGTGATTTAAGAATTGATATTCTTGTACAGAACTTTAGCTCTCTATTATCAAGATTAACAAGACCAAAAGTATTCCTTTATTTAAAGCTAGAAGCATAAAAATTAAACTGATATTTAAAATAAAAACCAAAAAGAAACTAAAAAATCGGTCAGGAAAACCTATTTTTCATATTAATGAGTTGTTGAATGCATTAAATATATAAAAAATAAATCTAATGGAAATGTTGAAACATACATCTTTATATGTTTACATGATGAAAGCTTACAGTTATTATTCAAGTTATTTATTCAATTATATTGGACTGTGAGACAGAATTATGATGTGGCGCCCTCTGCTGGGTTTTCTAATCACAAGCTCACTTATTAGTGTAAAATCAAACATTTGAGACATTCAAATGAAAAATCACTTTTTCAATCCTTCATCACTTTGCGCCTTGGCAGAGATTATATAAAAGTTATAATCAATATTTATTTCATTGTAACAAGACTTTATGAATTTATCATTAAGCAAAATATCGATATAGATTTTTCCTTTAAAATAAAGAGTATAATATAAAAGTTACACTAAACAACATGTTCAATAGACCTTATTTTTGTCCCAATTTCTATCACTTGGCAATATATTCAGGTTTTTAAGACCACATTTATGACATTATGAAAACATTTTAACAAATTACTATTTTGGTAATTTAATCTGTTTTTCCTGCCTTGTCAGTTTAATCAAAATAAGTTTATCATCAGAATAATCTTTAATATTATCTTCATTACTAGGAAAAAAAAACGAAGGAAATTTTAGAGGTACTCATCACTGGTAATAATAAATAGCTTCTATTTATTGAGTGTCAATTATGAGAATGCAATATAAGTTATGCTTTTTCTTTACAGTATCTACAGTTCCAAGAGATGAGAAAAATTGAGGCCCATGGAGATGATATAAATTGCTCAAGATGAATTTCAGAACCAAGATTCAAATTTAGGTGGGTCTCAAAGACTCAAACTTTTCTACCAAACAATAGACAGCAGTGAAAATATACTTTTAATAAGCAATTTCTCCATTTGTCAATGCAACAGCAAATAGGAAGGTGGTGGGGGGGCAAGTTGATGGGGAAAATATTAGAGAAGTATAAGATA
>NW_017735168.1:0-3564 GCF_001890085.2 Hipposideros armiger
ATTCATAAAAGACCATTTTGACCTCTAGTTTGTAATACTCTGGTAAAAAAAGATTTCCTGGAATTAAGCCACAGGAACTCTGGCTTAAGTCAGAGCTGTCAACTGGAAAACAAATTTCCAGATATTTTGAAATTTAATTCATTTAATTTTTCTTGTAATGGGATTAGGAAACATGACTAAACCTAGCAGGATATTCTTTTACGGGATCAGCCTGAATTTGAATGAAGCAAATGGTTACTAAAATCTTAAAGTAGAAGAAAGGGGTTTTAGAGCCATTGTCCCTTAAGGAACTTACAAACAAACATGTAAAAGAAAACACACATTGGAAATTTGAAAAAAATAAAAGAAAATCTGGCATTTCACTGTTGTCCATAGAGTGTCCCATGTGGCTGCATTTGTAGCTTAAACTCTGGATGAGTGTATGATAAGCTACTTTGAGTTAAAAGCCCATCAATAGAAATTACGTATTTATCAAGCACAGTACTCTATAAATGCTTTCCAACTAGTTCTTCGCGATCACATGTCAAGAGATTGGGTTGTAAATCTTCAAAATCTGCTATGGAGTGTGTTCGGGAATGGAGGAGAAACAAAACCACTCTGTAGAGTACAAGGACTTATAACAATGATGGGTATAACTTCTAAATAGGAATATACTTTGAATCCTCTTGAGGTAGACAGTGTGGTAATTTAGTTTTGAATCATTGATGACTGTGTATGTGAAAGTGCATTAGGAATGGTGACATTATGTAGACTTGTTCTTCCTACTTTTTACATCAGTGTGCACGTTAAATGCACTCCAAGCTTTTCTGAAACTCATGCTGGGTTAGGTTCAACATAGAGAAATTTAATAACAGAAAGATGAAAAATTATTTCTAGATGCTTTTGAAGTTAAGATCGATCTCAAGAAAGATTATATGAATCAGGATCTACATGAATGGGATAAAAATTAAAAAAAAGCATTAGCATATTTCATGTTTTATAATAAAGGAGAGCTATCTATTTCCAAGCACCATGGACATAAGTATTTCTTGCTTTCTAAATCTATCCCTGTACATAACATTCTTATTTTCTGAGGGAACTCCAGTGGCCCTGGCTATAACACTGTTCATTCTCTTCTATCATTATTGCTGATTAAAGATGAAAACATTTCACGTGAAACTTAGTACCTTCTTTTTTACTTAAAGAAGAGTAACTTTCTTCTTTATCTTTTACATCTTGAAGTCGCTCACTATAAATATATAAATCAGATATGACAATTGAACAAGAACTTCTAGTCTAATTNCACTCTAAAAAATACCACTGAAGAATCAGACCCGGACAAGGAATACAGGGGATGAGGAGGAAGTGCATTCTGTTGTTATTTGACCAAAGAAAGAGAATTTTGAAGCAAGGGCCCATGTTACCTTTTCCTCTAAAATTGCTCAGATTCTTAAACAAAGCATTGAACAAGGAAGAAAAATATTCTAGAGCAATGTGAAAATTCTGAGGCAAAGAAGAGAAAGAAGGAAGAAAAATCCTAGACCTAATATTTACCTTAGAAATAGATACAAAATACAAGATACAGTATTTTAGGGCAAACGTGTATTTTTAGGAAGATAAAACAAAGCATCACAGCTATAAGAAGAGGTTACAATTATTTTTGTAAAAAAACAAGTAAGCTCTTTTGGAAGCAGGATATAGAAGTATTGACTGTATCAAAATGGATAGGAAAATGATAAAATAACAAATAGGAATAAAAATAACTAATGAAGAGAATGAGATTGAAAAATGACAAGTGTGGATGATAAAATAGGGAAAGCCAACATGCAAATAACAGGAATTACCAAGAAAGAAAAAAGAATATGAGAAAGATTTTATAGTCAAAGTCATGATGCACATGAAAAATTAATACCATTGGATAGTCAGAGTGCCTTTAATATTGCAATCAAAATCAATCTTAAGAAGTCAGCACTTACACATAATCTGGTGAAAATTTTAAACTTTAAAGATAAAAATTTCTTCAAGCCATCATGCAAAAAAAACTTGCTTTCAATGGCACTAAAATCAGGACCACTTCGAATCTCATCACAAAAATATCAATGTCAGTTCATGGTCTTGTATCTAAAAGGAAAAAGATCTTAAACACTCAGCCATGTGTGATTTGTATGTAAAAGCAAAAGAATGGTATTTTTGGAAATGCAACATCTCAGACAATTATTCATCCAAGAATTTTTTCTGTAAAATACACAAAGGGATATAATTCAGAATGACAAAACTGAATGATATGTGTATATAAACTATCCAATTATATCATGGACCAAGGAAAAACAAGCACATTTGATGATATTTGTTGAAACCATGTTGTCTTGGGAGAAAATCTCTAAAGTGCATGGTTATTGCTTAATAACAATAAATTAAGGGTTCTACAGGAGAAGAAGCGCTGATGATGAGTCTAAATAACTAGATTAAATTTTAGAATAACATTTTAAAATGATAAAACAAAAGTTTGTTTAAAGATAAAAACAATTGGCGTTTCAGATTCTGGAATTTAATTAATGATCTGTGAGAAGACATATGGCTTTGAGGTTACTCCTTATCTTCTCTAGATGAGAATTAAAAATGATAAGAATCATATATTAATAAATACATAATTGTAGCATTAGAAAAACTAAAGGGAGATTGAGCTAATCATTATGAAATAAGCATTATTACTTATATGTAGTTTATATTAGAAGTACACAAATATGTATATACTTCCTAATACAAGTTTTTGAAAGCGATCAGACTTATTAGGGTAAACATGACTTTTTAAATACCTTCCCAATTGGGAAGCTCTAGGCCAGACACTGACAAAGCATTTTTGTGAGGGGCCCACTAGTAATGTAAGCATTTTAGGCTTTGTGGGCTGTATTCCCTGCCCAACGACTCAACTTGGACATTGCAGCATGAAAGCAGCCATGGACGATACATATCTGATAAGCATTTCCATGTTTCAGTAAAACTTTATTTATGGACACTGGCATTTAACTTTCATATCGTTTTCATATGTCACAAAATATTAGTGCTCTTCTAACGTTTTTCATTCTTTCAAAAAATATAGACATCAGTCTCAGCTTGAGAGATGGTAAAACCAGAGAGCCGAGCCATAGGAGGCTCAAGCCAGCACTTTTCAGACCTCTGATCTAGCCCTACGTCCTCAGGCTGAGCCTGGCAGAGAGAGGATAGGCTGAGTGTCAGTTAGGGTGAGGAAGGTGACAATGCTGTCACACAAAGAGGGGAAGAGCACCCCTGCGGCATGTCATGTGTCACTGCGATAGGGAACTTCTCTTACCATTTGCACTGAGGAAAACAGGGTGAATCTGGGTTTCTGCCTGTCTCCTGAGCTCCCCGTTCCTTCCATCTGATTTCTCTATATCCAGTATGTTTAGTCTAGAATTCCAGTTTTCTGTCTCTGCAGCTGGTCCTGTTGGTAGGAAAGGAGAGGGGAGGGTCCAGGATTTTAGGCACTTTTGTTTTCCTTGTCTGACCTGTTGTGATCAACAGTGATAATAGCAACAGTTACAGAATATTACCAGTTCTATTTTT
>NW_017735169.1:0-1879 GCF_001890085.2 Hipposideros armiger
ATCTAAACAAGATACCCTTTCTGTTGGCACTGTTCAATAGAAATATTGGGGGTACCAAAAATATGTGCACATTTTAAGAGATGTTATCTATGTATTACTTCCCAAAGTTGAATTGAATTACGGTAGCAATGTGTAGTATGACGTTCGCTCAACAGATGGTATTAATCTAAGGAATGCTAGCATCGTTCATTGTATTACAACTTTAATACAGTTTTTTCCTTTCTTAAAATGTGTATACATTTTTTTGGCACCCTCTGTATAATACGAACCACATATGCAATTTTAGATTTTCTAGTAGCTACATTGAAAAAGAAGTAAAAATAAATAAATTAATTTTAATAATATTTTATTTAACTCAATATATACAAAATATTGTTATTTAACATGGTATCAATATAAAAATCATTAATGAGATCATTTACATTATTTTTTCATGCTACATCTTCAAAACTCTAAGTATTCTATGCTTGGAGCACATCTCATCATTAGCAATGCAATGGTTAGAGTGAAATGGAATCTCACCAAAGCAATAAAGTTGTGTTTAGAGGAAAATAATCTCACATCACTTTGTTTTTGAATTAAAATGAAATAAAATTTCTAATTCAGTTTCTCAGTTGCATTAGTCATATTTCAGTAGCCACATGTGACTAGTGGCTGCTATGTTGGACAGCACACAAAGAGAACATGGCCATCACTACAGGAAGTTGTGTGGACAGCACTAACAAGAAGCTTAAGTTGCAATGCTTTATGGGTATTGCTGTGTACTTCCTATTGTACCACATCAAGTCCAGTTCTGTTTTTCATGATGCCAAGATTGATTAGTTGATCCAAGTGTGCTCCCAGACATTTTTAAAGAAAAGCGGAAAGAAAATTCTGATGGTCTTTATTTAGGATGGACTAGGTGGCAGGAAGTGATTTGCCGAACTGGGACAGAGCTGTTGTGGCTGTATAAGAATCATCCGGGGACACTCAGTATGACATAGTGGTTGAGAGTCATTCTGCCTGGGTTTGAATCCTGACTCTCCCACTTACTAACTATGTGACCTTGGGCAAGTCACTTAACCTCTTGGAGCCTCTGTTCCTTCAACTCTAAAGTTGGAAATAATAGTACTTAGCTCATAGGGTATTGTGATGATGAAATGAGAAAATGTGCATACAGTATACATTATGCACAGAGTAAGTGTTCAATGAATATTAATTATTGTTATTATGTTGTTATTGTCAAAATACAGATTCCAAGGTCTTGCTGCTAGAGAATCTAGTTCTCTAGGTGACCCTGAGTTCCTGGACTGCTTGGCCAGACCCCTTCCTGAAATATTTTCCTGGGGTGATCCTTGGCTCTGTCCCAGCCCCAGAGGAGCACATACTGGCTGGATACCCCAGCATCTCTCAAAGGACAAATATGCCCAGTAGAGTTGCCAGATTTAGCAAATAAAGATCTCCTAATTTATCTGGCAACCCTAAGTCCCTAATTCAGATAAAATTGTAAACTAGTATTTACAGGGGACATTCTTTTTGCTCCATGGGTCTCCATTCCTGTCACAACAACCATAGGGTGGTAGAGTGTGGAATGTGAGGACAAAAGTAGTACTTTAGAGTTTTTAGAGATGAATATAATTAATGGGTCTTTATGTTTAAATTAGGGACCATGCCTAAATTCTCTTGAGCCTTTGAAGAGGCCATCTTGTATAAAATCAAAGAAGGCCATTAGGAGCTATCTTGCTCAGTTGGCTCACTTTGCAGGTGAAGAAACTAAGGTCTGTCTGGAGTAGGGGAAGTTAGATGTCCAAGGTCAGTGGCAGGGCTGGACTGGAACCTAGCTTCTGGCCCAGCCTATGTTCCTGTTTGTCATCCCACAACACTTGTTTCTGTCCTCTGC
>NW_017735169.1:3969-4828 GCF_001890085.2 Hipposideros armiger
AAGGCCTTTTGAAGAGTTTCACTCAGGTGTCACAACGTAAAAGTCAGGGTCACTGAGGAGGGTATGGTCTGGGAAGACCTTTGGACCTTAAGGCGGTAATACACCAAGCTGGAGTGGTCTACCTGGATTGTACCTGTGTCTCCTTCCTGGTAATGCTATGGACAGTTAACTTGTTTTCATATCTTTTCTGGATCCAGCAGGCCAGCTTCAAAATAGGCTCTTTGGTCTGTTCTCCAGTGGGCCTGGTAGAGGTGTGAGGCATTGTGGTGGCCCGCGGGCCCCGTGGCTAACTTCAGCAGGTTCGTGCTGTTTAGTTTGCTTTTTGGCAGCTCACCGGGGTAAGGGTGTGCTGGCTGGGAGTTAACCAGGTCAGGGTTTGATCCTCACTCGACCATGTACCAGGATCCAGCTGAACCTCAGTTTCCAGCATCAACGCAAATAATAATACCTGCCTGGCAGAGTTGTTGTAAAGGTTAATAAGGAGAAGCAGCATAAAGTGCTGAATACAGAAGAGGTGCCTGTAATAGTAGCTGCTGTTGTTATTTCCCTTCCCAGAATAGAGGAAAAGAAAACACCACTCTTGTTACAGTGTTTGGGCCCCAATAGATTAGGAAAACAAAGCCTGCTAGTGCAGTTCTCCACTGCTCAGCAGAGAGCTGAGATGAGTTGCTAGGAGGGGTTGCTAGTGGGGGATCTGGTCTGGCTCCTGGGCTCAATCTGGACGTTTTCCATGACCTGGAGACAGTCTGGGTGTCTCCTGGATGTGTGTAGGGTGAGGATGCTGCTAACGCCCACCCCAGCCTCATATCCGTAGACTTGGTGTGGACTCGAGCCTTCTGGCTCCCCAACCAGTGGGTCC
>NW_017735169.1:7323-10307 GCF_001890085.2 Hipposideros armiger
GGGCAGAGTGAGGGACCAGGAAGATATCAGTGTTTATGAAAGGGCCCTGCAAACTCTAAAACTCCTTGCAAGTGCTAACTAGCCTCCCTGTTAGGCTGCATTGCTCCCTAGTCCTCTCTTGCCTCTAATAGAATTCTGAAAGAGAGGTGGGCATGGAAAAATCCAAAGGGAGAATGAATACGGTGGCATTTTCCAGCCAGCAGGCTGGGCAGAATTCCGGGGTGGCAGGGCACTGTACGGCTGATATGGGCTGGAGTGGATGAATCATGGTCCCCATTTTACAGATGAGGAACCTAAGACAAAAATGCAATGCCCCGCCCTCTTTTGTCCTCGTCGTCTTTGCCAGCAAGGGTATGTGCTCAGAGGCCTCGTGCTGCTCCCAGCTGCCCAAAGCCCTCCACTCTGGACCCCTGGCCGGGCCTTACCTCTGCTGAAGTATCACGTGTTCAAACAGTACCTTTTACGTTCTAATCACAGCTCTACCATCAGCCCTCCTACTGCAGCTGATCTCAGTAGGAGTGAAAGAATCTGATTCTGGAAGCTGTAAAGGGTGGTAGAAAGAGCAGGTATCCTGGCACTAAGAAAACCTGGGTTCATACCTGCCTCCATCACTTATTAGTTGTGTGGCCTTGAATAAGTTACTTCTATTTCTCGGGTCCTCATCTGGAAAACAGAGACAGTAACCTACTTTACTGAGATTCTGTGCAGTGGTGTTCTGGTAACAGCCAGATCTCTGGAAAATAAATGTGTTTACACACACACATACACACACGTACATACACATGTACGCACATAGGCATATACATACACACACTTATTGTAAATTTTATGATGTAAAGATTTATAACACAATTTACAAATAATAAAAAAAAGATACTTTTTAATGTAAATTCCAGACAGCCAATTGATTCTCATAGAACACTTTCCTCGGTTTTTGCCAAACTCTTGTATCAGTAGCCAACCTGTGGATGCAGTTGACAAATGTCCAAAAAGGTCCAACAAGAATGGTGGTTGCTATTTTTGTTTACATTAACACGTAAAGTGAAAATGAAACCATGAAGATAAGCTTTCGAACGTTATTCGTTCACCAGTGACATGAGTGACTTCTTTGCTGAATAGGATAATAGCTTCTGTATATTGAAAAATATTTTCCGTGCTATTCTCAAAATAATGGCTGCAGACACAGCACCCTTTTAAGTTTAATCTGCATTATTAAGTGTCCTTCTCTAGCACTTCTTAAGTCTAGAATCAAGTAGACAATAAATCAAGTCTTGATTTGTAGTGTCTGCCAATTTTGGTGGTGTAAATACACCCACTGTGTCCAATTTCGAGGTATCAATGGGATATCACTGAGGAGACCTGGGAATAGGGGTGCAGGAGCAACCAGTATATAGTATTTCCCCAATACAGAGATACAAGGCAGAGATAACCTCCAGAGCACAGATGATTCTAAAATATAATTTAAAATTAGAAAGCGATACGTTTTAAGTATTGTTTTTAATATAATTTACTTAAATATAAGTTTTTATAATTTAATTCTTAATATTAAAATAATAATATTACATTAGCTCTTTAACAACTGGCTGACAAAATTTCTGCAAACTGAACCATCATCGGCTGTCATGAGCCAGTGGGCACTAGCTCTAGCACACCCCTGGTTCTCCGAGACCCTGTAGGTGCAAGCATTTGTAAACGGCATAGTGCTCCATGCGGGCTGACTGTTGTGGGCAGCAGTGGTGTGATAATAATGGCAGCCAACGGTAAATGTGCAGGCTCTTCTCTGAGTGCTCTGCTTGTGTTTCCTCATTTTATCCACACAACAGCCCTGTGAGGGAGGTTCCATGGTGGTACCCATTTTATAGAAAGGGGAGTTGCTAGAGGACNAGTCACTTGACCTCTCCTGTGCTTCAGTTTCCAAACATTTTACACCTCTGTCATCCCATCAGCCCTCTCGAACCCCAGTGTAGTATTGACAGTGTTAGACTGCCTCGGCCCCCACCAGGATTCCCACCAACTCAGCCTGCATAGTTTCTGGCCCAGTGTTTATATTAATTGTATCATCCTCATATTTGTTTGGTCCCCCTATTGTCTAGCTGCTTGGCTTACGTCAGGTAATTGAGATTTTATTTGTTGGGGGGTGGGAGGGTGAGAGCAAAGGTGCAAACGTGAGAAGTTAGAGGTTCTTGTCACCTCATTATTCCAAACAGACGAATGTGTACTTATATCCAGGATATGGGAGACTCAAATGGATGATTGTTACCATTAGTATTTTGACCATGCCAGTCTTTTTTGTATTTCCTTTTTAATCTTTTCCATTACATAGTATAAGCCTCTGAACATTAGGATTTCATCTGGTGAATACTAGACTTGGGTTCTAGCTGAAGCTTTGGAATGACAAGGCTGTGTCATTCTGATCAAATCAATAACCTTTCAGAGCCTCAGTGTTCACATCTGTACACTGGGAACGACAATACTAACATCCTTCAGGATTCATATGAACAGAAGTGGAAGCCGAGTACCTGCCCCATCTCAGCCACTAACCTGGTGGGGATGCTGGCTGGTGGCATGATTTGTTTTGCCCTGGCAAAGTGACTCTGAACTAGTATGGCCTGAGGGCCAACACTTCCCTGATGGCCACAGTGACACCCTAATTGTGTGAATCTGTGTCCCCACAGCGGCCAGTTTGCCATTGTGAAGAAGTGCCGGGAGAAGAGCACCGGGCTGGAGTACGCAGCCAAGTTCATCAAGAAGCGACAGAGCCGGGCCAGCCGGCGGGGCGTGAGCCTCGAAGAGATCCAGCGGGAGGTGAGCATCCTGCGGCAGGTGCTGCACCCCAACGTCATCACACTGCACGACGTCTTCGAGAACCGCACCGACGTGGTGCTCATCCTGGAGCTGTGAGTGGGCTGCCGGGGCCCATGGTGGGCAGCAGGGGCAGGCAGGGCAGCGGAAGCTCCAGCCGCAGGCCCCAGAGGGCAGCAGCA
>NW_017735169.1:12914-14618 GCF_001890085.2 Hipposideros armiger
ATTCAGGACATCAAGGGTAATATGACGACAGCTCTGATGGCCATTCCAGAAAAAGAGTTCCAAAATTGCTTTGAAGGGTGGACTAGGCACTGGCATCAGTGTATAGCTTCCTAAGGGGAGTACTTCAAAGGTGACCATAGTGATATTCAGCAATGAGGTATGTAGCACTTTTTCTAGGATGAATTCGCGAACTTAGTTGTCTGACCTCATATATTGAGTATTACAATTTTAATACAGTTTTTTCCTTTCCTAAAATATGTATATATCTTTTGGCACCCTCTATATATATTGAATAGTTTAGTTTACACAAGGACTTCAGTCCACACTGCTTGTGCAGACAGCTGTGAACATGAGGCAGGATGACCTTATGCTGGCCCAGCCAGCCTGGTGGAGTTTGGATAGGTGACGCCAAGTTTTCAGGAATTGTCCCTACTGCAGGTGTCTCCATGGAATGGGGAGGTGAGGTTCTGGTAGACAAGAGATTTTGAGTTGGGCTGAGGCACAAATCACAATGGCTGTGTCAAGTCAAGCAGCAAGATACTGTGTTGGGCATGTTCTGTGCCTCACAGACAGGTATGCACCTGCCAGTTAGCAGAGGTGGGGTAGCATTTGTCTCATCAATTCTTGATTTTATGACCTTTGGCAAGTCATCTATCCTTCTGAGCTACAGATCTCATCTGTAAACCAGGCAGCCATACTTAACTTGCCTACAGGTGTCATTCTAATTTGAGAACTATGCTCTGGTGTTTCCAGGATATAGATTTATGTGGCAGATGAGTATTTGCATGCTGTTGCATTTGATTCTTAAATTATCCATCTCAGCATTTAAATGCATAGAGCTGCCCTAGCTCTCCCCTTCTCTAACTCCCAGTGTCCTCTGTGTTTCTCCTGTGGACTTCTCAGCTAGTTGGACTGGTTGGTGCCTGCACCTGCTTGGCCCAGACACACCTGGTGGGTTCCCACAGTGTGAGCAGCCATGGGAACAGCCTGAGGTATGACATGCTCCAAGGCTAAGGGTCAGGAGTTGGCACACTGATTCCCAGCAGAGAGTGACAAGCCCACCTTCACTGAGAAGACCAGGCCATTTCTTTAAAAAGTCTATTATCACAAAAACTTTACAGTAACTGAAAAGAAATTACATTCACAACCCTACCACCCAAACATAGCTATTTATGTTTTTTCGTGGTTCCTCTTATCTATTTGTAGACAATCATTGTACTTATAGCATTTCCTGCTCTACTTTTTCCTCAGGTAACATAATTTCATAAATAGCTTTTTTTCCTTTTAACTAACTGTATTATGTTTCACTGAATTACGTACCTGTCTTTACCTCTTGTTGGACATTTGGTTTTTATTTTCCAGCTTTTAACCATTACAAATTTTACTGCCATAAAACAACTTTCTTCCCATAAATTTTCCCTTTTCTTCTAAATTAATTCTTTCAGATAAATACTCAGGAATGGGATTAATAGACTGACATTTTTAGGGCTCCCAAAACCCTCACTTCCATAGGATGGTGTTGGTTAACCAGTACCACCTGCAACATAGCAGTGTTGCCAGCCCTGGGTCATTTGTTTTAAAACAGGGTTCATTATTTATTGAACTGTATAGTTATAAAATGATACTTTATTGTCGTTTTAATTGGCGTTTCTGTAATTGCTGGGGAAATTGTCTGTTTCTCTCTGTAGAACCCTAGGAGTTGGG
>NW_017735170.1:0-1272 GCF_001890085.2 Hipposideros armiger
ATGTTCTAAATTTAATGAAATCGAACCAAAATGGGGAAACGGTGGGAGGAAATGAGGGATACAGGATTGACAAACATGACAACAGTGACATCTAGTGGGAATCCTGTGGTAAAGCAGCTCAAGCACCTACGAGGAAATGCTGCACATAGAAGCCAGTCCAGAGAGCCACATTCATTAAACATTTTTGAACACCTATTACGTATTAGTATCTCTTTAGGCCCAAGTGGGCAGCCCACTCGTGTTCTTTTCTCTCCCCTGGTTCCATCCCACACCATAATGGCTTCATGTGTACACACCCCAGCCAAGTCCCAGAAACAAAGTAGGTAAAGAAAGAAAATTATTTTGGCTACTCCTATCTTTCTAAAACAGATGGATTGGAGATTCAGTGCCAAAGTAAAAAGCCATGCAGGTAGGAGATGACCAAATCTAGGCAGGGAACATTTGTCCACGGGGCGGGGGAGGAGGCGTAAATTTGTGCACTGCAGTAGGTTATAATAGTGGAGAGCTGGGGGTTGCGTCATTCAATTCTCCACAAACTACTTCCATGTTCTCTCCCACTTGGATCACTCCTTTTCCTTCCTCCAACATACCCAAAGTGCCTTAGAGCTAGTGCAAGCAAGGTCCATGAGAAAAGGAGGAAGCGGAAGAAGTAAGAGGTACAGTGGCTGGAGGAAAGTGAGGTCCCTTATCCACCCCTCAGACCTAGAGGTGCACACACTTGTGGCGAGGAAGGGTAGCCCCGGGCGCTGCTCTTCTCTGTCCTGAGGCCCTACACCTCAGGTCAGGCTGCAAATCCCCTGGAACCTGGGTGGTCAGAATCCAGTGACTGGAGAAGAGGCCCATGCAGGCCCCAGAAACATGCTTGGGACCATTTGTGCAGGGAATTCCTAAGCCTCAGGTATCCAAAGTAAGGTGTAGAAGGGTCTAGAGGTGGACTCCACATGGACATCTCTCTTAGCCCCATGGACTCCTCAGTCAGTGGGGTGGACATGGCCAGAGGAATGCCATGGACATGGCTGCAACTGTTTAAACATTCCTGGACCACACTTTGAGTAGCAGAGCTATAGAAGACATAATTTTTGTCTGCTCAGCACCCTTATTTTTTTTTATTTTTTTGGAGAGCGCTTCCCACTTTCATTCCATAGGAACCCTCCTCAGTCCATGGGACTCACTTGAGGCTGGTTCCACCCTCCCAAGAGTGGGCATGAGGCTGGTGGGAAGCCTTCCCAGGACATTATCAGGACGATTCAGCATTTCCAATCCTGCAGTCAT
>NW_017735170.1:2822-3644 GCF_001890085.2 Hipposideros armiger
TTTCTTCTCTTGGTTATTTTTGTTATTTCAAGTAGTATACCAACACCTTGGTTACTTGTTTGTCAACCATATCTTTTGGCATCCCATATTGTAATATGAGTCTCTTAGCACCCCTAACACTTGCCTTCATCTTTTCCCCCTTTCTTCCACCCCAAATTCTGTCACCATACCTTTATTTTTGTATTGTTGAGGTTGGCAAAAGGATTTCATTCTCCAACCAATTCTCTGATTCTCTGACACCAACTGGGTGTCCTTTAATTCAGTTCACGTCTGACCCTAACCACCCAGAGTCAGTGTTAAACCCCACAGGTTTAAGAGCTCGGTCTCACAAGACTGCCCTCACTTCAGATGTCAGTTGCAAGAATTAGGTCCCCAGGTTACCCAAACTTCTATCCTACTTGGTTATAAAGTCAGGCGTTCCCACAACCACCCCCTTCTTCAAGGCCCAATAATTTCCTCAACTCAAGAAAGTGCTATACTTAACTATATCAATTATAAAAGGATACAAATAAATAGGCAAATGATGAGGTATGTAGGGTTTAGGTTCAGAATGGTCCCAAGTGCAGGAGCTTCTGTCCCTGTGAAGATGGGGTGAAAATCCTGGCATATGGATGTGTTCACCAAGTCACAAAGTCTCCAATATCCATTGTCTAAGGGTTTTTATGGAGGTATCATAAAAAGTGAGAGTCTCCCTTTATGGAGGTGAGAGTCCCCACCCTCTCTCACCTCTTTGGAGAATAAGGCGGTGGTGCTAAAAGTTCCAACATTTTAATCAAGGCCCAGCCTTTCTGGCAACCAGCCCTCATCCTGAAGTTATCTAGG
>NW_017735171.1:0-2307 GCF_001890085.2 Hipposideros armiger
TCTGTCTTTCTCTGTCTGATAAACTCCACTCAGCACAATACCCTCCAGGTCCATCAATGCTGCTGCAGATGGCAAGAACTCATTCTCTTTCATGGTCAATATTCCGTTATATATATATATGAACATATGGATGCACATATCTCCTCAAAGTAGTGATTTGGGTTTCTTCGGATAATTACCCAGAAGTGGGATTACTAGGTCCTTCTTTGTTTCTTGTGATAGCCTTTGTTTTAAAGTCTATTTTGTCTGGTATAAGTATTGCTACTACAGCTTTTTTTGTTTTTTGGTATTTTTTTTTCATTGCCGTTTTCATGAAATATCTTTTTTTTCATTCCTTTGCTTTCTGTCTCTGTGTGTCTTTGAATCTGAAGTGAGTCTCTTGTAGGCAGCATATGTAAAGGTTTTATTTTCTTATCCATTCATCCTTCCTATGTCTTTTTATTGGAACATTTAATTCATTTACATTGAAAGTAATTGTTAATAAATATGTAGCTATTGCCATTTTTTTATTCATAATTTTGATTTTTTTTTTCCATCTTAAAGAAGTCCCTCTAACATTCCTTGTAATACTGGTTTGGTGGTGATGAACTCCTTTAGCTTTTTCTTGTCTGGGAAGCTCTTTACCTGTCCTGCAGTTGTTGTTTTTTTGTTTGTTTGTTTTTTGTTTTTTAACTGAGCCATCCTGCCACCTGTTGGCAGCTCAGCAGCAGCTCAGCTTGGGCCAGGAATCAAACCGGCAACCCTGTTGCTCAGAGCTTGCACTCATGAGTGAGCTCTTAACCAACTGAGCCACTCGGCCGGCCCCCTATCCTGCAGTTTAAATGATAGCCTTGCTGGGTAGAGTAATCTTGGTTGTAGGTCCTTACTTTTCATCACATTGAATATTTTGTGCCAATCCCTTCTGGTCTGCTAAATGTCTGTTGAGATATCAGGTCGCAGTCTTATGTGAGCTCTCTTATAAGATACTAGTTGCCTTTCTCTTGCTGCTTTTAGGATTCTCTCTTTGTTTTTAACCTTTGCGATTCTAATTATAATGTGTCTAAGCGTGGGCCTGTTTGCGTTCACCCTGTTTGGGACTCTCTGCACTTCCTGGATTTGTATGTCTATTTCCATCACCAGGTTAGGAAATTTTTCAGTCATTATTTCTTCAAATAGGTTCTCAACCCCTTGCTTTCTCTCTTCTCCTTCTGGTATCCATATGATGCGAATGTTGTTATGCTTGATGTTGTCCCAGAGGTCTTTAAAATTATCCTCATTTTTTAAAATTCTTTTTTCTTTTTGCTGTTCTGGTTGGGTGTTTTCTGCTACCCTGTCTTCCAAATTGCTGATTCAATCCTCTGCTTCTTGTAGTCTGCTGGTGATTCATTCTAGTGCATTCTTCATTTCAGTTATTGTATTTTTCACTCCTGACTGGCTCTTTTTTATGGTTTCTGTGTCCTTTTTTATGCTTGCTATCTCTTTGTTGAAGTTCTCACTAAGTTTCTTGAGCATCCTTATAATCATTGTTTTGAATTCTCTCTGGTAGGTTGTTTGCCTCCATTTTGTTTAGTTTTTTTTTTTCCTGCATCATTTTGTTTCCTCATTTTGGCTGCCTCTCTGTGTTTGTTTCTATTTACTAGGTATATCTGCTATGTCTCCCAGTCTTGACCTGGTGGCCTTACGTAGTAGATGTCCTGTGGGGTCCAGTGGCACAGTCTCCCTGGTCACCTGCTCTTGGTGCTCCAAGAGTGTCCCTTGTGTAGGATGTGTGTACTCTCCTGTTATAGTTGAGCCCTGATTGCTATTGGCATGTCAGTGGGTGGGACTGACCCTCAGGCTGACTGGCTGTGGGGTCTGGCCACATCCACAGCTTATGGACTGCTCTGCAAGAGGCTTGCCCCACTAAGTGGGGCTTGCCCCAGTGGGCTCTGGTGCCTGTTGAGATTGCCTTCCGAATGTGCCACTTGTGGGACTAGTTGGGCAGTGCTCTGCTGTGGTCTTAAGCCAACCTCCAAGTATGTTCGTTCTGGGGCCTCTTGGGAGGGGCTGCAGTGCAGGCCCATGTCACCCACTGCCTGTGACCGGCCAGGGGCTACCTGGTAAGAGCTACAAAGAGATCCACAGTTGTTCGCTTTCTGTGCTGGACCTGGAGGTGTGTGGGAGAGGCCACACTGTACTGGCTCTGGGAGAGCTCCACAAAAAAACCAAGAAACCCCAAGGCCTGCTGCCACCTGTTAGCTCCCTTAAGGTTCAGCCAATGATAACACCTCATGCTGTACACGAGTTAGATGAGGCAGGGTCTCAGGGAGACAATAGAGTGGGAAAAAC
>NW_017735172.1:0-1401 GCF_001890085.2 Hipposideros armiger
GGAGTTCTGCTTTAGAGGGGAAAAAAGCCTAGAAAAAGTTCAAGTCACTCACTAATCCAACAGATAATATTGTACAGCCAGACACCAGTCTATTCGGTGCAGGGAACTAGTTTTGTTTCATCCTCTGTGCCTTTCCAACAGAAGGCTGTCTTCTAAGAGTCCACAGACCATCAGAAACTTTTGATAAATATTCTTTTGGTATGCTTCTCTCACCACTGCAATGCATTTAGAGAATGCATTATAGAACAATTTTCAATTTTTACCCATCAGGCATTTCTGGAATGCAGGTAACATGGTTTAGCATAAGTCAATCCTATTTGAACGAAGTCTGGTATTATTATTTTTGAAGTCACTAAATGAGGTTTGGGTCATATGCATGATAATTAATACACATAAATATTTAAGGGAATTTGTCTAAAAATATTTGAAAGTGAAATTTATGAGCGTTCATTCAATATAATCAATCCTCCCATGAAACACCCTCTGCTCCTTCTCAACTCACATAAAATGTGTGGGAAATATCACACATTGCCCAGTGGAAGATTGAGTAAAGTGTAGACAAATATCCATAATACACCCACAAGAAAGACAAAGATAAGCAACAGAATAAATCTTAATGTTTTCTGTCCTGTGACAACTTCGATCTTGGCATATAGTTAGCTGTATTCAGATTTGATCCTAATTTATTGCTGATAATGGCATACATGTTAAACACCACTGCTATAGCCATTAACCCAAACTTGTTAATTAGGGAAAGAAATTATGGAATATTTTTTCTGCTTAATTTACCAAGATCTTTTCAGTCAATACAGGTTAGCTATTTGATGAGGCTTTTCAGCTGCTAATGACACATAAAAAACAAAAGACTAAAAAAGCAAAGAAAACAAACAGAGAAAAGCTTAACTATTATTCCTACTTAAAGGCTCCAAAGTATACTCAAATGCATGCTCTGAAATTTATGCTCTTAAAGTTGGCCCTGTAGACAACTCTTTTGCATATGTACATATTCTTTCTTACCAAGCCAAATGTACCATGTCACCAGGATAAAACTTTCTCCTGCCTTTCCCAAGGGCACAGTTTTGAGTGGTGAACAGCCACACGAGCGAGACATGAGGATGAGAATTACAGGTGCTGAAATGTTGGTATGAACTCTTCAAGTTTTTGAGATTTATAAAAAAAAATTTTTAATTAAAATTTATTGGGGTGACAATGGTTAGTCAAAATACATAGGTTTCAAGGGTACAATTCTGTAATACATCATCTGTATATCACATTCTGTCTACAGCTATATAACCCTGAATAGTGCCCAATCTTGGAAGCTAAGCAGGGTTAAGCCTGGTTAGTACTCGGATGGAAGCTTTCTAAAATTTGACAAATGTTTGCGAGTGCCTCTAGAGCAGC
>NW_017735172.1:2381-4983 GCF_001890085.2 Hipposideros armiger
TGATTCATAAGTCATTGAATAAAGTCAATTAGATCTTCAAATTTACTCAGCCGAATTATGTTTTTTAACAGGAGATATATATGTTATTAAACTTCGGTTTGTTTTTCTTTTGTTGATATGTCTTTTATTACAGAGGGTGTCAGTTAAGAACCTAGAAAAGTAGAGGGAAAATTAGTTTTCTTCCTTTACATTATAATTTGTTTAGCCAACCCTTACTAAGATCTAGGCTTCAAGCAAGTTGGAAATGCAAAGGTTTTAGAAGGAATCACCTCTGTCCTCAAAAGAGCTTATATTCTAATAATTTGTGTATGGTAGGGAAGAGGAATTCACACTGTACTTCTCTCTACCCTCTACCACCAACTAGATCCAGTTTTCAGGACACTGACTGGGCAATATTTATAAATGACTGTGACCATCTGCTTGAAGATGTCATACTTGGGAGAAGAAGGGGTATCTTTCTTCTATAATTCCTTCTTCCTTTTTTTATTATTGTGGGTAAGTTGGTGAAGGGTCTGCTCTTTGAAGATAGGACTGACTTTTAGTCTCCTATCTCTTCTTGTGTTTTGCTGTGAGTTTCTCCTTTTAAGTACACTAGTTAGCTGATAAGATTGAGGTTTAAGGAGGTAAGGAAAGGTGTATAGGTGTGGTTTGTGTAAGAAAGTTTGGTATTCCAATTAGCAGATCAATATTTATAGAAATGAATTTAGTTCTTTCCCCAAAGATTGAGAAGGGAATATGCATTTCAATAAATAAAAATCATCAGCAAATAAAAAATAATTTGCATTTATGTAGTTTTCCAAAGCTTTCAACTTAGTTTTAATAATCAGTGTTTTATTTTTATTTTTCCCATACACATTTCATTAATTTATGAAAAGTTTAAGTAAATTATGTAACATCAGTAATAAAAACAGCTAACATCTAAAGGTTTTTAACCAAGCAGAACAAATTCTTGGTGGGGACAAAAATGCTTGTGTGTGTTAGAGAGTGCTGGCTGAGAATACTGTCTACCCTGGGCATCAATACAAGTGTTTCACATAGGAAATGGATAATTTGTCTATTCTGGTGAGGACATTACAAGGTTATCAGGTGATCAGTTGAGAGATTTTCTCTTGTGTCTGGACCCAAAATTAATAATAAAGTGAAATATACTTTTCTAATTCATATTGTCCTTTGTCTGTTCAGCTCCCTCAAGAATCCAAAGGAGAAAAAGCAGTGATTGGCCCACTCTTTTTGGCCCTTTCTGGATTGAACAGATCCTTCTCCCACCTATAATATTCATAAATCAGGCAAGATAAATAATTAAACTAAAATCAAGAAGCATGAAAGTCCTGAATTCAGTCTTGGCACCAGAGTAGTCAGCAAAGTTCCCAATTGGTATAGGTGTGGAGGGCGTGCTGCTTACAAACCCCATCCCACTAAGGTGGTTCAAGATTTCACATGTAGATCAGACCCGAGGGAACAAGTAACACTGAAGTTCCATTATGACCTGAGGGAAGAGAAGCTTATAATGCAGGAACCTGACAAAAGAAAACAAACTAGGCTTAGAAATACTGTCAGTGCTTCCCAAAGGCAGTCCATAGACTGCTTTTTCCCAGTGGTATAAGAACCGGAACAAGTCCTTGTTTAAATCCATTTTCCACTCTGCACTCCAAGAAATTATAATTAAGTAAAGGTGGGTGAACTAGGAGTGTGCATTTTAAAAGCTCCCCCAGGTAAATCTGATAGAAAATTAGGTTTCTGAGTAACTCTGTAAACACCTTGCCCAGAGTCATGCATCCAGTGATAGATAATGCCAGAACCAGAAGCCACTTTGTCCAGTGCTCCTTCATCATAACAAATTCCATACATGTAACCTGGAATTAACTCAGTCTATTTATATACAAGACAATAGACATAAAGAAATACTCTTAGACTAAGAATCGCAAACTACGGCCAATATAAAACCCGTATCTTAACGGGGTTCACAGGGTGGGGAGAAATGGCATTTCTCTCACAATCCTGGGTTGTATAATTAGTTCCACCTCCTTGAAGGATAATATTTCAGGATACCAAAGCTACCAGATTATTGTTCATAACCTATAATCTAATAACCCTACTTTAAGAAAATCATTCTACAGATAGGCCTCTCACACATATTCAAAGATGTATATTTAAAAAGTTAATTGTACATTTTTTTTATAACCGCAAAAATCTGAGTAAAAACCACAAATCCATCTAAAGTAAACAGAAAACAATGTACACAGTATGATCTCATCCGTCGATGATATGAATATGGCTGTATGTGCATAGAACATTCCTTGAAGAAATAAGAAATTCTTTACAATGGTTAATTTTGTGGGGTAAAATGGGGTATGCATTAGTTTCCTGTTGCCAGTATAACAGATTACTACAGACTTGGTGGCTTAAAATAACACAAATTATTCTCTACAGTTCTGAAGTTAAGAAGTCGGACATTAGTCTTACACAGCTTAAAGTATAGGCCGAGCTGATTCCTCTTGGAGGCTTCAGTGGAGAATCCACTCCTTTTCTCCTCCAGTTTCTAGGGTTTGCTGGCATTCTTTGGCTTGTAGCTACATAACTCCAGTCTCTACTTCCGTGGTCA
>NW_017735173.1:0-2304 GCF_001890085.2 Hipposideros armiger
TCCACAACTAGACTGAAGAACAAAAGGACAGCAACTTGTCTGTTCCCCTTCCCCCAATTCCCCAGCGCTGTTCCCATCCCCCCAATTTCCCAATAAAAATCTTAAAAAAAAAGTTTATTGGGGTCACAATGGTTTATAGTGAAATTTTACCTAAAATTCTTCAAAGAACTTGGCCTTTTCCTCCTGATAATTCCCTAAATTGTTTTTGTTTTTTTTCATTTTGAAACAATTTAAAATTTGATGTTATTTTTTTCAAAAATATTTTTCTTAAAAATATATTATAAAATTAATTTTAATTATTTTCATAAAGTATCAAATAAATATATCTAAAAATAGAATATGTCCATAGAAACACTATACGATCATTTTTTCCAAAAGTGAACACCAGGCTGTAGGTCAAGAACTAGAAATCCCTAGCCAAGCTCCCACATCTCATATAGTCACCTTATAGTAGCTAGAGTGATCTTTCAAATATAAATATGTTGACTTTCAGCCAAGATAGCATTGTGAATATTTCTTAAATTACCATTTATTACAAAAACAAATGATAGATAAATATATAGGTATCCCCAGCTTTCCAAAAGTTTGCATTATACCACTTTGCTTTTACAAAAGACCTACATTAGTTTTCACTAACTGAAAAAAGTCCAATAAGTATTTGCCCTTCTATATAAAAAGCTGTTACCATACTAATGTAGGTCTTTCATAAAAACAAAGTAGCAAAATGTTAACTTTTTGAAAGTGGCAAATACTCCTCATTTTATACCATTTCAGCTTACAAAAGGTTTAATAGGAAATCTCTTCTTTCAGATAGTGGGGAAACTTGTATTAGGTAGGTAGGTGGGTAGATGGGAGTAAGAAACATAGAGAGAGAAGACGAGGGGAGAAAGGAGGGGAGGAAAGAAGGAGGGGAGGGAGGAAAGAGAGGGAGGAAAGAGAGGGAAGGAGGGGTGGGAAGGAGGGAGAGAGGAAGAAAGGAAGAAAGAAAATAAGTGTGGCTGAGAACAGAGAAGTTGGAATCTGTGTGCATTGCTAGTGACATTGTAAAGTGGTGTAGCCTGCATGGAAAGCAGAAAACAGTATGGGAGTTTCTCGAAACATTAAAATAGAACTACCATATTATCAAGCAATCCCACGTCTGGGTATATATTCAAAAAAATGGAAAGCAGTGTCTTGAAGAGATATTTGCATACCCCACTGCTCACAATAGCAAAGAGGTGAAATGTCAATCCAAATGCCAGATGGATAGATAAACAGAACATGGTATATACATACAATGAAACACAGTGCAGCCTTAAAAAAGAAAAAGAAAAAAGGAAATCCAGTTGTACATTGCAACATGGATAAACTTTGAGGACGTTATGCTAAATAAAATAAACTGGTCACAAAAAGATAACTACCATATGATTCCAGCTATATGAGGTATTTAAAGTAGTCAAACTCATAGATACACAAAGTAGAATGATAGTTACCAAGGGCCAGTGTGAGGGAACAATAAAGAGTTGTTATTAATAAGCACAGAGTTGTAGTTCTGCCAGTTGAAAAAGTTCTGGAGATCTCTTTCACAGCAATGTCAATATACGTAACATTACTGAACTATACACATAAAAACGGCCAAGGTAGTAAATTTTATGTTATGTGTTTTTTACCACAATGAAAAATAGAAAGGAAAATTTGACGTATGCAACAGCACAGATATGTACCTTGAGAGCATTATGTGAAACCAAATAAACCAGTTACAAAAAAATACCAAATGATTCCATTTATATGAGCTATCTAGAGTACTTATAGAAACAAAAAGTAAAATGGTGGATGCTAGGGTCTGTGTAGAGGAGTAAGTAAGGAGTTGTCATTTAATGAGTATAATTTCACTTCTGGAAGATGAAAAAATTCTGGAAATTGGTTATATAACAATGTCAATATACTAAATGCTACTAGGAGATTGTAAATTTTATGTAATGTTTATTTTACCAAATTTAAAAAAGTAATAACCCTACAAAGAGATCCAGATTAAATTAGATCAGATGTGAAGCAATTTATGTCCCAGGACATTGTGAGAAACAATAGAAAAGTCAATCAGCAATTTTTGGAGAACAATAGCTGGTGTGATACCAACAGCTATATTGATAGGAAAAAAATCAAGATAATAGGCAGTGAAGATGAGCCCTGCTAAAATCATCACTATGAACCCAGGGTGAATGTGGACATGGCCAAGACTGTGCTTTCTGAAAAGCAACATCAGAGTCTGTAGACTGCAGGGCAAATAGGCTGTAATAAAATGATCTAGCCAAAGCACTATACAAC
>NW_017735174.1:0-2303 GCF_001890085.2 Hipposideros armiger
GTCCAGAAGCCAGGGACTGATCTGCCTCACCCGCGAAGAGCGCAATGATGGTGCCAACTTGGGCCAGTGAAGCAACGTCCTCCACAACTAGACCGAAGAACAACAACAAAAAAAAACACGACAGCAACTTGTCTGTTCCCCTTCCCCCAATTCCCCAATAAAAATATTTTAAAAAAAAAAGATAAACTAGATGAGACTGCAAGACAATGGCAATGGCAAGATTCAAAATTAGGCTATTTTCTACTAATTTAATTATTCTATATTAGTGTGTTAGTAAGCGGGGGAGGGTGTGAGTCTTTGAGAGGAGAGTGGACTACATGTGCTGAGAAACATACACATATGGTAGAATATCTTAGGATGAGGGATTTAAAAATGTTACAGTTGCTGGCTTTGAAGATGGAGAAAGGGGACACAAACCAAGGAATGCAGGTGACCTCTAGAAACTAAAAATTCATACCATAAAGCATTAAAAAATGCAGATGGACCAAAAATTTATTTCTTAAAAAACCATAAAAGTACTAGAATAAAACTATATTACTTTTCCATAATCCTGGGGGTGAGGAAGGCCTTTCTTAGCAGGATAGTAGGTCCAAATACTATAAAAGAAAATACAAATAGATTTGAATACCTAAAAATTTTTCAATTCTATATAGCAAAATACACCATAAACAAAATTGAAGAAGAAATAATAAACTGGGAGAAAATATTAGTAACATATATACCAAAGGATTAAGATGTGTAATATATAAAGACTTGCTTCTATAAATCAGTATGAAAAGGCAGCCCAATTAACAATAGGCAAAATACACAAATAAGCAATTCAATGAAGACAAAACATCAATAACACATAAAAAGATAATTAATCTCACTATCAATAGGACATTTTTACTTACTAGATTAGAAATGTTTTCAAAACAAGACCTAAGTATTTGAGAAGGAAGTGGGGGAACAGAAAAATTGGCACTCATACACACTTTCAGGAGTCATGTAAGTTGGCTCATCCTTTTTTTGAGTATTATTTAGCTATAACTGTCAAAATTTTAAACATGGACATACTATGATCCTGCAAGTTTTCTTCTAAGTATTCATCTTATTTGTATTTTGCACAAATGTCTAATAAATGTCCAATGATGGAAAAGAAAACAATAACCTAAATGTCCATTAATAGAGATCAGATAAATTCAAGAAACTCTAGCGTGAAATATTATGCAGCTATTAAAAATAAGGATACATACATATTGCATTGTCATGGAGAAATATCCATATTATACCAAGTGAAAAAAAGTCACTTCTAAAATCACATATGTGTGTGATAATGCCATATTTATTTCAATATATATATTCCCCCCAAAATGAGAGATTTTATATATATATATATATATATATATATTCTCCAGTTTACTTAAAATAACAGATGTTCATGTTCACAGAAAAAAGTCTAGAATCTTTGGAATGAAGATTTATAGAAAGCCATAGCTTTCTTCATTTTTGTATTGTGTGAATTATTCACAATAAACAAGTATTTCTTCAACCATTGAAAGAAGTCACAGAAAATATGGAGAAATACTGTACCTGGGCAAAGACTTAAACATAGTAATAGTTATACCTTGGACGATGTTGGTGAAACACAGTTCCATCCACTGCCAGTCAGATGGCCAGTGATACAGAACTTCCAGAAAACCACTGACCACATGCATGGGGTCATTGAAACTTTCTTCCTTGGGCACCATGACCTCCCTGCCAGGATTTCACTTGGGAACTGGTCAGCTGCTCAGCCTAAGACTTCAGTAGAAGGGACGTTTATAAAAGTGAAAAACTGAAAACAACCAAAATGTCCAACAGTAGACTGGCTAATACATTGGTTGAATAAACATAAACTATAGAAAGCCCCCAAACATCTCATTGTTAGAGGTTATTTAATGATGTAGGTATTTAACTATATGGGTAAATCATGATATTTAGTAAGTTCTCATGAGATAATATTAAGTAAACATAGAAGTACACTCAATTGTATATTCAGTGTGCCCCAGATTTATTAAAGTATATAATATATTAAGTTTTAAACATAGTAAAAGTGTATTGAAATGTTAACTGTTATCTCTGGGTAGCATTGAACTTTGGATGAAATCTTCCAGATTTCTTCGGTCTTCTAAATTTTCTATAATAATTATGTACTTGTTTTTTTTTTAAAGATTTTATTGGGGGATTGGGGGAGGAGAACACTGCTGGGGAATCAGGGGAAGGGGAACAGACAAGTTGCTGTCCTTTTGTTCTTCAGTCTAGTTGTGGAGGACATCGCTTCA
>NW_017735175.1:0-921 GCF_001890085.2 Hipposideros armiger
AAGTAGGACTAAGAAACCCAGATCCCTCAACTCTAGTGTTCTTTTCATGATACATCGCTACAATGCTAATGTATTTTTTTCTTTAGTCATATGTATACAAATAATAACAAAAAGTAAAATGAATTATGCATAACAGACACACATATTTGGATATTATGTAGGTTAACAACATAAAAATAATTTTGAGTGCTCTGTTTTGTTTGTATATTTTAAACTGTAGGAGTCTATTGTTTTATGTAACAACTGTAGTCTAAAAGATTTGTAATTCAGTCCTAAATGTTTTATATTTATTTGTAAATATAAGAATGTAATGTAAAAAAAAATGATCACATCCACTTGCTTAATCATAAAGCATTTAGGGGAGCATTTACTACAATACTTTTTTCCCTTTGTGGTTCCAGGTTAGAGTCTAACCTGATAATGCATCTGTGTGAGATTTGACAGGTGAAGAGATATAGGAGCCATTATTGTCAGGCAGCAGTTGTTGGCCAGCAGATGGGCAGATGTGAAGTCTTAGTGGCTCCTGGGCAAGCTCCTGTTAATTGACCACCCTAATGAGTAAGCAGCCTAGATAATTGGTGGCAAATTCCCAAAGACTCTTGAGATTCACAGCCACTTCCTAATGACCATTTTGAGAACCATTGCCTTTATTTTTCAGGTTAAGAGCAGCATTAACTTCTCTGGACTTCATTCCCCTATCTCGTTCAACAGTTGTGTAAGCTTCTGATTCCTGTGTTAAAACCTTTCCTACCTGGAAAACCTAGAGGGACTTCTGTTTTCCTTAATGAACCCTAATTGATACCTTGGCAGACTGTATTCCGGATATGGAAGGAAAGTATTCAGGGACACAGAGGAGTGTTTAGAGGCCAGTGATGATGTTGCTGGGTTGCAGCATTTCTTTGCTCTTCCTTTTGGGCCAAA
>NW_017735175.1:3851-4668 GCF_001890085.2 Hipposideros armiger
TTAAAATCTTTTAATGGTGTTGGTTATGTGAAGAAAATTTTAAGTTATGAAAAGTGAATTTCCTCTGTAAGTCTGTTGATTTTTTTAAAATTGTTTTTTGCTTTGTTTCTAAAAATTGTCTTGCACCACTTGATGGCATATTTTAAAAAACCTATTAGCTATAGTTGTAAAAATAACATTTTTATGTTTCCTTTTAAAAGTAACATGTTTACTATAGAACATCTGAAAAATTTCTCAAAGTGTAAAAGAATGAAATACAAGCTATCCATAATCCTTTCCCCCAAATATAACCATTATTAACATTTTGTTGTATTTTCTTCCCCTTTTCCTATGCATGTATATTTTACATATTATAAAATTGGTATCATACTACATATATATATAATTTTTTGTTCTGATTTTTTAAATTGATGCCATATCATTAGCTTTTTTCAAGACATTAGATGTTCTTCAGAAATATATTTTAAATGGCTGCACTAATGTTCTATTGTAAAGACATATCACGAACTAACTCTTCATTTATATGGGGACAATACAGTTGCTTCTAATTGTTAGTATAAATAATATTATAATGGTTATCTTTATACATATTTTTTTACTATATTTCTGAGTATTTCACAAACATATATTCGTGATTTGATTTTTTAGAGCTTTTAATGCAGATTACCAACCTGCTTTCCAAAAAGGTTATAACACTCCATGTTCCTTTCATATGCTTTCATGAAGCAGATAAGCTTGAGCTTTCAGGCTAGACTCACCAAGTCTTTGCCAGTTGAACTGACCACAAAAATGCTGTTTGTCATTTTCATTTGAATTT
>NW_017735176.1:0-2262 GCF_001890085.2 Hipposideros armiger
TTCCTTCATTTCCAGTGAAGTTAGGACTTTCTTAATCATGGTAATTATTTCTGTAATTAGAAAGGTTATAAAAATAAGATTCTCTGAAGAGTAATTTCAGGCAAATGCAGAATTTGTGGATGTTTAAGTATTATTAAAGTTTTCAGAGATTGAATATATGTTGGACATTCAACAGATTCAACTTTAGTATGAAGTTGTGTTGTGATGTTGACTAGAACAGAGCAAAAGGCCTTGGGACCTTTCACTATTATCACATATATCCTACCTGAACTCTTCTCTTCACAAAGAAAATTGAGTTTATTTTATAGAGGTATGAAGACACATCAAAAAATTTTGTTGTATATTAGTTTGTAGATTCGTTGGACTCGAGCAAAATTCATATATATAAATATATATATAAATAAAATTATATATATAAATATATATATAAATATATTTATATAAATATACATATATGAATATATATATTCCACTTGAAAATTTAATTATGACTTAGCTACTTATTTAAATTTGAATTAAATCTCTCCTGAAAAGTGTCCCATCCAGGGAGCTTGGTGTTGAGTACTCATGAAATCACATTTTAGAATTTCCAAGTTATGTAAATTAGAAGTGGAATTCCCAGTTGTTTGTTGGTACTTTGGGATAATAGAGCAAGCAGACTCTAACAGGCATTGCATTTTACTGAGAGAATTCGGGATAACATCAAGGGTGTAGGTTCAGGAATTCTATATCTTGGTTAATTATAAAATCGGCTCCCCTCCCTCTTTGTCTCTCTCCCTCCCTCTTTCCTTTGCTTTTTCTATGCCTCTATCCCTCTCTCCTCTCCATTGTCACTGAGATGTGAACTTGATGTTCCATCTAAAGAGGATCGTAGATGTAAATGAAACTATTTAAGTAGAGTTATTCTGAAAAAGACATCCTCTTATGGGTTTCTTCTGACAAAAGAAAATATATCAATTGTAAACATAAGTTTCATTGAGTCAGTGCTTCTCCCCAAAGCTGTGCTTCCCTGGTGAGTCACTATTTCACCCACCATTATTTGGAGAGTAGCAAGAATCATCTTTAGTTATTATTTGAACCAATATTTCCACTGCTTTATTATGATATATATATATATATATATATTCCCTTAAAAATTTCACACAGATTTTAGTTCCATATAATGATCAGTTTGTGCTCCATTCAAAGACGCTCAAAACTGGTTAGTGGTAATAAACTCATCTCAGAGGGAAGTATGACTGAAATGGATATGAAAACTTTATCAGCTTATGCCCTTCTTAATGGCAATATTTTCATATTCTTGAACTATTTTCACCCAGGTCTTTATCTTCAAAATTTCAAAGTAAATTGTCCTACTATATTTCAAAAATCAAATATGCCATCAATTGTAAGATGTACCATCATTTTATGACAGAGAGAGAGAGAGAGAGAGAGAGAGAGAGAGAGAGAGAGAGAGAGAGGTTGAGGTTTATTTGCTGCCAAACAAACTTAGTCACACTATCAATTATAAGACATACCCAAATTTTAAAGACATTAAAATGTGAAAATCTTTTAATCTTTGAATTGGTGAATATTGTATTTCTTTTTACCAGTAATTCTATACCCCCAAAGCAAAATCCAAAGCATATCACTTTTACTTGCTGGATCAAGCTTATGTATTTTAATAAATAAGACGAGTGAATGAAGTAGGTGGTATCAGAACTAACCAATTCATTTAACAAGGATGAAGCCCTGCTGTGAATGAAAGGAGAGAGTAGAATGTAAGTTGCTATTGAAACTTTCAGTATATGTAGTACGTTATTCTAACTTTGGACAAATGTGTTTTGTACTATGGAAAAATGCAGTGATGTGGATCTGGAAATCTTTATAGCTATGAAGCATTACTAATTACAATAAAATGTAAGGCAGTCTTGTAAATTAAAAAAAAAATGAACTCCAAAAAAAAATAATTGCTTTATGAGCTATCCATCTAATCCATGGATAGGGTAGATAACACATTTGTGAAACATTTGATTTCTGCATCAGCATAACAATGTTATCTTATTTATTGTATTTAATAGCTGTTGCCATGCTGGAAAATATTTATAAGCATGCTCAACCTCCTAGTGCATAAATTATTTTGTGGAAGAAAATTAAGAACTTTCAAAACAACATAAACTTTTTGAGGTCATCAAGGTTCCCATTAAGTAAATTATTGCCCCACAGCCCTAACTGGTACCTAATAGCCAAGAAGAGTTTAATGCACATTTCAAAGTGCCTAAT
>NW_017731746.1:0-6543 GCF_001890085.2 Hipposideros armiger
CACCTGCACACCTTCCACATCTTAGGTACATCAGCAGGGGAAATATTCTCCCCCTGCTCTAACCACATGCTGTCACAGAAGTTATGTCTGTGGATGATTCCGTCTCCTCCACCAGCACCACCGCTGGGGAGAGACCCCACCTACCAAAAGAAGCGTGGCTTTGCGAGCCCCTGCAAGAGAACCACAGCAGCGTACACCGTAGAAAGAAATATGTGGAGTCATAGGGGCCAGTTTGTTACACTCTCAACAAGGCACTCATCCCTGTGGGCCTTCTTCATTGGGAACAAGAGATAAAATAGTAGCCATGTGATGGCCTTTGTGCCAGGGGCTGTGCTGGGCTTTACTTACACTGCTGCACATACTCAACTACTCAGCGAGGCAGTTATTCATTCCCATTTTACAAATGAACAAGTGGAGGCTCAGAAAGGTTAAGTAACTTGCCAAAGGTCACACAGCTTTACATTGTTTTACTCAATTTCTCTAGTGTACTATGGTAGAAGCTTAGATAATTTTCTATCTTTTCTTTTTACTTTCCAGTGTGTTGCATTCATAGCTCTAAATTTCTCTCTAAGCACAATGTTCAATGGATTCCATACATTTTGACAAGTGGTATTTTCTCTACATTTACTTCAGAATATTTAAAAATTTTCTTCGACTCCTTTGTTATGGAGAAGTCTGCTGTTTAATCTCCAAATATTTGGGCATTTCCAGCTGACTTTCTGTAGTTGCTGTCTACTACAGTAGTGTTCTGAGCACATTCTCTTCTTTTAAATGTGTTGAGGTGTGTTTTATGGCCCAGAATGTCGTCTGTCTTGATAAATGTTCCATGTGAAATTGAGAAGAATGTGTATCCTGTTGCTGTTTTGCAAAGTCTTCTGTGATTGCCTGTTTGTTCCAGTGAACGAATTAGGCTGGTATTCAGAATCGCTCCCACTTGTTGCTGTTGTTTGCTTGTTAGTGACTTTCCTGAACAAAAACTCTAACCTGTGTCTTCTTTGTTGTGTCTCGATACTGGAGCCTCTGCTCAGTTCCCTGCATGGTCAGCTTTGACAGACAAAGATTTCATGAGCAGCAGGTCTCTCAGGCTATGCTAAGGGTCTCTGAGGACATGTTGGACTGTGCTGTGAACACTCAGTCAGAGCCTTCCAGAGCCTTCACGTTCTGTTCCTGCAGAACATCAAGTTCAGCTGGAAGTCAGAGCTCAGGGCCTTCTGGGGTCTTTCCTGAGCATCTAACACCCCAGGTATGTGCTCAGCCCTCCATTTGTAGTGGACTTCTAAATATTCAGGGATGTAACAGTTTCAAAGCCCTGTATTTCATTTGCCTTTAAACTTTTTTTTTCTTTTCTCAGTCTATTGTTTGTTCCAGTCTTATCAATCACCTCAGGCTACTGTGAAGAAACACAATTGCTTATTATTGTTTTGACAAATGTGCCCAGGGCAAGAAACATTTTTCTCTGGGCAAGCTCCAAGTCAGGTTCCAAAGGGATGTCCAAGCATGTGGGTTATTCCCGTACATTGTGGAGACAAGTCAAATAATGATAATTATCTAGAAATGGCACTTTGAGGTATCTCAAGGCTGGTTTCATTCCCTCACCTGGTGTGAGGTTGCTCATTTTCAGTGTGAATGTTGGCTCTTACTTTTCATGGTTCCTGTGAAATGCAGAGCAGGTGATGGCACTGAGCCAAGGTGACACTACACTGATCTCACCATCCTTACTGAGGCTCAGCCACTTTTCCTGAATTCAGGTTTCCTGAATTGCTGCAAAGCTTTGTTTCCCACTCTTCCTCCACAGGCTTTGGGTGTTTCGTTCGCCCCAGCTGTTAAGCCGTTTGTCTGAAGGGAATATATGTGTTTGCCCTTAAATATTATGGACTAAAAGATTCAGAGAGCACTGCAAGAGATCCAGGAGATATGAAGAAAGGTAAATGCTTTAGCTTGTCCTTCAAAGCATCACCACACAGGACAGGGCAGCACACACAACCACAGTTCGTAGACAATCAGGTCTTTTCAGCTTCCTACAATAGCAGTTACGTCTTCCAGAGTGTGGTCTGTTTTCTTCCAGGCACCACTAAGCTCTAGAACAGAGGATGGGCCCAAGAGAAGACACCACCATACTCTCTGAGGTACAATTGTTTTCTCTTGATTATTGATTGATTGATTGGTTATTTATTTATTTATTTATTTTTGTGTGTGGTTGCTGTGAGCTTTTGGTTAGATTCAAGAGTTCTGAAATATTTGATTGTGACCATTTTGAGATTCTACACATTGCTTTTTTGTGGGAGGACTCTTGGTTTTTCCCACTTCAACATTTTCTCGGATATCACGCTGCTCTTTAAATCTTAGCTGGTTCTAAATCACACCTACTGTGAAGGACCTTTCCTACAATCCATACTGTCATCATCCTGGCACGTATTTTGGTGTTTCCTGACTCAGAATGGCTCTGTCTTCTTGGCAGGAGTTTAAGATCGATTCAGCGCCCTGTGCCAGCTTCCCTTTTCTTTCCCCAAGTTGTTCTCAGTCTGCACGTGCTCATCACAGAGCCTGCTGGGAGGAAGGAGAGTGAGGAGGCTGGGGTGGATTTGTCATGATTCCCGCAGTGGTTCTCACATTTCATCACTCCCGCCTTGAAGGTACACAGAAGGTGTCCAGGCTATGCAAACTAGTTTCCCCTGTTGAGTGTCTGTGATCATCACGTGGTCAGGGTATTGGAATACACACGTCTTAGGAAATCGTCACTTTTCTTCCTATAGCTATTTCTCATAAACTGATCCTAAGAATCTTTGTATGTTCTGATGTGTGAGCAAGATCATGCATTTTTAAGCTTATATTTTGGGTATTATTCACTTACAAGATCTTTAATTATATATTAATACAGGAATCCCTCAATTTTCAAAAGTTCCCTTTAAGCCATTTGCTTATCCAAAAGACCTACATTACTGTTTTTGCTTACTGAAAGAAATGCAAAGGTGACTTGCTTTTAAGAAAAGAAAAAGGAAAAGGAGAAAGCAATAATAGTGTTCTGCATGCATTTTGTAGGTCCTGTGACACAGGCAGTGGCACCCCGAGCAGAGCGTGGCCCTACCAAACTCAGCATCTCAACATCAAGCCTCCTAGCTTTGAACTGTTTCTGTGAGCATCTGTGCTTTATCTCCATTGATTCTGTGTATCCATTAGCAAGGTGTGTCCAGCGCAATTGCTTCTTTGCTTTACATCATCTCAGCATAAGGGAGGTATCCTAGGAACACTACTTTCATAGAATAGGGACACCTGTATACATAGATGAGGAGAGAAAGACTTCCATGATTGATAATTATCTTCTTAGAAATATGGTTTCTTAAAACTGAAATTTTGTGAATGCTCTTTGTTTTAGCCCATTTACTGTAGGGCACATTTTGCTTTTTTGGTTCATGAAATGTTGGGTGGCACAGAAATGGCAGGGATGTGTGATGATACTTCAAGTCAATAATGGGAGTTCAGTTTTTCTCAATGTGTCTACTTTGTTTTCTTCACCTTGACATTCTCACCACTAATTTTAGTTGGAGGCAGGCTGTTTCACCTTACAGATCCTGTATTCAAAACCCGAGACTAATAATGTGTGGATCTGGCATTCAGTGTTTGATGCAAATCATTTGCTCTGAGAAGCAGCAGGTAGAACTCCCAGTGTGGATTATGCAGTCACACTGGATGTTCTGTAATGCTATGTCACGATGGCTCTGTGCTGACATGTATTTTGTCCCTGATGCTAACTGCCACTCTGTGTGTGGAGACTGAAAGTACCTGTAGCTTTGGGATAGCAATGGGAAAGCGCCCTTTTAGTAACAGAGGTAAGTTCATGTTGTCCTTTTGAATACTATCCCTTCGAATGGGCTAACTAATATTTCTCAAAAGACTGTATCATTTTTATTTTCTTCTAAGCATTTGTCATGTAGAATTATAGATATATCATTTCCTGTTACATTCAGCACTCCTCACCTCCCACATAAATATCCTTTGGGAAAATATTTATAGCCATTTTTACCTTGTACCCAGGAGAAACAAAAAAACCCATTTTCTATCACAGAGCAATCTCACATTAATATTGTGATCCTGGGGAAGTCACTGAACCTCTCTAGAGGTCCGTACCCTCAGGCATAATGATGGGCTACAGCCCCTACTCTGCTCCCCCCACGAGGCTGATGTGGGATCACAGGAGATGCTGCCAGGTCATGTCCATGGCCTGTATGTAGAGTACCACCCTCATGTGAAGAAGGAAGGGAAAGTGTCCATTCTCCACTGCCTTGGAGGCATCCCAGCACCACCCTGCATCCATTCACCCACCACCAAGTGTTTAATTATTTTTCCAGATACTACAGAATTAAATACCGACAGATCACTAATAGAGGTCTACTCCTCCATGCTAAGTATTTGCTATAGTTGATCATTTTTAGCCTCAGAACAAAACATAGTAAGTTGGGTTTATTAAAATTTGAATGACAATGAAGATAATTGAGGACAAGGGCCAACATGACTTTCCCACGTACTTGTTGCTTCTGTGTGGGATTTGAACCCAAGTCATTAGACTTCAGCACCCATGAGCTCACTCACTGTGCTCTGCTGCCTTTATATAGTCCCATCTTAATAAATATATTTGTCACATAATCAATCTGATAGGAGTTTTAAGTGCACAATGAACTCCAAGGTCTTCCTGAAGCTCAATTTTGACTCAGGTGGCACTGTTAGGAAACCAGTGAGTAATGGGATCAAAATATTGAACTGAAAATAAATTGTTTCTAGTTCTCCTCTTGTGTGTTACCAGCAAGATGTCAATAGCTTTCTCTGTCGTAAATGCACATCTCACAATCTTTCTTGATGGATTTTCATTTAGTAGCACCATTAGTTCAGCAGAAGAATTGTGGTCAGAAGTTTGCCTTCATCAGGAAAAACAGGGTCCATCCGGTAGATAATTGCATTGAAGGTAATGTGGAAATTCACTCATTCATTTGGTTCAAGTTTAGTAATTGTAGCTTATTCAGTGTCCCACATGTACGAGAAAGTATAAAGTCCATGGTTTCATCCCTTCCTGCTCTTCTCCTGTCCATCTATTCTGCTCCCAGTAGGATGGCTCATCCATACTTGTGAACCACCCGCCCTCATAACACTCTAGCCTTGTCTACATCAAGCAAAGCATCCTGAAGAATTTATGATCACATCCAGCAATATACTCACAGTTGTTCTGTGTCCTCCTAGTTCCATCTGACACCCTGTCGGAGGCACCTTCAGAAGTCAAAAGATCTCCTGGTCGGGTAAGGTCCCCTTTATTTATGTTATATAGAAGTGTTGCTTTCATGGTTTCTTCCTTTGCAATCAAGTTCAGATACGAGAATCTGACATTGTACAGTATACATAACATTCACTGTGACCTTGAGGTTTTGGGTTAGTGTTGTTTAGAAGTCTTTCAACAGGTGGTACCTGATATAAGAGGGCATTTTGAAGTGACAGGATGTAAAGCAAAGCATAGGGTATATACTCAATAATATTGTAAAACTATATTATTAGCTGCTCACGCTGGCTGCCGGCCACACACAGTAGCTTATGGTAGCCCACTGCAGGTTGCAGCCTATGCCCTCGCCAGCAACTCACGGCAGCCCAGCTCCAGGTCGAGCTGTTGTTCACAATCTTAGCTGTAGAGGGCAGTGTCACTGACCCTCATGTGAGATCCAAAATGGGGCCCTGCTGCTCAGAGGTGGCTTCCCAAGTCAGCTCTTAACCAACGTGCCATTCAGCCGGCCCTAACTGCATTTTAAAATAAAGGCATGTGGTTAGTATTTTTTAGGGCAAGTCATTACTTAGAAACTTAAAAAGAACTTTTATTTGGTTTTACTGTGGTGCATTTTCATTATGAAATTCGGTAAACTATAAGGTACCATGAACACGATACACTTGAGGTAGCTGTTTTTCTTTGATAGCTGATTATGTTTTTCATTTAAAAGCCTTAATAGATATTGTCCTTTTTCAATTCCTGCAATTCTTTATTTAGAACATTCTCGAAGAGAGGATGCTAAGCTATTGAAATTATTTCTACAACATAGTACAGAGTACACTGGGTTCAGAAAAGTGTGTAAGTCATGTTTCCTGGATCCCAAAAACCTCTAAAGTTTTTTAAACCAGTATCTTAACCAATTCTTTATTCCTGCCAGAATACTCAAGTAATCAAAAGTACAAATTAGGGCTGGCCGAGTGGCACGATGGTTAAGAACTGGCTTGGGACTCCAGAGGGCCCCGGTTTGGATCCCATATATGAGGGCCAGTGACACTGCCCTCTACAGCTAAGATGCTGAACAACAGCTCAACCTGGAGATGGGCTGCCATGAGTCACCAGCGATGGTGTAGGCTGCAGCCCCTGTGGCAGTGGATTGCCATGGGCTACCATATGTAGCCAGCAGCCAGCATAAGCGGCCATCCAGAAGCCGGCGACTGATGTGCCTCACCCGGGAAGAGCGCAATGATGGTGCCAACTTGGGCCAGTGAAGCAACGTCCTCCACAACTAGACTGAAGAACAA
>NW_017731746.1:9918-14735 GCF_001890085.2 Hipposideros armiger
TACTGTGTGTAGCCAGCAGCCAGTGTGAGCGGCTGTCTAGAAGCCGGCGACTGATCTACCTCTCCCAGGAAGAGCGCAATGTTGGTGCCCACTTGGGCCAGTGAAGCAACGTCCTCCACAACTAGACTGAAGAACAAAAGGACAGCAACTTGTCTGTTCCCCTTCCCCCAATTCCTCAATTAAAAAAAAACAACCTTTAAAAAAAAAAAGAATTCCAATTATCTAAAAAGCTAGTAGCAAAAACTACAGCTTAGTGTGATTTTAGTAGAGTGAACTTACATTATTAGTAATGCACGTAGTCAGTGCTTTTTAAAACAACTACGTATTGAGTAATACATGTAGTAAAGTATTTAAACAGACTTGAAGTGAAATGCAAAAAAAAAAAAAAGGTAGCCAAACCAATGTGACAGTGTATAATGAGCAAGTGACACACAACCTAATTTTTTAATGAATGAGCAAAGCGTCTTGTCTCAAGTGTTATCAATACCCATGACCTAAAAATAACTTAATTCTTCAGACCACTGAATGGAACGCCCCCTCCTACTGGCTGCAGACTTCCACTCCAAACATACCCCATGAGGTAGGATCTCTCACAGAGGATTCTAGCATTTGTAATTCTTCCTGCCTTTGAGTCACAGTGACACATTTCCTGTGTATCCCTACCCGCTGCCATTAGCTCAGCGAGGCTTGAGAGTGCCAGCCTGGTTCCACAGCAAGTGTCCCTTATTCATTACAGGGACCATAAACTGGAATGGTCTTTCTTTGTCTTACCTGAGGGCTGTCGTGCAACAGCCCAGGGTGGGTGCCTCCAAACCAAGAGTGGGCATGAAGCTAATCTGGCTGTCAAACCAGGAGGAGAGGTGGAAGAAGTCAATCTCACCCAACCCCTGCTGCCCGTTAGGAGCTGAAGGAGCAGGACATGCTGAATCCCTCCTTTTTTTTTTTTTTTTAAGATTTTTTTTTTTTTATTGGGGATTGAGGGAAGGGGAACAGACAAGTTACTGTTGTTTTGTTTTTCAGTCTAGTTGTGGAGGACGTTGCTTCACTGGCCCAAGTTGGCACCATCACTGGCCCTCATATGTGGGATCTGAACCGGGGCCNGCGACTGATGTGCCTCACCCGGGAAGAGCGCAATGATGGTGCCAACTTGGGCCAGTGAAGCAACGTCCTCCACAACTAGACTGAAGAACAAAAAGAAACAGCAACTTGTCTGTTCCCCTTCCCCCAATTCCCCAGCACTGTTCCCATCCCCCCAATTCCCCGATAAAAATCTTTAAAAAAAAATACACATTAGTATTTTCCACCAATTCCCTCAGCATTCTTAGATAAATATTCGTTTCATATTAATGTAAGCAAAGTGGAATAAATATGATGATTGAAGACTGCTTTCCTTATGAGACAAATCATTATAAATGGACATAGTGTGACTTTATCTTTTATAAAAAATATTTTTATTAAAACTATAGTTAGCATACAATATTATATTCAAGTATACACAATAGTTATTCAACATTTATATACCTAAAGAAGTGATTACCATTGTAAGTCCAGCAACCATCTGATACCCTACCATGCTATCACAATATTATTGATTATATTCACTATGCTGTACATTACATCCCCAGGACTCATTTGTTTTACACCTGGAAATTTGGACCGCATATTGCCCTTCACCTTTCCCCCACCCCCGCCTTTTAGTTTTCATTTACAGTTGACATTCAGTATTATTTTATATTTGATTTCAGGTGTACAGCATATGGTTAGACATTCATAAATTTCAGAAATGATCCTCCTGATTAGTCTTGTACCCACATGGCGCAATACATACCTATTAACATATTATTGACTCTATTCCCTATGCTTTACTTTACATCCCCATGATTATTTTGTAACTATTAATTCTTAATCCCTTCACCTTTTTCACCCTGCCCCCCAAACCCTCTGCCATCTGGCAACATCAAAATGTTCTCTGTATCTGTGAGTCTATTTCTGATTTCTTTGTTTAATTTGTTCTTTAGATTCCACATATAAGTGAAATCACATTGCATCTGTCTTTCACTGTCAGACATACTCCACTCAGCACAATACCCTCCAGGTCCATCCAAGCCGCTGCAGATGGCAAGAACCCATTCCCTTCCACGGCCGAACAGTATTCCATTGTATATATGTACCACATACAATGGCTAAGATGTGGAGGCAGGCTGGGTGACATTTATTTCTCATTGATATGTATATTGTGTAAATTGGTAATAAACTTCTTACATTACAATTACCTTTCTAATGGGATATTTGATCACAAAAATAAACATTGTAGTTTATTTAGACAAGCATTTGATTTATTAGCATTTTATTAACTCATAACCATGACACATGACATGGGTTCATCTGAGGCCAACAAGATTGATTTAGTTTGAGAACACCAAAGAATGGCCATGGGAATGACTTAAATAACAAAACTACAGTGGAGATTCTAATTTCTAAATTATTTAACTCATTTTGTTTTCCTCACAGGTCATTTATCATCCTGTCCACTCTGAGCATCATGAGGGTCTCATCGGAAAGAAGTCTGAAAATGGGCTAAAATTTAATGACATGGCATTAATTGCTTGCTACGTGGGGCCTATTATTGTGGGTGCTTTACTGCCTGCCATCTTGTGATAAAGAAGCAATGGACAGGTAAGTAGAAATTGGAAAATATTCTCCCTGCCAAGTGAGAACTATAAATGTCTATTTCATTAGGGTCACAATGCATGTTTTTGTATTCGTACAACAGCAAATCCATCTCAGTTTTAATTATGGTCAGCCATAATTCCTGATTCAATTTCAAGTATGTAAGTATATAGTGCACACACATATGATGTGTATATTTCTATAAAAGATTATGTTCGCAAATGGAACAATGCTGAATAATACAGATTTTGGAGTAAGACTGCCAAGCTCCCATTCCATCTCTGCCACTTAATAGCACTGTAGCCACGAGCAAACTACTTCAGTTACTATAAAATGAGAATAATATGTGTACCTACCTTACGGGTCCACTGTAAGGATTAAATCAGATGAAATCAGTGAAGGGTTATAAAGAAGGCCTGACACACTAGTAAGTATTCAAAATCTGTGAATTGCTATTGTGATAAATGCATATCCCAATGATTATTGAGGACCATGCATATTTAATCCTTAATTGCTCTTAGGCATTTGTCTGTAGTTACGATTTTCAGATGAGGAACACATGTGTTGAGTTTCTAATCTCTGTTTTGTGTGTATGTTACTTAATATTAGTAAAGAGGTAATTGGGATTCAGAGTCCAGTCTTCCTCCACTCAAAGACCATTCCTGATGTCTATGCAATATTGTTTTACTTGAAGAGCTTATCTAGATCAGGAAATACAGGGTACATATTTCCACTTCCACCAGTTTCTCAGAAAAATATATGTTTGAAAGTTTTTTTTCAGAAGCTTACTATAAAAGTCAAAATTCCTAATATGAGGTCTGTCTATGTTTAACACAAGTAATAATCTGTTTATTCCATACAATCAAGCACTGTGTCTAAAAATCTATATATATTAAATAAAATTCATGTAGAAGTTCAGCCTGGGGAAGGTGAGATTGTAGTGTCCTGGAACTGAGAATCAGCAGTGAAATGTTATTTCAGGGCCATGGAGAGCAACCCTTACCACCCCTTTCTTGAACAAAGATATTTGCAACTCCCCCTGCTTTGGTAATGTTGAGCTCAAGGTTAGGCATTTGTTTTTGTTCCTTATAAACAATGCAGGCAGAATAATAATGAATTCTTAGTGGAATGAATTTCTCCTGTCTTCTAAAACTCTGCTTTTGTACTTTCTTTTGCAGGGGACCCTCTGGGGTCTAACATTGGGCTGTGGTTAGCTTTATTCATATGATCTCAGAAACAGATCTATGAAACCGGAAATTGCCTGGCTGCCAGTAACTGTCCTGAGATTGTCTGTGGAGTGCACTATCTGTACTTGGCCATCATTGTATTTTGTTGTCTCTCCTGGCTGTCTTGGGAAGCTCCCTGGTTTCTAAACCATGTCTGTTTTACATGAGAGTAATGAGCAATGGATGCATGTTTGTTAAAAAATAAAGATTCTTTCCCTGCTGATATGTAAGTAGTGTGCCAGTCCAAGGACAATGGATTTCTTACATGACTAGAGCTAGAAGAAACCAAACAGATTAAAATCATGTCCTTCAAGGGAACAACAATTTGCACCTAGTATGTGCAAAGCACCAGTGAATTAAGAAATATGGACTTAGGAAATGGGCTTCGTACTCAAATAGCTGCACAATGCATTTTGGAGATAAAACTACACATTTGTTATGAGACGTCAGGAAGAGAATGATTAATGTTGCCTGAAACACTGAGAAAGGCTTCACAAAGGAGCTACAATTGGGGTTGGAACTGGTGTGGGATGAGTATGATTTCATCTACATCATGAACACTGGCACAGAAACATCAACAGAGAGAAAAATTTTAACAATTGTATGTATGTGTATGCTTTTCAGGTTGCCAAAATGTTTCACTAGATTAATATCCAAAGTTGACAAGAGGGTAAGAAAATGAACACACTCCAAAGTTGTTGAAGACTGTGTTAAAGGTCTCCTACACAATGAGTCAAAAAATCCTACTGCTGGGCCAGCCGAGTGGCCCATTGGTTAAAAGCTGACTAGGGACACCAGAGAACCCCAGTTCGGATCCCACATATAAGGGCCAGTGACACTGCCCTCTACAGCTAAGATGCTGAACAACAGCTCAACCTGGAGCTGGGCTGCTGTGAGTCGCCGGCGACGGCATAGGCTGCA
>NW_017731746.1:16095-54747 GCF_001890085.2 Hipposideros armiger
GGGCAGTGTCACTGGCCCTCATATGTGGGATCTGAACCGGGGCCCTCTGGCGTCCCAAGCCAGTTCTTAACCATCGCGCCACTCGGCCGGCCCGTATCCCTCCATTTTTAAGGCAGTGAAATATGACATAATAGTCTGGCCTCATTCCCTCCTGCCTGTGTGTGTGTTAGATGGGGGACAGAGGTAAGGAGTGGCCGCGTGAGGTAAGACATCTCCATTATAAGAAAGGCAAATGTTGTGGTCCTTGGCTTGACCCATGGCCATGATACTAGCCAGTTCTTTTCTACAGGAGCTTCATTTATGGCAGTGGCAGCTGCTACCCCATTGCTTATCCTTTTGGGCCTGAGGTAGCCCCTGTTCTGAGGGAATTTTCTTTACGGCAGTGGCACAGGTGGTCGCCATACTGGGATTTTGGGCGTAACCCAGGTTTATTCCAATTGAACTTGCTCTACAGCAGGACAGAAAGAGTGGTTGCTTCACTGCTGCTGCCTTTTCAGACTGTGAGGCCAAGTTTGTTCTGGTAGGGGCAACTACCTGCGTTACCGTGGTGGTGGCGAGTGCCACAGTCCTGTCACTTTTGGGTCTGAGTCTGGATCTGTTCTGAGAAAACGTACTTTGTGGAATCGGCACCAACCACTGCCACTTTTGACCTACAGAAATGTAAGATAAAACATTTCTGGTTTTTTTTAGGCCATTAAGTGTGTGGTAATTTGTTATAGCAGTAAAGGAAACAAACACTGTGTAAGGAGTTACAATGTAACAGATTGTTTACCAAATCAGTTTTCAAAGGATGCTAACTACATTTCAGTCTGAAACTTCTAGAGTTTTCCTTTCAACATTTAGCATTTCATCTATCTAGGATTCCTTTTAAATATATTGTGAGACAGCAATCTTTTCCTTAAAAATCCACCAAGTGAGACTGTCAGTTCCAGGAAAACAAATGACAGTATCTTTTCAACATAAAAATGAGCATTTTCAAAAGAAAAATAGAATTTTGAAAAACTTGTATCTGCAACTGTGAATTTCACAGCTTCCCAGTACTTGTGTTATTAACAAATAGGATTCTTCGTAATGAAATATATCAACATTTGGAAGATCTGCATTAGTCTGCAATATTTCCCAAATAACCAATGCACATTACAAAATCATGCATGATAAAATGATTTACAGTGCAAGATTTTAATGTAATAGAGTAAAAAATATTAGCTATGTAAATAAATAAATAATATAAAAACCTCAACCAAGATTGGAATAGAGAGGGGTCTGTAAGGAGAGCACTCACTGCTACATCAATGGCAAAGCCCTACAGGAAAAATTCCCTGATTATGACAGTCCTCCAAACTTCTTTCTGTTAAAGAACTTCTTCTATTTTCTGCTGGGGACTTGCAGCATGGCTCTCCCTGTACATGTTTTACGTTGCAAATTCTCTCTTTTTTCTTAGAAACCATTTTTGTTGGAGGAATATCTAGTGGACTTTTTGTTTAAGGTGAATCCCTGTATGATTTTAGATTGTACACTGCAACTCAGCTTGTACTCTCTCAGAGGAATACATGCCACAATCTGATAAGTATATTAAAATACGCTGTCCTATTCCAACTACAAACCCGTGTATAGCCAGATTTCCTTTATATACTTCCACCAAAACAACACCTGAAGATTGAATACAGAGGCAACTATGAGAATCCAGCTATTTTCTATTAAGGCAGACTTTAAAAATTTTACCCCCAACCCACAAAAAGGTGTAAAAATGCTGCCCCTCCCTAATTTTGTGGGAAAACCAATTTTTATGACATGGTCATTTAAGTCAATATGTTATTATAAATTTTTGAGTCATTAAAGTTTATTTTAGGACTTATCATTTCCAAGAAGCAGGAATTTTAGTCTTGATAGGGTAGGTCGGAAGCTAGAAATGAGCAGGAGAAAGAGGAAATTGGCTCCAGTTATGAGGCACCTTGCGGCTCCTCTCACTTGGGGCTCAAACATCTTGCTTTTCCAGCAAGATAATGAGAACAAAGATACAATGTTAGAAGAAGAAAAAAATACTGGAGTGGAAAGGAAATAATCCCGCTTATTAGAATATATGTCCTACTTCTCAGGGCCATTTTAATGATCTTGTCAAATAAATCATGGGAAATTAACTGGTTCCTGCTCACACCCTGAGAAACAACCTTGGGAATCAGAAGGGAGGACAGGACAACTCAGCAGAGATAGAGAAAGACAATGGAGAGGGGGCGGGGGAGATAATTCTATCCACAAAATAAAAGCTCTCACACAATATAAGGAGAGGCTGCTTCCCTCTCATGGGTCAGCCTGCTTTATGTTTTGAAGTGTACTCACTTTTACTCATAAACTTCTTGCTGTCCTGTGTTGCACAAACTCTGTCTCTTGACTAAAGAAGATAAAAATCCAGGTACAAATGGCATGCCCAGTAACATTTTTCTCATGCTGTGACTCAGATTGCAGGATTCAAAGGTACTTTTTCTTACATTTCTTTTTTTTTTTTTTAACTCCTTTCTATGGCTGAGCCATCCTCTGCTGCATAAATTGGTAAGCATAGGATGAACCTTTAAAAGCCTTTAGGGCATTTGCTACCTTAAAGAACTTTCATGAGAGGATAACCTGGTTGCAGTCTGGGACACCAGATTTAGGTCCCACTGAGTGCAAGACAAAGATCTGCACACCGTGAAGAAATATGGTTCACTAGCGTCTAAGTCCTTTCCCTGTGGCAATTCCCTAGTGTACCACTGGCTGGCTCAGCTCTCTCTTGGCTTTTTCTGTCTCAGCTCTCTGCTCTCCCTCCTCTTTTAGGAAAGCCACAAACTACCTTCACTGTTTGCTTTCTTTCAGAGACTGCTCCCTTTACCTGCTTCCTTTACCTTCTTCTGCTTCCATGACTGAACCGCTCCAGGAAGGCCTTAGCCACATTGCGGGAGTGGGTCCCCACACTAAATCCTCCCAGAGCACCTGCTGTGTGATGGCTCCCATGACAGGATAAATTGGCCACGAATGGGTGGGGAAGAGAGGCAATATGTGCCCTGCCAAGCTGAAGAAAATATCCGTGCAAGATGGCACAAAGTTCCAGAAGCACACAATACTCTCTCCCCATAGCAATTCCCCTCCAACAGGGATAGTACAGCTCCCTAGGAATTTGTGCCTTCCACTAGAACTCCGCCCCTTCCAGCTATGCTTGGGCACCCTTTTCGCTTCTGCCTTGCCTCTACAACAGAAATCAGAGCTCTCTCTCTTTTTTGCCTGCCCTCATACTATGCCCCAGAATGACCCAAAATGAATAACAGAAATGGCTTCAGGGAACTTTGTGCTCACTTAGCATCCCTTAAGCTCATACCCAACCCCCTAGGACAAACCTTTCTTCCTTTGTCCTGACAAAACAGCATGCTTTACTTTTGAGAACTCCTGTGCCTCTGGGTGTCAGGGAATTAGACTTATGTCTCCAACTAGCACACACTTTATGCCCCACAAGCCACTTCTCCTGTTGTATCTATGCTACCATTTGGAGCCCACCCCGTTTTAACTGGCAGTGGCAGAAACACCTCTGCCCAGGGTCCTGCCCACTTGGGTCTGGGTTTCTGCTTCCTGCATCACTGCCTGTCTTGTCCTTCTCTTTGGCTCAGTCTGATTTCTCAGACTCCAGATTGCTGTGGTCTTTGAATTGGACTAAGAGTGATATTGACAGTAAGGAGAAATCTCTCTATTACCTCCTAGAAATTAGCTTCCGTGATCAGATGAGATCTGGCATGTTCAGGGTGGTATGGCCATAGGCACCTCCTAGGAATTAGACTGACCAATTTGAGCAGTCCCTCCAGGGACAGGCCCTTAGGGTCATTATAGATATAATCCTCTTTGAAATCTGGGCAGATAACCAGATAACCAAACTAGCAAAAAGCCACAGGGTCCATCCAAGAGTTCAGAGTAACATCTACTTTGAAACCTGGCTACATCAGGTAGCCAGCCATGGATGCTTAAAGGGAAACATACAAAGATGGGATCCAGGGTCTTGCCTCTCCAGACAACAAAAGGGAGGAGGAGGACAGAGGGCTTGTTCCTGGCAAGCATGCGATAGATGTGCATAATTCCATAGCTTGCGGGAATGAGAGGCAGCGTAAGGTAAAGTACACTTAATTCAGTAGCTTCAGGGGGACTGGAACAAGCCTGTCCCAGGATCTAAGGTGGGGGATGCTCTGCCTCTGAAGGTATATTTCAAAGATGGGGGATGAAGAGGGGATGCCCTTTCCCCTCACATTCTACCCTATCTTTTCTTATAGATGGGTAACCAGAACTCCATCCTTCAGGAATACCCACTCGGCTATATTCTATTAAATTAAAACAAGTTTGATCCTCAGATACTAAAGAAGAGGCTCCTCTTCCTCTGCAACATGGCCTGGCCTCAACAGAAATTAGGGAATGGGAAAAGTTGGCCTGAGAATGGCAGTCTAAACTACAATATCATCTTACAATTAGACCTCTTCTGTCACAAACTAAAAAAATGGACAGAAGTATTATATGTCCAAGCCTTTATGGCCATCATAGACAACTCAGGACTCTGTCACTCCTATAAGATAGACACCTCAGTTCTAGCCCTAGTAACTAACCCACACAGATGTCCTGCTGGGACAGCCCAGCAGTTGTCCACCAAACCCCTCCCCCCAAGGAACCGGAGGAAACACCACTCCAAACTGCTCCTCCTCAGACCCACAGGGCCTTAGTCTCAACATCCAGGGTCCCCTTTTGCCTCAAAGATTTGCCCTGTCCAGGAGGTAAGGCCTGACACATAGCTCTAGGAGAGTGCAGGTCCCCTTCTCCAAGCAGGACCTCCTCCCAAATAAAAACAGACTTGGAGAGCTACTCAGATGACACCGAAAAATATACTGATGGGTTTCAGAGGCTTACTCTTACTTAGAGAGATGTTCATGTCATCAAAGGACAAACTCTCGCTATAACAGAAATAGAGAAGATTATGGATGTTGCCACCCGCTATGCAAATGGTCTCTATATGACTGACCATATTTATTCAGTAGGGGCCACAGCTGTACTGAGCACTGACCCCACCTGGGACTATAACTTCCCAGAGGGCACCTGGCAAAGAAATCATCTAGACTTTTAACAGGGCATAAGACAAAGTAATATTAAGCAAACTAATTACCGTAAGCTGTCTACCATAGATCAGAGCTCCTCCAGAAGCTCCACAGTTTTTCTAGAGCAACTCTGAGAAGCTCTTACTAAACATACAGATGTACTAGATCTTGATTCTCTTGAAGGGGAGTTAATGCTCAAAGATGGGTTGATTACCCAGCCTGCACCAGACCTCAGGAGGAAGTTACAGAAACTAGCACTAGAACCCAGCACCCAGTTGGGGGAGCTCCTTAAGATAACCTCCTGGGACTTTTATAATTGGGACCAGGTAGCGAGACCGGAAAAAAAGAAAAGATAAGCGTTAAGAGACAGGCTCGTTTTTTTTGGCAGCTTTAGAAATTCGAAAGCCAATTCTGGATCATCTAGGAGAGGGGTTGGCAAATTTTTGAGATGGAAGAGCCAATTCTGTCCCTCACAAGAATTTAAAAATTATTCGAGAGCCATAAATATATTTTTACAAATAAGGAAAATGTAAAGTAATATTATAACAAGTAATAGTATTAATTATAACTTCATTAAAATAAGAAAAATTCACACATGTACGTACCTAAAGAGCTGCATGTGACTCATGAGCCACAGTTTGCCAACCCCTGATCTAGGAAATAAAACCCCAGGAAGATGCCACAACTGTGAAAAGTTTAGACAATGGAGAAGTGAATGACCGGAAGAAAAAAAATCTGCAGACACCATGCCCCAAATGCAATGAGTTTGGCCATTGGAAAAAAGACTGCTCAGAGGGCCAAAGGGCCCCCAAGTGAGACACCCAATTATCGTGGCCTTGAACTGAAGGGGCCCGGCACTCCCTCCAGGTCCCAAAACTAGTATCACCATTGAAGGGAAAAACCCCAAGGTGACCTTGAAAGTGGCCTGTAGGACCATAAATTTCTTACTAATATGGGAGCCGCCTATCCCAGTCTAAACTCTTTCTCTGGTGCTCTCTCAAATCCTGCCAAATAAATGATGTAGAGAGGCAGCCCATAACCTGGAGATTACCCCTCCTCTATGCTGTTCATAGGGAGAGACGCTCTTTTCTCTCATTCTTAGTAATGCCAGAATGCTCCAACCCCCTTCTAGGCAGGGATATTCTCTAGAAAGTGGGAACGCATCTAATTATTGGAAATCCTCCCCCTAGTGTACTTATATTACTCTGTGAAAAGGAAACCTCTATCCCAGAGAAACCCAAATGTGTAGGTTTAGTAAACCCAGAAATTTCGGCAACAGAAACCTCGGGACAAGCCAAAACTGCTACTCTAGTTAAAATTCAACTTAAAGATCCCTTTGATTATCCCCACCAGAGACAATATCCACTGAAACTTGAAGCAAAGGGTGGCCTGAATTGCCCTATTAATTTTTCTCAACTATGGTCTATTAAAACCATGCTCGGGTCGACCGAGTGGCATGATGGTTGGGAGCTGGTTTGGGACGCCAGAGGGCCCCGGTTCGGATCCCACATATGAGGGCCAATGACACTGCCCTCTACAGCTAGATGCTGAACAACAGCTCAGCCTGGAGCTGGGCTGCCGTGGGTCGCCGGCGACGGCGTAGGCTGCAGCCCCTGTGGCAGTGGGTTGCCATGGGCTACCGTGTGTAGCCAGCGGCCAGCGTGAGCGGCCAGCAGCCGCAGTGAGCGGTCGTCCAGAAGCCGGCGACTGAGCTGCCTCGCCCGGGAAGAGCGCAATGATGGTGCCAACTTGGGCCAGTGAAGCAACGTCCTCCACAACTAAACTGAAGAACAAAACGACAGCAACTTGTCTGTTTCCCTTCCCCCAATTCCCCAGCACTGTTCCTATCCCCCAATTCCCCAATGAAAATCTTTGGAAAAAAAAAATTATAAAAAACAACAACCATGCTCATCTCCCTGCACATCCCAATCCACCCATAAAGAAAAGTTCTAGAAATACAGATTGGTCCAAGACCTAAGGATCATTAATGAGGTAGTAATTCCACTACATCCTGTAGATCCAAACTCATATACAATTTTTGGGGAGATACCCCAGAGACAAAATGGTTTTTAGTCCTAGATTTAAAGGATGTCTTCTTTTGTATACCCTTCAATCCTTCCTCTCAATTTCTATTTGCCTTTGTCTGGGGACAGGTGCAAGTATTGTCAGAAGCTCACTAGGACTGTCCTCCCACAGGGTTTCGAGACAGCCCACAGCTCTTTGGTCAGGCTCTAGCTATAAACCTAGCCTTTCTGTCCCATGAGCAGGGGACACCTATTCAATATGTAGATCATATACTTATGTGTTCCCCCAACCAGGAATTATCACAACTGCATGCTGTGCAGACCTTAAACTTCCTAGCCAAACAAGTTTCTAAGTTATCCAGACGAAAGGCCCAGCTAGTCCAACACCTAGGGAAGTTATCCCCTGACAAGGTCAGGGGAATTACTCAGCTGCCCTCTCTTATGACAAAAAGGCAGCTCAGAACATTCCTATGACTTTCAGGGTATTGTAGACTCTGGCTAATTTGATATGGACTCAGGGTTCGGGCTTCTACATGAAGCCCTCAAAGAGACTAAAGAACAAAGCCCTCTTGTGTGGTGGCCAGAATCTGAGCAATTAAAGAGATCTCCCTCAGCCCTGGCCTTAGGGCTACCACAGCCTTAAAAACCTTATCTGTTATACATCACCAAAAAAGATGGTATAGCCCTAGGGGTATTAACCCATGTGTTAGACCTTACTCAGTGCCCAGTCAAATATTTATCTAAGAGATAAAACCTGGTAGCACTGGGCTGGCCAGGTTGCCAGGTGCCAGCTATGAGCCCTCCAGCGGAAGATGCTTCTAAAATCACTCTAGGACAGGCCTTGGAGGTTTTTACCTCCCACCAGGTGGATACCTTACTAGCCCTCAAGGGCTCTCATTTGATGACAGACAGCAGGATATTAAAATATCAAGTTCTGCTGTTAGAAAATCCTGACATTACTATCCAAAGATACACCAACCTTAACTCTGCCACCCTATTACCTTGACCAGAGGTGGGCACCCCAGTACACTCCTGTGAGGAAATCATCAACCTGACTGCTGCTTGGGAGAGATACTTAAAAGACCTGCCACTAAGACATCCCAATGAACTTGGTTTACTGATGTAACAGTTTTATAAAGGAAAAAAAAATCAGGCATGCAATATATGTTAGAATCACCCCATTCAAAACCTTAGAAGCCAAAGCATTGCCCCCCAAGACCTCAGCTGAATTAGCTGAACTAATCACCCTAACTAGATCTTTACAGTTAGGGAGAGACAAAATGATTAACATTCATATAGACTCTAAATATGCTTTCTTAGTACTCCATGCCCATGTTGACATCTGGAAAGTAAGAGATTCCACATTGTCAAAGACATTCTTATAAAATACAGACCTCAGATATTATCTCTCTTAGAGGCCATCCACTTGCCCAAGGAAATGGCAGTAATCCACTGCCAGGGACATTAAAAGGGGCAAGATGAAATAACTCAGGGAAATTATTGGGCATGTCAGGAGACCAAAACTACCTCTATCTGTAAAGAGAAATTATAGGGGCCCTCATCCCTTTTTTATCAGGACCCACCTTTCCCCCATCATACACCACAGAGGGGAAAAACTGGGCCACCCAAAGCATATACACTCTTAACCTTCAGGGATGGTATTAAGCTAAACCAATGGCTACACTGTCCACAGTCCTTCCACTGAAAAGTCATTCAAGGACCCTCTGAGCCTTGCCACTTGGGGTGGGATAGTATGCACCAAATCTACAGGAAAACGTTTATTGTAAACACATACATAAGAAAATTAACCAGGTATGTCATGCCTGTTTGCTTTGTGATTAAACAACCCCCAGGGGACTAAAGCCTCTGCCACTCATACAGCTCATTAATCATTGTATAAGCTATCAGGGGAGTATTGGCAACTAGATTTACCAAATTGCTCCCATGCAAAAGGTTTAAATATTTTTTGGTATTTATTGATAACTTCACCTAGTGGGTAGAGGCATACCCACTCAGACAGAGAGGGCCCAAGAGGTTTCCAAACAACAGCTAAAAATAATCATCCCTAAGTTTTGCCCACCCCCGTCCTTACAAATTGATTATGGGCTTTATTTTACCTCACATATTATCCATCAGACAGCTATAGCCCTTGACATAAGATACTTTTTACATGTGTCATGGAGTCCTCAGAGCTCCGGCAAAGTGGAAAGAACAAACCAAACCCTTAAGAACACCCTAAGGAAACTCAAAAACCAACTCAACCATGGTTGACCTCCTGCCAATAGCTCTATTAGAGGTTCGAATACATTTTCAGCCTTCTATATAACTCAGCCCTAATGAGGTTTTATATGGAAGGGCCTTCCTCTCATCTGATATACTCTTAGATACAAAATCTACAAAACTTCCTCAGCATTTTACCTCTCTAGGACAGTTCCAGCAAGGCCTCAGGGCAGGTAAAGGCTCTGCCCTCACCTGCTAGACAAAATTGAACATCACTAACCCAGTTCCCACCAGGTAGCAGGATACTCATCAGATCTTTGAAAGATGGTACCCCCCACATTCCAACAAAGCCCCACTTGGAAAGGCCCCTTCAAAGTGTTACTTTACCCCCTACAGCTGTCAAGGTGCAAGGCGTCCCTGGCTAAATGCAATAGTCCCAGATAAAACCCTGGAATGATGATGAAGGAGAAGACTTGCCAACTGGATCCTAGTACACTTGCAAGCCACTAAAGACCTCAAATTACTATTCAAGAAGTTATTGCTAAGTACTAATGACTAAGTCCCGATTATCAGACATATTAATCACCCTTGACTGTTTAATTTTCCCCTCACCTCTTATTCTTCTCTTAACCCTTGTCCCTCCTGGTACCTTGCTAAATAATTGTTTCTTCTACAATCCCACTAAATTGTCAACATATTAGTTCTCTTACTTCTATTACATTTCCAGGCTTGTTGGGAGGAATGGGAGACTAACACCCTTGTAAACACTTCCAATATAATAAAAAAGGGCAACGGCCACTCACACGGCTGGGTATGTCATAGAGAGCCCCTAGGCCACAGTTATGTACCTTAGGTTTGGCCTACAAGCTTTAACTTCAGTTTCAACTTTCTGCAGTTCCCCTCCCCAGTTTTTTCCCATTAATCTCCCCGCTACCTGTAAGGATAAATCTAACACCCAGAAATTTTAGCTTCATATACCTTCCCCCCTATTCAACCACAGTACTAAAACAAGAGTTAAAATACTTAATTGCACTGTGATGTCAAGTCCATGTAAAAAATGCTTTTATAGAAAAAGCAGTTATTATTCTACCAACATATTTACCCCAAAACACTCAATGTCCCCAGAAAGACCCAACACATTCCAAATACTATCTTTTGATGCTCAGCCATCCACCCCTCAGTTAGGAAATTATTAAGCCACTGGAACCAATATGCATATTGACATGGGTTTGAAGAGGAATCCTGGCAACTACATTACTTACCTCCTAAGACAAGGAAGACAACCAATGGGCCCAAGGACCCTGAAGTATGGGGAGGCCTCTTATCATCTCAATGCTTCACAGAACACCCTTGGGGTCCAGTCTAGCCACATGGTTTGACTCCTCTTCCCCGCACTGAGCTGGTGCTTCCTCAAGATACTTATTTTTTTGTGGCCCTTCTAACAAGCTGCCCAATGAGGTCTACCACCAACCTCTCATAGTTTTAGCCTACCGTTGTAGTGACAACTCTGTTTGAGGGTCAATGTACCTTAGGGTTTATGGGTCCACTGTGTATATCAGTCAATATCCACAACATCATTCATTCCCAAGCCAAACAAGTCATAGGACTTATCCTGGCTGGTATTGAAGCTTCCATCAGTCTAGAAGCCCCTTGGGAAGAATTTGCCTATCATCAGGCTACTTTAAGAAAGCTAATGGACTGTATGGTTATCCTATCATAATCCACAGGAGATGCCTTTCAACAGCTGCAACGCTTGTGTGGTTCACTCATGAATGTACTCCTTGACAACGGTTAGCTCTTGACTATCTGTTAGCTGAACAAGGGGGTGTATGTGTGGTTATTAACAAGAATTGCAGCACCTATATAAATACCACCAGTCAAGTGGAAGAAGATACACACACACACACACACACACACACACACACACACACACACACAGAATGGCTTCATAATTTTGCAAAGTGAAGACCAATGGTTGAATCCACCTGACAGGCAGTAAAAGGTTTCTACCTTCCATAATTTGGTTTCTACCCTTACTAGGGTCTTTAGTTTATATATTTCTTCTACTACTATTTGGTCCATGTCTTTTCAATCTACTTGTCAAGATTGTTTCCTGCAGGTTACAGCAGTTCCACTTAAAAATGATGATTCTGCAGGAATTCCAACCTGTTCCTCCAGAAACAGAAGCCCCAAATTTATACTAGATTCCTCTCAGCACTCACCTGCAGCTTTTGCCTCTCACCTGCCAAAAATAAAGAAACATACCTCTTTCATCCTGAGAGTGAGCAAGAGAATGAGAATCTGACTATGACATAGCCTTTTCTCAGCTGGAAATAGATACAGAAGAGACACACCATCTCTCTCCGAAGAGATTTCAGGGTCTCAAAAATCTAAAGGGGGAATGATGGATAGAAAGATGGAAATAAGCAGGAGAAAAAGGGAACTAGCCCCAGTGAGGAAACCCCTTGCAGCTGCTCCTGCGCGCATCTCATATACTTTGCTCTACAGGATATTGTAAACAAAGGTGGGCATAAACACCTTCCTCAACAGGATATTGAAAACAAGACAACACTATGGTAAAGCCCCACTTAGCAAGACTTCCTAAAGAATCTTGAAAACATAACAGGCACACACATGCCCCTAAATAAAGAAAATATATCATTAGAAGAAGGGAGAATGCCAGAGAGGTGAGGGGAAACACCCTGCTTAACAGAGTGTATACCTTGCTTCCCAGAACCATACATTATAGTTTTGCCCCCTTTTTTATGGGCTTGTCAAATAAATCATCTGAAATTGAGAGGTTCACAATTCCACCCTGAAAGACAATTTGGGGAACAAGAAGGACATGTCAGAGGAGAGAGGGGAAGATAATAGAGTGAAAAAGGGGGAGACAGTTCTACCCATAGATTAAAAAAACCATCACACAGGGCTGCTTCCCTCTTTTAGTTCAGGAGGCTCCATGCCTCAGAATGTACACCATTTTACTAATAAACATCTTGCTATCTTATGATGCACAATCTTGTCTCTTGAATTAATTCTTTTTTTCAAGAAGACAAGAATTTAGGAACATATCATTCCCAGCAATAATATTCATGAATGTGATTCTTCATAATGAAATGTGTCAACATTGTTAAGATCTGCGTAAGTCAGTGAACCCATATTTTCCAAATAACCAATGAAACATGTTAGAAAATCATGTATGATGATTATATCACAGAAATGGCAGCATGAGGAGTGCTTCTTGAAGTCTCCCCCGGAAGTTACAACAAATTGTAACTATAATTCAACAAAGGATAACTTAAGCAACACACAAGCATGCTTGAGAGATCTGCACATTGAATCACCTGAAGGTGGGCAAATTGCATGAGGAGGGGAGAAGAAAAGGAGGAAGTGCAGAGATGCAGGCCTCGGGCCACAGGATGCAGTCCAGAGCTCAATGTGGTCTCAGGAGAAGGAAGAATGTAGGCTACAGGCACACTCCCTGTGGCCCATAGTCCTGCCTGAGGGATCAGCATATAATACAGCTGAACCCAGCATTTGGGGCAGAGACCTAGGGTGAGAACTATGGTTTAAGCCCCCACAGTCAGGCAGAAAACAGAAAACAAAGACACAGAGCCTTGCCGACTCCTTCCCCCATGAGTTCACCCCACCCCCACCCTCTCAGTATTAGACTTGGCTCCAGAAGAAACAGTAGCAGTGTCAGATTAAAGAACAGAATATCTAGAGCCCTGATTACTGGGGTGATAGTCCCACAGCTGCAGACACACAGCACATGAATAGTCTGGCAATAAGGAAAGAGCTTTAGGTGCAATACAGCTATGGACTGGTAATAGTCATTGTTCAGAGTCACAAATGCCCCAGCCACCTCTCACAGCCCACCTTGTCCACACCATTCTGGGCAGATCCCTGCAGGAACAACCAGAGCCAATGAGACACACAGGTTCTGCATGGGGCTACAGGGGAAGCATTGGGATTTCAGAGGCTTAGAACTCTATCACCCTCCACATCTTCCTGTGGAAGTGATGCCCTGAGACCTAGGCTACCTGCTCATGGAGGAGAAGCCCACCTTCAGAAAACCCCACATCATGTGAGAAGCTGGAACACCACAAGAGAAAATAAAATGCTATAGTGTGAGAGAAAATAAAAGGCTGTGTGGGAGAGAAAATAAAACATTCCACCAACAGCTACTAAAAAGGAAAAAAAAGACCTCTTCATATCAACCTGCTGCAGAACCCACTCCTGTAGATACCGAAGAAGATAAATAATAATTCATTAATTGCCAGGAATAAGCAAGGTAACAAGGCAGCTCAGAAAGAAAATAAAAAGTTCTCTAGAAAATGAACTTAAAGACACAGAAATATGTGACATAAATGACAGACAATTCAAGATTGCTGTTCTGAAAAAACTTAATGAGATGCAAGAAAACATAGAAAGGCAGTTTAATGAACTCAGAAACACAATCAAAGAAAAAAATGAATATTATACCAAAGAGATTGAAATTTTGAAAAGGAACCAAATAGAATTTCAGGAGATTAAGAACTCAATAAAAGAAATGAAGAATGAAATAGCCAGCTTAGGTAACAGAGCTGACAAGATGGACAGAAGAATCAGTGATATTGAAGATAGAAATCTGAAAATGACACAAATGGAAGAGAGAGACTTGAGAGGTAAAAGAAGTGAAAGAACTCTACAAGAACTTTCTGACTCCATCAGAAAGAGCAACATAGGAATAATGGGCATACTGGAAGGAGAAGAGAAGGAGAAAGGAACAGAGAGTATATTCAAACAAATAGTCAATGACAACTGCCCAAACCTGTGGAAAGAACTGGACCCTCAAATCCAAGAAGCAAACAGACACCTAATTACCTCAATTTCAATGTGTCTTCTCCAAGGCACATTGTATTTAATCTGTGAACTATTAATGACAAAGAAAGAATTCTCAAGGCAGCTGGAGGAGATGGGGCAGGGTAAAGCAGTAACCTAAAAGGGGAAGCCCACTAGATTATCACCAGAATTTTCAGCTGAAACTACTGCCCAGGAGGGAGTAGAATGAAATATTCAAACTATTGGAACAGAGAAATTATGAGCCAAGAATAATATGTCCAGCAAAGATATCTTTTTTATATGAAGGAGGAATAAAGAACTTTCCAGACATACAGAAGCTAAGGTAATTTACTAACACATGACCTGCATTACAAGAAATAATGAAGGAAACTATTCGACCTGAAACAAACAAACAAAAAAATTTAAAAAAATACAAAACCATGAGTAGTATTATGACCAGACAGAGATAAGCAGGAAATGACAACCTCTACAAAAAATAGGGCACTATACATTTAAACATAACATAAAGGGTGAAGAAGAAGAAAAAACAAACATTAAAAAAAGGAAAAAGAGAAGAAAAAGACAACTTTCTGCTGCAACTCAGACATCAACTCACAGCATAAGTAGGGATAGTTTGTGAAAACAAAAACATAAATAAGGAGAGAGTAAAGGTCTGAATCTGCAAAGGGAAATAGAGATAAGCATGCTAAAGAAAAATTACTACTGTATATGTGAAACCTTCCTTTGCATAAACTTAATGGTAACCACTCAAAACAATTTTTAGAACTGCAATATATAGCATAAAAAAAACAGAAAAAAACAGAGGGAATAATCATAGAATACCACTACACTAAAATAATGGAGAGCAACAAAACGTCAAAGAAACAATGGAGGCACTGACCCACCAGAAAACAAAAGATAGAATGATAGGTAATCCTTATATATATCAATAATCACCTTAAATGTAAATGAACTGAGCTCATTAATAAAAAGGCACAGAGTAGCAGATTGGATAAAAAAAAACGAAACCCAACTATGCGCTACCTCCAAGACACACATCTCAGCTACAAAGAAAAATACAGACTCAAAGTGAAAGGGTGGAAATTGATATTCCAAGCAAATAGTATTCAGAGAAAATCAGGAATATCCATACTTATATCAGATTAAACAGACTTCAGGATAAAAAAAGGTAACAAGAGAAAAACATGGACCTTTCATGATGATAAAGGGGGCTATACAAGAAGAAATAATAACAGTTATCAATATTTATGCCCCCAATAAGGGAGCACCAAAATATACAAAATAACTACTAACAGAACTAAGGGGAGAAATTCACCGAAACACAATTATAGTAGGGGACCTAAATACATAATTGAAAGCTATGGACAGATGATCCAAACAGAAAATAAATAAGGAAATATCAGCCCTAAATGACACATTAGATGAAATGGACATAATTGTCATTTATAGAGCACTTCATCCTAGAACATCAGAGTATACAATTTTTTTCTACTGTACATAGAATATTCTCAAGGATAGACCATATATTGGGAAACACAACAAGCCTCAGCAAATTTAAGAAGACTGAAATAGTACCAAGCATATTCTCTGATCATAAAGCTTTGAAATTGGATATCAACTGCAAAGAGAAAACAAAAAAAAACACACAAATATGTGGAGATTAAACATTTTTAAAGAACGACTGGGTCTAAGAGTAAATAAAAGCAGAGATCAAAAGATACAAGGAACAAATTAGCATGAAAATACATCTACCAAAATTTTTGTGATGCAGTGAAAGCAGTACCAACAAGGAAATTTTTATAATTACAGGCCTATCTCAGGAAAGAACAAAAATCCCAGATAAATAACCTCATGTTACACCTTAAATACCTAGAAAAAGAAGAACAAATGAAAACCAAAGTCAGCAGAAGAAAGGAAATAATAAAAGTCAGAGCAGAACTAAGTGAAATAGAGAACAAAAAGACAATAGAAAAAATGAATGCAACAAAGAGCTGGTTCTTTGAAAAGATTAATAAAATTGACAAACCTTTGGCTAGACTAAGATAAAAACAGAAAAGACACAAATAAATAAAATCAGAAATGAAAGAGAAGTGACCATGGTTACCACAGAAATACAAAGGATCATACAAGAATACTATGAAGAATTATATGCTACCAAATTCAACAACTTAGAAGAAATGCACAAGTTCTTAGAAACATATAGCCTTCCTAGACTGAGTCAGGAATAACTGGAAAACCTACATAGATCGATTGACAGTAAAGAAATTGAATCACTCATCCAAAACCTTCCCAAAAGCAAAAATCCAAGACAAGATGGCTTCACTACTGTATTCTAGCAAACATTCAAAGAGGATCTAACACCTGTCTTCCTCAAACTCTTCCAAAAAAATTGAAGAAGAGGCAATACTTCCTAACTCATTTTATGAGGCCAACATTACCCTGATACCAAAACCTGGTAAGGAAAACACACACACACACACACACACACACACACACAATTACAGACCAATATCTCTGATGTTGCAAAAATCCTAAACAAAATTCTAGCAAATCAAATACAACAATGCATTAGAAAGATCATACATCACGATCAAGTGGGGTTCATCCCAGGGACACAAGGATGTTTCAACATATGCAAATCGTTCAGTGTGATGCACCACATAAACAAAAGATAAAATCATATGATATCTATAGATGGAGAAAAAGCATATAAGATACAACATCCATTTATGATTAAAATATGTAATAAAATGGGAATAGAAAGAAAATACCTTAACATACTAAAGGCCATATAAGACAAACCCTAGAACAGTGGTTCTCAACTTGTGGGTCGCGTCCCCTTTGGGGGTCAAACGACCCTTTCACAGGGGTTGCCTAAGACCATCGGAAAACAAAAAGATATTTACATTACGATTCATAACAGTAGCAAAATTACAGTGATAGAGTAGCAACAAAAATAATTTGATGGTTGGGGGTCACCACAAGGAACTGTATTAAGGGGTCACGGCATTAGGAAGGTTGAGAACCACTGCCCTAGAATAATATAATTAATAGTGAAAAACTGAAGCCTTTTGCTCTAAGTATAGGAAGAACACAAAGTTGCCCCACCTGTTACCACTGTAATTCAACATAGTATTGGAAGTTCTAGCCAGAGCAATCAGGCAAGAGAAACAAATAGTAAAAGTCATCCAAATTGGGAATGAAGAAGTTCAACTGTCACTTTTTTCAGATGACAAGATTATTTATATAAAAAAACATATAAATTCCACCTAAAAGCTATTAGAATCAATAAAAGAATACCATAAAGTTGCTGGCTACGAAAACAACATACAAAAATCTGTTTTATTCCTATATACTAACAATGATATTTCAGAAAAAAAAACTAATTCCTTTTGCAATTGCAACAAAAATAACTAGGAATAAACTTAAAAGATATGAAGGATCTATGCACTGAAAACTATAGGGCATTTTGTTTATTTATTTTATTAGTTTCAGGTGTACAAAACAATGTTAAACGTTTGCATCCCTCAAAAAGTGATAATCCCCTCTCCCAATCTACTACCCATCTGACATCGTATATAGCTGTTACAATTCCATTGACTGTATTCCCTATGCTGTACTCCACATCCCATGACCATATAATAATATATATTAATATGGTCATTAATATATATTAATATAATATATATTAATAATATATTAATATGGTCATTAATATATATTAATATATTAATAATAATATATATTATATGGTCATGGGATGTGGAGTACAGCATAGGGAATACAGTGTGTATATATATATATATATATTTATAGTTGACATTCAATATTATTTAACTTTAGCTTCAAGTGTACAGTGCAGTGGTCAGGCATCTATACCGTCCATGAAGTGGTTTCCCTAATAAGACAAATGCCCATCTGACACTACAAAATCTTTACAACATTATTGATTATATTCCCCATGCTGTATTTCACATCCCCATGGAAATATTGTGGTTACCAATTTATACTTTCTAATTTCCTCACTTTCTCCCTCATCCCCACCCCCTCCCATCCAGCAACCCTGTTTTTTCTCTAAACCTCTGAGACTGTTTCTGATTAGTTTGCACATTTATTCTGTTCTTTAGATTCCATATATAAGTGAGATCACATGGTATTTGTCTTTCTCCGTCCGACTTATTTTACTTCATATAATGTTCTCTAGGTCCATCCATATTGTTGTGATTGGTAAGATTTTATTCTTTATGGTCGAGTAATAATCCATTGTATAAATATACCAAAGTTTCTTTATTCAGTTGTCTACTGATGGGCTTTTCAGTTGTTCCATGTCTTGGATATTGTGAATAGCGCTGCAATAAACATAAGGGTGCATGTATTTTTTTGAATTAGCATTTTGGATTTCTCTGGATACTTAAGAGTGGAATTGCAGGGTCATAAAGTAGTTCCATTTCCAGCTATTTGAGATACCTCCATACTGATTTCCATAGTGGCTGTACCAATCTGCAATCCCACCAACAGTGCATGAGGGTTCCCTTTTCTCCACATCCTCACCAGCACTTGCTGTTTGTTGATTTATTGATGATAGCCATTCTGACCTAAGTGAGGCGGTATTGCATTGTGGTTTTTATTTGCATTTCTCTAGTGAGTAGAGAGGTTAAGCGTTTTTTTCATATGTCTGTTGTTCTTTTCTATGTCCTCTTTAGAGAATTGTCTCTTCATATACTCTGACCATTTTTAAATTTGGGTTGTTTGTTATTGTTGGTGTTGAGTTGAATGAGGCCTACACAAGACACATTATAATTAAAATAGCAAAGGTTAAAGACAAAGAGAGAATCCTAAATGCAGCAAGAGAAAGGCAACAAGTAACTTATACGGAAGCTCCCAAAAGATTGTCAGCTGATTTGTCAATAGAAAATTTGCAGGCCAGCAGGAACTAGAACAAAATATTCCAAGTAATGAAAAGCAAGGATCTACAACCAAGACTACTGTATCCAGCCAGGCTACCGTTTAAAATTGAAGGGCAGAGAAAAGGCTTCCCAGACAAGAAAAAGCTAAAGGAGGTCATCACCTCTAAACCAGTAATATTACAAGGAATCTTAGAGGGACTTCATGAAGGGAAACAAACAAACAAACAAACAAAAAAACGATAATAACTACATATCTATCAACAATTAATTTCAGTGTAAATGGATTAAATGTTCCAATCAAAAACATAGGGTGGTTGAATGGACAAGAACAAAACTCTTACATATGCTGCCTATAAGAAACTCAATTCAGATTGAAAGATACAGAATAAAAGGGATGGAGAAAAGTTATTTCATACAAATTGAAATGGGGGGCAGGGGGAGGGGGAAGCTGGGGTAACAATAATTGTAACAGACAAAATAGACTTTAAAACACAGGCTATAACAAGAGTCAAAGAAGGACCCTGTTATCTCACTTCTGGGTATTTATTGGAAAAACCCCAAAATGCTACTTCAAGGGTGTGTGTGCATCCATATATTCACTGCAGCATTATCTGCAATGGCCAAGATGTGGAGGCAGCCTGGGTGTCCGTCCATGGATGAATAAATAAAGAGGTGGTAAATCTATACAATGGAATATTGCTTGGCCAAGGAAGGGAATGGGTTGTTGCCATCTGTGGTAGCATGGATGAACCTGGAGTGTGTTGTGCTGAGTGGAGTACGAGGTATGAAAATAAGGTTCACAAAGTTATTGCAATGATGTTGCTAACCTGTTTTGATATTAGAGGGGTTATTCATTATGAATTTGTACCAAACTGAACAAACAGTTAACCAAGTTTACTATTTGGAAGTGCTGAAAAGGCTGCATGAAAATGTTAGATGACCTGAACTTTTCACCAACAAATTCATGGCTCTTGCATCACAACAATGCACCAGCTCACAATGACATTCTCTGTGAGGGAGTCTTTAGCCAGTACACAAATAACTGTATTGGAACACCCTCCCTACTCACCTGATCTGGTCCCCAATGACTTCTTTACTCGAAGATACAGGAAATATTGAAAAGACATTTTGATGACATTCAGGACATCAAGGGTTATACGACAACAGCTCTGATGGCCATTCCAGAAAAAAGTTCCAAAATTGATTTGAAGGGTGGACTAGGCGCTAGCATTGGTGCAGTTTCCAAAGGGGAGTACTTCGAAGGTGACCGTATTGATATTCAGCACTGAGGTATGTAGCACTTTTTCTAAGATGAGTTTTTGAACTTAATTGTCTGACACCCTATGTCAGACAAAGACACATGCAATGTGATTTTACTTATATGTGCAATCTAAAGAACAAAACAAACTAAAAAACACCAAACTCATAGATACAGAGAACATTCTGATGGTTGAAAATGGAGGGGGGATTCATGGGGTAGGTGAAAAATGGGAAGGAATAAAGAAATACAAATTGATTGTTCCAAAGTAGTCATGGGGATGTAGGGTATAGCATAAGAAATATAGTCAATAATATTGTAATAACTATGTATGGTGTCTGATGGGTACTAGATTCATCGGAGTGACAGATGGGAGGAGGTTTGGGGGCATGGTGAAGAAGGTGAATTAAGAAGTACAAATTGGTAGTAATGAAATAGTCATGGGAATGTAAAGCAAAGCATAGAGAATATAGTCAATAATATGGTAATAGCTATGTATAGTGCCAGGTGAGCGCTAGTCAGGGGGAACACTTCTTAAATTATACAACTGTCTAATCACTATGTTGTACACCTGAAGTTAATATAAAATAATACTGAATGTCAACTATAATTGAAAAATTTAAAAAGGAGGGAGAAAGGTGAAGGGGAATAGGAGGTTCAAATTTCTAGGTATAAAACAAATTAAGTAATGGGGACGTAACGCACAGCATGGGGAATACAGTCAATAATATTGTGATAGCATAGTACAATGTCAGATGGTTGCTGGACTTATGGTGATCACTTAAGTATATAAATATTGAACTATGGTGTATTCCTAAAGCTGATATAATGTTGTATGTTAGCTATATTTTTTTAATAAAAGTCTTTAAAAAATAGTGTCATGTGCAGCTGTATTTTCTTCATATAATTTAACCAAAATATTATCACCCCAGATTGCATGCAGAAGTAGATATGAAAATCCATTTGTCTTCTCTTATGCCAGACATTAAAGAAATTTGAAAGACTATAAAACACTCTCCAGAATATTTTCATTCTGGAAAATATAGTAATTTTCATAAAAATATGTAATGGTTTACCATTTTAAAGAAATTTTTAGAAATATTATTTCTCATAAATGTTCTCATTTTAATTTTTAAAATAAATATCAATAAATATAATCCATATGAACATTAACTCCTCCATAACATCTTCAATAAGTTTTAAGAATGCAAAACAGTCCTGAGATCAAAATCTTAAGAACTGCTGCACTATATCATACTACCTGCCTTTAATATTTAAAATAATAGGGGTAGAAAAAACTCTCTGTACAGATTCTTCTCCAAAAAATTTTAAAAGATTACCATGATGTACCCTAATTATTGTTACTGATCAGAATGTGTGCAGGCAGCCCCAACCTTGTGGTCACATGTACAAAGAAGGGGATCCCCTGAAATAAAATGCAGCAAAGAAAGCTTTAAATTATAGGTAAGTCCAAAAACACCCTAATCAAATGAAGGGAAAAGACTAGAATACAAAAAGAGCTCTACCTACCTTAAATGATTTCAAACCAAGGCCTCAGCTGATGCTCTGGAAACGATTACTCACTAGTAATAAGAGGTGGCAAAACAAACTTATTTCCTGACAGCTAAAATCGAGAAGTGTTTTCAATTAGTAACAAGAATTATACTTGACACAACAGAAAAAATGGCAAACACTTACATCTAGTGATTTATCTATTATATTTTATGACATTTGTCAAAGTGGGAAGGCATCTGGGGCTGGCTGAATGGCGCATTGGTTAAGAGTTGGCTTGGGATGCCAGCTCTGAGCAGCAGGGCCCCTGTTCGAATCCTACATGAGGGCCAGTGATGCTGTGCCCTCTACAGCTAAGATGGTGAACAACAGCTTGACCTGGAGCTGGGCTGCTGTGAGTCGCCGGCAATGGCGTAGGCTGCAGTGGAGCTGGCCGGCAACTGGTGTGAGCTTTTGTGAGCTGCCATGAGCAGCCATCCAATGGCCGGCGAGCAACTACCTCATGTGGGAAGAGCACAATAATATAAACATGGGCCAGTAAAGCGACGTCCTCAACTAGACTGAAGAACAATAGGATAGCAACTTGTCTGTTCCCCTTCCCTGATTCCCCAACACTGTTCCCCTCCCCCAATTCCCCATTAAAATCTTAAAAAAAAAAAAAGTGGGACATCAAATTCAACTGAAAAGCATCTTCAGGATAGATTCTCTTATCTTTCAAGTTGGTATTAACATTTGGTGAGCCAGTCATTTGGCTTAGGAGAGGATAGCAAAAAGTGGAAATAACTGCTCACATGCAAAGACAGTTTTACTTTCTCCATTCCTAGAATATGGCCATCTAGGCGCAAGTAGGAATGGTATGGGTATTTATTTGTTTGATCAGTTATGTTTATTAACATAGATAGCTGAGTACAAACCATTTAATTCTGGAAAATACATGTGAATATCCTTAATTTTTAAAAGATTAAACTAAAAGATCACACAAAATACTATGCTTTTGTTATGCTTATTAGGTCTATCAGCCAAATGTGCCCCTGAATGACTGAAACTTAAAATATCATCCCAAGATCGCTTCTCTGACTTTTGAGTAAGATCTAGTAATTGTTCTTATCAGTTTAAAATGTCATCCCAAGAATAAGTCAAATTACACCTCTATGTCAAAACCAACATACAAAAAGCCCAAAATTCAGTGAATCTTCTGAGATGAAATGAAGTCCATAAAAGCACAGAAATGTTGGTACTTTAGGAAATCCAGCATTGGGGATAAGAATGGTAATAAAGACACATTTGCATTTAGAGTAGCATTAAAGTTATCTTCAAGTGAGCCATAAAAGCTGCTCCATTAATCCCACTGACTCGTCCATTGATTTAATTAAAATAACTAAAATGACAAATTTTATGCTATATGAAGGCCTGCCAATTAAGTTCGTGAACTCATCTTAGAAAAAGTGCTACATACCTCATTGCTGAATATCACTATGATCACCTTTGAAATACTCTCCTTGGAAAACTATGCACCAATGCCAGTGCCTACTCCACCCTCCAAAGCAATTTTGGAACTCTTTTTCTGGAATGATCATCAGAGCTGCTGTTGTACTATCCTTGATGTCCTGAATGCCATCAAAATGTCTTCCTTTCAGTATTTCCTGTGTCTTCTGTTAAAGAAAGAAGTCATTGAGGGCCAGATTAGATGAGTAGGGAAGGAGTTCCAATACAGTTACTTGTTTACTGGCTAAAGACTCCCTCACAGAAAGTGCCATGTGAGCTGGTGCATTGTTGTGATGCAAGAGACATGAATTGTTGGTGAAAAGTTCAGGTCGTTTTCGTCTAACTTTTTCACACAGTCTTTTCAGCACTTCCAAATAGTAAACTTGGTTAACTGTTTGTCCATTTGGTACAAATTCATAATGAATAATCCCTCTGATGTCAAAAAAGGCTAGCAACATCGTTTTGACTCTTGATTTGCACAGAACTTTTTTGGATTTGGACAGAACTTTTTTGGTCGTGGAAATTGGCTGACTTTCATTGTGCACTTTGATGCTTTGTTTCAGGATCATACCGGTACACCCATGTTTCATCACCAGTGATTTCATGGCCCAAAACACCATCTTGCTTCTCCAAAGTGTTGGCAAACTTCGACTCTCCTTTGCTTTTGGTTCATCAGTGAGCTCCTTTGGGACCATTTTTGCACACATCTGTCTCATGCCAAGATTTTCCTGTTTCTCTATCAATGTTTACTTGGTCTGCTATGATTCTCAGTCAGCTGACAATTTTGATGCACAATTTGATGAATTTTTGCAATGTTTTTGTCAGTTCTGCTCATTACTGGCTGCCCTGACCTCTGTTCATCAGTGAAAATATTTAATCCATTTGTACATTGCCATTTTCTTCATGGCATTATCCCCATAAACTTGGACTAACATGTCCATGATTTCACTTCCACTCTTGCCAAGTTTAATGAGGAATTTAATGTTTGTTCCTTGCTCTAATTCAAGCCCAGACATTCTTGCCACGGCACATAAAAACACGCAATAATGAACACCACTCAGCAAAACACCACCACAAGTTGACATGAACACAGCTGTGAAACACTGATATCCCAAGGTTATGAAACCTTACTGAGCTGTTTGTACAGTGCTGCCAATGTAAGCACACAGTGACAAGTTTGCAAACTCAATTGTCAGACCTCATATATTTTACCACAATTTAAAAAAATCTATAATATACCAAAATCACTGAATTGATTTTGGTATATTATTGATTTACCAATATTATTGATTCACACTTTAAATGAGTGAAATGTATAATACATTAATTGTATCTCAATAAAGCTGTTTATGATAACAACAGAAGTGCTGCTGCTGATGGGGCAATCCCAGCTGCTAGTGTCCTCAGGGAAGTTCATACATTACATAGATCAACTGGCTAGTCTTACTAGTACAGATGCTCAAATAAGCAGGAAGACATTTGATAGTCACTGCCAGTAAGATTAATTAAGGTCTCCTTGGCACCTAAGCTTTTCCAATATAACTTGCATAAGACAAACGAACAAGAATACAAATAAAAAGTCACATACTTGGTTCCTTTAAGCATATTTAATATTTGAACTCTCATTTTCTATTTTCCCAGACCCCAGAAAACAAAGTTTTTAGATCACCAATATTTTGTTCCAGAAACATACAGACTTACCAACTAATTCATAAAAGATCTATTTTACAAAGGTACATTTGGATAATTAGAGCAATAAAGTTTTTTTAGGTATTTCAAAATGTGAACAGTAAAAATACATGATTAATCAAGTGTTTTTGAAGATAATTCCAGATTTTTAAAAGTAATTTATGTTAAAGAGTACATGATTGTATGGTGAACAAAGAAAACAAAATATTCTAGTAGGAAGAGGCTTATTAAAAATAACCAACAGTGTCCACTTCAGTTATTTTTGCAGTACATCTGCTTAGCCGTTGGCACCTGGTAATGGCGGGAACAGCTTCCTTTTAGGAGGTACATTTTTTTACTACCAATTTATTATCAAAACCATCAGTACCAGTGGGGAAGGCATAAGGAATGAAGCAAAGGAATTCTTTTCTTGAGGAAAGAACATTTTTGTAGATCACTTTGCAAAGAGGGAGGGAAAAAATATGATTTACAAAACAAAAATTACAATACTAGGGGTAAACAGCAGCCTGCAAAAAGATGACTGGAAGGTCTCCTAATTGTCTATTTTGAGGTTCTCTGTGCACAGTTCTCAATGGTGCCTTCTGTGACATACAGGATAGAAAATATTGACCAAAGCTCTAGTAGCTCAAAATAACAGCATATACCACCTTCAGAGAAGACAGCTTCCAGTTTGAAATACAGAAGCTCCATCTAACACATCAAATTTATCATCAAAAAGAAAAGAAAGTAAATAAAAGACAACCCAGGAAGCACATTATTTTCTTTAGCTTCTAAAAATAAGAAAAAAAAAATGGACTTTTCTGCTCTATCACATTAACAGCCCCCCCCCCACACACACACAAAACCAAATAGAAAAACTTTTTAAAAGAAACTCATCCTTTCTAACAGTTGTTAGTTGTTTGGGGGTGGGGGTGAGGGGAGCAAGAAAGCTTGTGAAATACACTTCATGCAGTGTAATAGAATACAGTTTAGGATCTAAGAGCCAAAATAACTCAAGTGGTCCAAATTAGCTTATTTTAAAGTATGTAAAATATGAAGCTTCTAGGGCAGTAATCAATATTTTAAATTACAGCACTTCTGTGTTTACTAATTGCCTTGATTAACTCTGTTCTCTGAAAAGGAAGGAGACACTCTAATTTCCCCATATATAAGACACACCCTTTTTCGAAAAATTTGGGGTCTAAAAACTGGGTGCGTCTTATACAGTGGTTGTATGAGCACAAAAACAAGCACGAAAAAAGCGGGAAATACAAGTTAAAAAAATCTACAACCACTGTTAAGACACACCCAGTTTTTAGACCCCAAATTTTTTGAAAAAGGGTGTGTCTTATACATGGGGAAATACGGTAATCTGCCACTTAATAGCAAAGGAGCCATTAGGCCCAAAGGAGAGAACACAGGGTCACAGTAGGTCACTTCAATAGCTAAACCCCTGCTCTCCTGCTCTGGAAAGGCTGCTTTGTCCACTACCTTTGGATTCTTACGTATGGAAGTAGATTTCAACATCTCATTACTTAACTAAAATGACTTCGATGGTAACTAGTTCCACTGAAGGACAGGATGAGTATCTAACTCCATTATCTTGAAAGGGAGATATAGTATCGAAGTAAAATGGATGTAATTATAATGGCCTAAATGAAATGGAAGACATAGGAGGCCAGGCTGGGAAGGAGAAGGGAAGATGTTAAGTAAGATTAAAAAAAAAAAAAACACTCAAAATTTTAGGTTATTTTCATAATTAGACTTCATTTTGGGGCTTCAATGGAAAATCTAGATATAAATTTATTTGATAGTACCAGAGCTATGGTCAAAGTATTTTTCCAGTTAGCCCTGTTGTTGTTCCAAGGAAAGGTTAAACTTCAGGAAAAGAAAAGCAAATAGTTGCTAAGGACAAGATATTGACTGAACTAGAAGAGAAACATAAACTTTGCTAAATCGATAAAGCTTCCTGGAAGAGTGCTAGAGAATTAGGCGATTTTACTGTAGTGTCTGAAGTTAAGATGAAAGTTCTATTTATATTTACCTTCTTCCTGATTAACTGCCCATTGATGGTATTAGTGTCAAGTGGCTACAGATGAAACCCTTTTAGTTGACAGTGTGACTACATTATTTCCAGCAGCACAATGTAACCCTTTGGTTTCTACTTTCTTCTCTTAAAAGATACACAAAGTTCAAATTCCACTTATATATTAGCCTCTGCTTCTAAAATTTTTAATCCTGTTGTGATTTAATTTATACTTGGTCTATAACCCAAAATATAACTCTATAGATGAGGTCCAATGATCCAAGTTGATCAGTCTACGTAAAAACATAGATCAGTTTTGTGAAGACAGAAACAGGAATCTGGATATAGGTGAGCTTGTTAAGATGTAGTGGTGTTGCTAAAAGTAATTGGAAATCCTTAACATTTATTATGAGTGTGTGTACACATACACATACACATACACACACACACACACACACACACACACACACACACACACACACACACTGGACTGCAGGGAAGAATAAAATTATATGCTGACTACCCACAGAGCAGTCAGAGGGCACTATAAGAGCAGTAGATGAACTCCTTCATATTAACAGAATTTTAAGATTTGACAAATGATTTAGTTTTAGTTGGCAAAACAAATTCAAAGCATATATACTTGATGCACAAAGAAAACCACAGAAAACCAATATAATTGAAGGAGTTCTCAAGTTATAATTCTGAAACATTTATCCTCTGTAGGGTGCTGCCAACACTAGTATTCATTCTACAGCAGGCAGTGACCCCAACACCTTGCCTGCAGTATCCAGTGTATGTTCTGGTCTGCAATTTTTAAGGTCAGTCAGGCACCAGTGTGGAAAAAGTTCCAGCAGTGAAGTCAGAGGAAGTGCTTCGGGAGCTGGTTTGAACCGCTCTGCCTTCTCTCCACTCCACTCTTGGCTCTCCTTTTAACTCAAAGAGCCCTTTGGCACCATCAGTGCAAAAATTAGAGTCAAACCTCCAGGTACTAAAATTTTACTGGCCTTATAATCAGCAGTACCTATGGCAAATGATAGCCACTGTTCAACTCAGTAGTGATTCAGTTAGATAACCTTCCCAAACTCTTTTACCCGATCCCATCCCACCCTTGCTCAGCAACCCCCAACCCTGCCACCATCTGAAGCATCCCCCCCCTTTTTTTTACTTCCTGCTCAATCTGCAGGAATAATTTTACACAAGTGCCAAAGTCTAATGTATAATTATAAAAATGAAACGATATCAAGAATAACAAATTTATAGTCAAGAAAATAAAATTTGCTTTTCTCTCCCTCCCAAATCCCAACCCTCAATAGAAAAGACGACGACAGAAGAAAACATACCCATTTTCAAGTGCCTGCTATTTAGTACATTGAGGATTCCTGTTAACTGGGGGTTGATCCCAGGTAGAAAAGAGGTGCTTGTCTCAGATGGGAGGAAGCCCACCTTCTCACTGCTCACCTGGGAAGCACATAGGTGAAGCCCTCTGCACACAGGAGCTACAGACATACTATGCCTTTGAGGTGACCATCAGAAAAGCAGCCTAGTGGACAGCAGAGGACATGGGATACAATTTAATAAAGATTGGATGTTCCTCTGTCCCCTTCTCATTTCCTTCTCTTCTTCACCTTTCTACCCAACCTCCTAATACCCCATCTTAAACTCTTTGCTTTAGGAGCAGTTGATCCTTGGGTGTACTAAACACAAAGGGCTAGTTGACTCTCACTAGTCAATTAAAACAAAACATCGCAAAATAAAAATTAAAATGTGCTATCAAATATGGAATGAAGTCAAATAAATATATCGATTTTCTTGTTTTCTTATGATTAAGTAAAATTTCATATCCTAAACCCAAAGCTCTATACATTTGGTTTTTGTTCTGAATCAAAATGAATTTCTAATAGAGAGCAGAGTGAGAGAATGGATATTCCCTCACTGACAGACTAGTGCAGCTGCCAGACTGTGAAGAATTAGTCTTGCTCTGGGACCCTGGACACATGGCGAACCCCAGGGGCTTCACAGGCAGATCCTCTGTCACACTCTCTCTTCGTCCACACTGGAGCCAGGATGTGCTGATACAAGGCCGATGCTCAAAATCCGAAAACCTTCAGTCACCTCCAGGACACGTAGCTCTAACTTTTATCTGGGAATAATAAAGATATGTAGGGATCAAATCAAGAAGAACAAAATAACATTTAGAGAATACCTATGAAATCTGTGGGCATAGTTATATTTTTGTTTCTATATCAGAACAGCATCATCTCAGAGCCTGTAAGCAAATGAATACAAATTGTTTCATTGAACACAGATCCACTTGCAGTCACAGTGAGACGCAAGACCTGAGGTAGACCAAGCCTCTACCGCTAAGCAGTCACAGCAGCACTGGTAAATCTCATAGGGAAATTAGGATTTACCAGGCTTACCACCACTCTACCTTTTGCTTTGCAAAAATGAAGAAGACAGAGAAGAGGGGGTAGCATGGCAACTGACAAATACAGTTCCTCTTAGAAAAGGAAGAGACGAGACAGCAAACAACAGCTTCTGCATGATATTTGGAAAGCAACAGTTTTGTAAAGACAGAAGAAAAGGTATCTTACAAGGTTTCCACTTTAAAGAATAAGAAATTACTTCAACCAATCTACTTGTTCAGGCAGGATGATGCTAGAGTCTGGAATCCACAACTTTCACATACCTGAGTGCTTGTCTGTGAGGGCTGCTCCGGCCAGCCTTTGGCAAAGAATAGTATAACTTTCCTCCACCTTCTGTAAAATAAAATCCATAGATTTTTCATATAAACATTATAAAAATGTTTTTCTTGAAACTAGGAAAGAAGTGTTTTTTGGTGTTTTTTTTTAAATATATTACAGGTATGCTTCCAAATTTAAACATAAACTTCATTAAAATTTTGTTAGTGGGGGAAAAAGTAAATTTCATTCCTTTTACCTGTTTTTGCCTTGAATGAATAACTTAAAACTTTCCCATGTAAAAAGAAAACAGAGGAAAGAACAACTGGTAAAGGTGATTCTCCCACCCCCAGGAGTCATCCTGAAAACGGTCCCACATTTGGTATGAACTATATTAGAGCGAACCTGTCCACAATGGCCTTTTAGATATCTCATCTCATCAGCCATAGGATGCAACTACATATAATCAAATGAAGAAGGGAAAACCTATCATATGAAGTTAAAAGAAAAACTAACGGAGACCAACCTTTGGGTAAAAGGCTAAGAATACTTTTAACACTGTCACTAAAGCCTCCAACTGAATGATGTCATGAAAAAAAACATTTGGGCTCTAGTAGCTGTGTCTACTGATGGCAAACTTTAAAATAAAGTCCTTTTCTTGGAAATTACCAAATACATTAGTTTTGAAACAGAGGCTAGTACAGTGAGATCTTCATCTACAAATTTATAAAACCCCCATTCGTGCCCAGGTTTTTAGATTATGGGAGCCATTGGAGCCAATTTCTATCTTCACAGAAATCTGGAAAACTACTGATAATATCACCTGATAATTAACAGATAATTAATAGAGTACAGCACTTCCCAGCCTCGCTTTATAATTACACACATCCCACCTATCTCAGCTATTGTTCACATCTTCTCATTGTGGCGAGCCAATCATCCCAAATATATTTAGGTTCTTATACTTGGAAACCCATACAAACACAGTTTATAGAGCTACAACTTTTTCTGTTCTTGCGATTTGTAACCAGATAAACAATGCTGATCTCAGCTTTTAAAAATCCAGGCCTTTTGGGGCAGCCGGTGGCTCACTTGGTTAGAGCGCGTGCTCTGAACAACAAGGTAGCCGGTTCGATTCCCACATGGGTCAGTGAGATGCGCCCTCCACAATTACATTGAAGACAATGACTGAGCTGTGCTGCTGCTGAGCTGCCGCTGGGCAGCCGAATGGCTCAGGTGGTTAGAGTGCGTCCTCTTAACAAGGTTGCTGGTTCGACTCCCACATGGGATGGTTGGCTGCACCCCCCCAACTAGATTGAAAACGGTGACTGGACTTGGAGTTGAGCTGCGCCCTCCACAACTAAATTGAAACAACTACTTGGCTTGAAGCTGATGGGTCCTGGAAAAACATACTGTTCCCCAATAAAAATTTAAAAATAAATAAAATAAAATAAAATAAAATTCTGGCCTTTTCATGGATATTGGTCAAAGAAAACATACAAATTTAGAACCTGAACAAGTTTACTAGCATCAGCATTTCAATCATTCTGTACTTCCTCTCTGTTAAATGTGTTTCATATAACCAAGTCCTAAGAACATTGAAGTCTGAGGTACCTTTAAGTGTTCAAGGTCAGCCTCTATCTTACAAATGTACTCCATGATCTGGCTCTGTGAATCTGCACAAGTGGAGGGACTCTGGATCTCAAAACAGGAGTCCTCCATAGCTCCCCAGTGCTGCTGGGCCTGGAATTCTGGGGTGAATGGTGAAACTGCCCCATCAGGATGAGCATTCTGGGGAGAATGTTGCTGCTGGTGGGTACAGTCCATAGAGGGGAGGCCTGTCATGGGTTGCGGGTGAAGCGAGGATGCAACCTCCTCATCTGTGGAGCTCTCCTGCACTGCTTCATAGCCATCAAGGATCAAATAGTTTCCTATTGATAGAGACAGAACAGTTTGATGAGATTAGTACTGCTATAAGCACATCAGAAAATAGAGATAGGTTGATATATTGACAACTTTAAAAGCTATTAAAGAGGGGTGAAAGCAATTAATTTCCAAATTCCCAAGTTTAGTTTTAAGTACATCAGAATTTTCTCATTTTGGGTTCAAGTTAAACTTAGCAAACTTCATGGTAATTTTTGAGTAATTTCACATTAGTCAACATTTTAAAAGTTAAAAGCTGAAAACTACAAGTCCCTATATGATCTCTCCAACTCTTCTCTTGCCAAATACCTCTCTTGTCTCATCTTTTCTCATTTTCTCCCTCACCCTGTATTATTTAACCACAAAGAGCTTGCTCTTGCCTCACAGCCCATGCACTATCCTGCCTCCTGATACCCACATGTAGCTTCTCTTCCCTTGGATCTTTGCTCAAATGCTACCCCAGCAAAGGCCCTCTTCGCTGATCACCTTGTCTGCCCCCATTATTTTCTGCTGCCCCTTAGTCTAACTTATTTTTCCTGCTAATACTTCTTACTACCTGACATTGATTTAGTTGTTTACTTATTTACCATTACTCTTTTCCTTACTAGCACTTAAGCTTCATGAGAATCGTGGATTTTTATGTGTTTGTTCAATGCTATGTCTCCTAGCACTTAAGATGGGGTCTGGCATAGACTCAATAATTATTTAGTGCATGAAAGAATAAATACCACACACACACAAATACACAAATACACACACACACACACTAATGCTTGCAAACCCAAACGTCAATTTCAACACACAGGACAGTTAACAACAATCAAAATAAAAATTTAAATGTGAAAGAACTTGCCTGAGATGCATAAAGTAACATCCTTCTCTTCCTTTTTAACTGCTCCATCACCTTCTGATGGATTATCATCACTATGTGCTTCATGGGCATCAAAAAAGCACTCTCCACTCTCATCAAGACCTCCTTCTGGCTCTGCAGGAGGAATCTCTGGGGTCATAATCATGTGGTCCATTACTAAAATGTTACTTGCCTGGCTATCTTGGAATGCCAGTACCATTGAATCCCGTGGAGCATAAGATTCAGTTGAAGTCTGTGGACTGTAACAAGTTGAAATGACACCAGTTCCAGTTCTAAAGGGCATCTGTTCTTCACCAGGATGACAGACCCTAGTATTTTCAAAGTTCTGGGTTCCACTGTCTGTCTGCACCCCTGGGGAGGCTGTCCTGTATCTTGAGAAATGTGGGCAGTCTTCCTGAGTGCTCTTCTCAGTCAAACTCAGCCTTTGTATCAGCAACTGCTTCAACAAACCCACTAAAAAATTAAGGAAGGAGAGGGAAAAAAAAAATGCGTATTTACAACTATAAGCTCAGACTGCCATAGTTAGTGGAATGATCAATTATCTCTAAAATTAAGTGCCTTTTTAGTAACATATAGTCAATATATTAATTGTATACAATCATTTTTTTTATTTGAAAAATGAAAATAAAGCACCATTTAGAGAAGATTTAATATTAAACTAGACTTGAAAAGAACTAGGTATTCTTAATGAGGAGGCACTCCTATTTAGAACTGCTAAATAACCAATTCCATGTCTCCCTCTATTTTTTCTTCCATATAACTTGTACTTCTTAAAGTATCACAAGGTATTTCTTAAAAGAATGTTGAAAAGCTGTGTTGTTAGACAAAAAAAAAACCCCTAAAAGCTGTATTTTTCCAAAAGCAGACACTGTATACACAGGCATTATTTTTTTCTAATTTTATTAGACAAGCAGAACACTTATTTTATCATTTATAATAACCTAAAGAATCTCCTTAAATGGTGAAGAAGCAACTTCTTTTTAATAAAATTTAATTCTAATGATTTGGTAGCATGTATAATTTCAAAAGATAAAGAAATATTTATTAGTTTTTAATAAATGACCTTACTCATGGCATAGCTTCCCTAGGTTGTTAAAAATAGAACCAATTTAATTTTGAATGGGTAAGTGTATGCTGTGAGGTCACTCACACAATGAAAGTTACCGCAACAAGGTTAGTGAAACCATCAGAAATTTTAATTGTATTTATAAATGCCTAACCACTATGTTGTACATCTGAAACTAATATGATAGTGAATGTCAACTGTAATTTTAAAAAAATTATAAAAATTATAAAAAAGGAAATCATTATGATTGTTAATTCAGGAGACTCTAGAATTAATTAGGTTTTAAAGAACTTGACCAAGTCCCTACTTTTAACTCTGGCTAAATTTCTACTTGTTTCTCCACACAGGTCAGAGTCTTTGGCCTCTTTTTGTTTTACATTCACTTCCCTAGAGATGCTCTGAAGTCTTATAGCTTATTACTTAAATCCACCTCTCTCCAAAGATCTAGGCTTAAACTCCAACTTCCTGCTCATCACTTCCTCTTAAATGGCTTGCCATTATCTTAAGGTCAATGTGTTTTAAAATTGAGTCTATAGGGCTGGCTGAGTGGCGCGTTGGTTAAGAGCTGGATTGGGACACCAGCTCTGACCAGCAGGGCCCCGGTTCAGATCCCACATGAAGGCCAGTGACACTGCCCTCTACAGCTAAGATGGTGAACAACAGCTCGACCTGGAGCTGGGCTGCCTTGAGTCGCCGGCGATGGCATAGGCTGCAGCCCCTGCTGCAGTGGGCTGCCATAAGCTACTGTGTATGGCCGGCAGCCAGTGTGCGCAGCTAGTAGCTGGTGTGAGCTGCCAAGAGCCGCTGTGAATGGCCGTCCAGAGGCCAGTGACCGATCTGCCTCACCCGGGAAGAGCACAATGATAATATCAACATGGGCGAGTGAAGCAATGTCCTCCACAACTAGACTGAAGAACAAAAGGACAGCAACTTGTCTGTTCCCTTCCCCCAATTCCCCAATTAAAAAAAAGTAATAAAATTGAGCCTATAATCTCTGGCAAATAAAAAAAAGGAAAAAAAATGTTATAGTGGCGGTCCTTTCTGACTTTTATTTCTGACAAAAGTACTGAAATTATCTCTAAATATCCCCTTTCCTTTGCCCTCATATCCAAACAAGTCAATGGTTTTAAGTATTTGTTGACCCCTCTGACACCATTCTAGCTAAACCCTTTTTGCCTCAAGCCAAGCTTCTACAACAGCTTAATAATAACTGTACCACTCCAAACCTCTTTCCATTTAAATCCTTTCACAGCTCTCAATCAAATTAATCTTTTTTTATTAGTCATAACCTAGCTTAAAAACTTTAAATGGGTCGGCCAAGTGGCTCAGTTGGTTAAGAGCATGAGCTCTGAGCAACAGGGTCGCCGGTTCGATTCCCATATGGGGCAGTGAGCTGTGCCCAGCTGAGCTGCCGCTGAGCTACCAACAGGTGGCAGGATGGCTCAGCTGGTCAGAGCGTGTGCTCCTAACAACAAGGTTGCCGGTTGGACTCCTGCATGGGATGGTGGGCTACGCCCACTCGCAACTAACACTGAACACGGCACCTTGAGCTGAGCTACCCTGAGCTGCCGACGGGCAGCCGGATAGCTACTGGACTTGGAGCTGACCTAGCTGCGCCCTCCACAACTAAGACTGAAGGACAATCAATAACTTGGCTGTTCCCCTTCACCAATTTCCAATTCTACAATAAAATCATTAAAAAAACCCCAACAAAACAACAAAAAAAACCCCAAAACTTTAAATGGTTCTCTATAGCTAGAGCAATGGTTGTCAGCCTTTTCCCTATCTCCAAATACATCTAAGAAATGTGGTACACTCCCATTTGTAATACAGTGATTATCAACCAGGCTTGAGAGGGAGGTGGGTAGCTGAGTGGCAAGCACTACCCACTCTCAGGGTGTGTGTGTGTGTGTGTGTGTGAGTGAGAGAGAGAGAGAGAGAGAGAGAGAGAGAGAGAGAGAGAGAGAGAGATGGACACTGGTGGAGAATACTACAATTTACACAAAAATGTTAGAAGAATAATTTGTAGTTTGAAACTGCCCTCAAAAGACTATGACATGCCATCCTTAAAGTTCAGAAGACTCAATCTGGTATTCAAGGTTGGGCTCAACAACACGTCTGCTACCTTTCTGACTTTATCTCCCATGACACCTGTAATTTACATAGTCTACCACAGGCCAACTGGTCTACTTACTGCTCTCTGTACACCCTCAGAGTTTTCCGCCTCCGTGCTTTTGGTTCTACCATTATTCTTGTCTGAATGACTTCTATTCTAAATACCTATCAGAAACCCATTTTTCAAGGCAGTAATCACACTTCTCTTGTTTTTTGATGCCTTTATCCTCTGGTCACCTCAACCAGATCACTTTTAACATACCTGTATTGCTTGTTAACTTAAAAAGGTGGGCAAAGTTTCTATCATCTTCTCAACTAGATTGTAAAATTCATGCAGGGAAAAGTCAGAGTTTACTCTTCTTTGGAATCTCCCTAAGTGACTACATAGTACATTACACAATTCTGGTACTTAATAAATATCTGTATTATCTTATGAATAAAACTTACAATTCCTTAGTGCATCCAATGCCCACCGTTCTTCTGAGACAGGCAAGTGTGGATCTGGGATTGTGATTTGATAATTTACTCCCACTCCTTTTACAGTACCATCTGTATGCTGCTCCTTTGCAAACTGTCGCTCAGCCACAAAGAGATCATCTACCTCTGATTTCCCAGAGGTACCCAGTGAATGAGATTGATGTTTTGACGGCATTAAGGGAGACTCTAATCCCAAATCTCTGTCTGTTCAATGGAACAGAAAAAGCAGAATATATTTCAAACAAAACTTTTCACTTTTAACCTGAAGCATTCAGGAAATACTTAGAAAAAACAATCACATGAACTATAGGAATTATTTCTTAAGTAAAATACACTTAGAGCATGTTATAATGGGACACAGAAGACTTACAAGGAAGTCTGTTAAAATGAATAGCTAATGCCAGAAACTGCATAAACGAAAAGACTTAAAGTTTCTCTGCATTTAATAAGTAATATATAGACAATTCTTTGAGGTAAACTTAACAGATCAGTTTACCTGGACTCTGTAAACCAGTGACTGAAATGCCATGATGTCCATGATGTTCTACTTTTAATTTTGGAGGTTCTTCTTCATCATTGTCTCCTCTATAGAAGGAAGAAAACAATCTTTTAATTTCATGAGGTAACTAAATAACATTGCAACAAAATATAAGAATTAACCATTCCTTTTCTGACCCAAAACACAAAGTCCTTCTACAAGGCAAAGGTACTCACTCGCAAGGTGGTGACTGTGGCAATGGAATCGGCTTCGTGGATTGCTCCTTCACTGATGCAGCCATCCGACAGATTAGGTCCTGCCAGCTATGGCAGTTTAAAAAGAACCCAAAATACAAAAGGGAAAGGAAAAAGAAGTGTCCTTTAAATACACTGAGAAAGCAAAAGTAAAACCAAAATAAAAAGAAACAAACCAGAAACCAAAACAAACAAAACGAACAAATAAAAAAAACTCTACGTGGCAGAGAATATCTTTATTTTGGCAAAAATTATTAAGTAGAGCTTATTAAAACTCTATACCTTAAAGAAAAGCCTAACATCATAATAGATTTACTACCCATTAAAAATTTCACTTGATCCTTCTGAAATCTTTTCTTTAGAAAAGTTTCATTAGAACAGAATCAAAATGAGAGACATCAATCTAAAAAGGAAAAAGTTCTTAGAAGAATATATCTAAGAGAGTATAGAGAAAGTGCTTGTTTTTGGTTTTCAACGTCCTATCACAGAAACAAAGTTAAGTTTGTGAAAGATTATATTCAGGATATTAAAATATTAGAGCAAGGTAGTTATATCTAATACATACACAGTCTTTTCAGAAACTGTCTGTGCCACCAGTTCATAAATTTGGGCTCCATTGTCTGACATGGAGATGACAAATAAAGCTTTGTTATCTGGAAAAGAGAAGACAAAGATTACTCTCACAATATGACCTATGGAGGCCATTTCTAGGGTCCTGGTATTATTCTGCATCTTAATCTAGGTAAAGGTTACATGTGCTCACTTTGTAAATATGTGTTCACTTGGTAGAAATTCACCAAGCTATACACTTAAAATTTGTTCAATATATTGTATGTTATACTGTATTTATTATACTTCAATAAAACAAAGATTATAAAAACTAGCACTGATTCCACATAATTTATTAGAAACAAGAAGCTGTCAAATATCTAAATTACTAAACTAAACACTATGAATCTTTTGCATTTATTTTGAATTGTCCTTTAAACAGTTAGTTAATAATATTCAGCAGATGTTAGAGGAAAGAGGTCATAAATTAATCCTGCCGTCATGGAACTAACGGGTTTTAACAGGTATCTCATTGTTAGTACAGTTATATATAATTCGCTAACTTAAACTGATTTAAAAAACACAAACAACATCCACCTCTGCAATTTTTGCTTTTTGTTTTCCACCAAATCAAAAAACATACCATTCTAATGAAAGTTGTTTCATTGGGATTACCTCCCAATTCACTATCTTCATTGGTGTCTGTCAGTAATTTGAACACGGAATAAAGATCAAAGTAATATGCAGAAAATTTTCAAATGCAGAAAATTACTCAGAGGGCTGGCCGAGTGGCGCGTTGGTTAAGAGCTTGCTTGGGACGCCAATTCTGAGCAGCAGAGCCCTGGTTAGGATCCCACATGAGGGCCAGTGATGCTGTGCCTTCTACAGCTAAGATGGTGAACAATGGTTCGACCTGGAGCTGGGCTGCCATGAGTCGCCGGCAACAGCGTAGGCTGCAGCCCCTACTGCAGTGGGCTGCCATGAGCTACCATGTGTGGCTGGTAGCCAGCATGAGCAGCTGGCAGCCGGCGTGAGCTGCCAAGAGCCGCCGTGAGCGGCCGTCCAGAGGCCGGTGACCGATCTGCCTCACCCGGGAAGAGCGCAATGATCACAATACCAACATGGGCCAGTGAAGCAATGTCCTCCACAACTAGACTGAAGAACAAAAGGACTATAACTTGTCTGTTCCCCTTCCCC
>NW_017731746.1:54762-60701 GCF_001890085.2 Hipposideros armiger
CAATGATCACAATACCAACATGGGCCAGTGAAGCAATGTCCTCCACAACTAGACTGAAGAACAAAAGGACAGCAACTTGTCTGTTTCCCTTCCCCAATTCCCCAGCGCTGTTCCCCTCCCCCAATTCCCCAATATAATCTTAAAAAAAAAAAGGAAATTACTCAGAGAGTCTAGTCATACTACATTTGGAGTATAAACTCTCAATTCACTAAGTAAGCAGTAAATAAATTTTGTTTAATTTGTAAAAGAATATAAAAAGAACAAAAGTTTATGCCAGTTATGCTATTTAAACAACACTGAATTATCTTATGTAACTTTACAATGAACCTGGAGGTTAGCATCATCCAGAAGACATACTCACCTGTTGCCACTTGTCGAACCAACACTGTATTTAACTTAATGACAGGGCTAAATGTGTGTTTGCTATCAGCTGTAGATGCCAGAATTTTACTATGACACCTTAACACCAATTTATCATCCTGCTTTTGTAACAATACAAGAATGTCTTCCAGCAGCAATGTATATAGATCTAGAAATAAAAATATAGGAAAGATAATTAGGACAGAAACTGAGATGTGTTTTACACATTTTACAGCAATTCAGCAGAGAAATTTTCTGTTAATTATAGTAAATTTTAGAAATTGGGGAGTTCTGTTGAAGATGACAAAGTAGGTAAACGCTGGGAATGCCTCTTCCTATGAACCCATTAAAATTACAACTAAATTATAAAACAAACAACTGGGACAAACATCTGAAGACTAGCTGAACATAAGTCTGACAACTAAGGATATAAAGAAGAAGCCACATCGAGACTGCTAGGCGGTACAGAACATGCAAAACGGGCTGGCACCACACCCACGTATGGCAGTTGAGAATTGGGAGGAATATCACAGCTGCAGAAGTCCCCCTGAGGAGCAATGGAGTCCCAGCCCCACATCAGGCTCCCCAGCCTGAAGCACCAGTGCCGGTAAGAGGAGTCCCCCACAACATCTGGCTGTGAAAAAAACAGGAATTCCAAACATCTGGGTAAAACGAAAGGCTGCTAGAAATCCAGACATGCTCTTAAATGGCCTGCACACAGACGCTCTCATTCCCAGGTATTCATTCTCAGCTTGGGGAGAGAGATGGCGGTTTAGGAGGCATCACAGACATACAGGGAGATACTGAGTTGTGTGCCTTCAGGTCAAGGACCAGAGAGATGGCCCCCATTGTCCCTATGTTGAGCCCTACCACCCACACAGCCAAATATGAATCTGCATTGGCCTGAACACCACTCGCTCCACCCAGGTGACTCCCTGAGACTCAGACACACACAACTCGCGCACCACCCGAGAATTTCAATGGTTGGCAAACAGCTTTGGGCTGTGCAGCAGTCTTTCTTGGACAACTCTTAGGAGTCTGGGGAACCCAGACAGACAAGCAGCTGGCCTCTGTGGGCCCTGAACCTTTTGCTGAGTGCTCCAGGCTCAGCACTGTGCCAAATCTGAATCGGCATTAACCTGGTGAGCACGACATGCCCCACCATAGTGACTGCAAGACCCTGCCTCACCCAAATTGGGTAGTGCCAGAAATCTTTGCAATGGCTGGGCCTTAGAGACAGCCAGCAATAGGTGGAAGGCCTTCAGGGCCCTGTGCCTATGCTGAGCTGCCCCATCCCCAGTACTGGTAGCAGCCAGCCTCGATTCACAGCATCATGGCCTCTCCCACATGCCTCCAGTTTCAGCATACGCAGCAACCAACCGACAATCTCACTGTAACACTTAACAGGTAGCCCTGGGCCAGTCACAAACAACACCTGACATTGTCTAGCATGGGAGCCCCTCCCAAGAGGCTCCAGAACCAACTCCCTTTTAGCCCCACAAACAGCACAATTACACACACTAGTCTTGGGAGGCACCAGGGCCCAGAAGGCAAATCCCCCTCTGTAGGGTCAGGCCCTGCACAGCAGCTCCTACGCTGTGTTCATGCCAATCGTCACAGCCAGTCAGCCTGAGGGTCAATCCCGCCCAAAGACATGCCAACAGCAATCAAGGCTCAACTACAAAAGGAGAGTGCACACAACCCACATAAGCAGCACTCCTGTAACACACTGCTCAGGTGCTCAGGGAGACTGCACCACTGGGCCCCACAGGGCCTACTACATAAGGCCACCCTGCCAAGAGTGGGAGACATAGGAGATCTACCTAATAAATAGAAACAAAGAGAGGCAGCCCAAACGAGGAGTCAAAGAAACATAACTCAAATGAAAGAAAAGAAAGAAACTATAGAAAAAGAGCTAAACGATATAGAGGCAAGCAATAGGCCAGATACAGAGTTCAAAATACTGGTTTTAAGGATGCTCAAAGAACTTAGTGAGAACTTCAACAAATAGATAGTAAGAATAATAAACAGCACAGAAACCATAAAACAAGAACCAGTAAGAAGGGAAGAATACAGGGCCGGACAAGTGTAGTGCTGGTTAAGAGTTGGCTGGGATGCCAGCTCTGAGCAGCAGGGCCCCAGTTCGGATCCCACATGAGGGACAGTGATGCTGCGCCCTCTAGAGCTAAGGTGGTGAACAACAGCTCAACCTGGAGCTGGGCTGCCGTGAGTTGCCAGCAACAGCATAGCTACGACCCCTGCTGCAGTGGGCTGCCGTGAGCTACTGTGAGTGGCTGGCAGCCAACGTGAGCTGCCGTGAGCCACTGTGAGCGGCCGTCCAATGGCCGGCGAGCGACTCCCTCACCTGGGAAGAGCACAGTGATCACAATACAACCATGGGCCAGTGAAGTGACGTCCTCCACAACTAGACTGAAGAACAAAAGGACAGCAACTTGTCTGTTCCCCTTTCCCGATTCCCCAACGTGGTTCCCCTCCCCAATTCCCCAATAAAATCTTTAAAAAAAAACAAAACAAGAACTGAAGAATACAATAACTAAAGTGAGAAAACATGAGAAGAAATCAACAGCAGATTAAATGAAGCAGAGAACTGAATCAGTGATTTGGAAGACAAGGTAGCAGAAAACATCCAATGGGAACAGCAAAATGAAAAACTAGTTAAAAAAAAAAATGAGGATAGCTTAAAGGAACCTCTGGGACAACATCAAGCATAACAACATTTCCTTCATCAGGGTATCTGAAGGAGAAAAGAGCAAAGGATTGAGAAACTATTTGGAGAAATAATGGCTGAAAACTTCCCGAACCTGGTGAAGAAAATAGAAAGGTCCAGGACGCACAAAGAGTCACAAACAAGATCAACCCAAATGGCCCACACCAAGGCATATCATTAATTAAAATGTAAAGGTAAAGACAAAGAGAATCCTAAAAACAGCAAGAGAAAAGGCAGTTAGTTACCTATAAAGGAGCTCCCATAAGATTGTCAGCTGATTTCTCAACAGAAGGCTCGAAAGGACTGGCATGAAATATTCAAAGTAATGAAAAGCAAAGACCTACAACCAAAACTACTCTACCCAGCAAGGTTATCATTAACATTGAAGGCCAGATTAAGAACATTCCAGACAAGAAGACACTAAAAGGAGATCATCACCACCAAACCATTAAGTATTACAAGGAATCAAGAAATTGAAGGGGAAAATAAAGAACATAAATATGAATAACAAAATGGCAACAACTATATACCTATCAATAATCACTTTAAGTATAAATGAACTGCATGCTCCAATCAAAAGACATAGTGTAGTTGAATGGATAAGAAAACAAGACCCATACATATCTCTCTACAAGAGATCCATGTCAGATAGAATGACACAAGACACACACACACACTGAAAGTTAAGCAATGGAAAAAGGTATTTCATGTGAGTGGAAATGAAAAAAAAAAAACCAAAAAAAAAAACTGGGGTAGCAATACTTGAATCTGACAAAACAGGCTTTAAAACAAAGGCTATAATAAGAGACAAAGAAGGACAATACATAATGATAAAAGGATCAATCCAACAAGAAGATATAACCCTAGTAAACATTTATGTATCTGACATAGGAGCACCGAGATATATAAAGCAAATATTGATGGACATAAAAGGAGAGATCGACAGTAATACAGTAGTAGTAGATTATCCAGACAGAAATAGTGACCTTAAATGACACACTAGACGAGACAGACTTAATTGATATTTTCAGAGCATCACACTCCAAAGCAGAAGAATATACATTCTTTTTAAGTACACTTGGAACACTTTCCAGGAGAGACCACAAGTTAGGCCACAAAACAAGTCTCAGTAAATTTAAGAGGATTATAATCATATCAAGCATCTTCTCTGACCACAAATCAATTACAAGAGGAAAACTGAAAAACACACAAACACATGGAGGCTAAATAACACGCTACTAAACATTGAATGGGTTAACAATGAGATCGAGGAAGAAATCAAAAGATACCTTGAGAAAATGAAAATGAAAACACAATGACCCAAAATCTATGGAACACAGCGAAAGCAGTCCTAAGATGGAAATTCATAGCAATAAAAGCCTACGTCAAGAAACAAAAAATCCCAAATAAACAGCTAACCGTACACTTAAAGGAACTAGAAAAGAAAAGCAAACAAAGCCCAAGTTGCGTATAAGTAAGGAAATAATAAAGATCAGAGTGGAAAGAAATGAAATAGAGTCCAATAAAACAATACAAAAGATCAATGAAACCAAGAGCTGGTTCTTTGAAAAGATAAACAAAATTGATAGACATTTCACCAGACTCATCAAGAAAAAAAAAAAAAGAGAAAGAGAAGACCCCAATAAATAAAATCAGAATTGAAAGCAGAGAAGTGACAACTGACACCACATAAATTCAAAAGACTGTAAGAGAATACTGTGAACAGTTACATGCTAATTAAGTGGACAGTCTGGAAGAAATGGGTAAGTTCTAGAAACATACAGTCTTTCAAGACTGAATCAAGAGGAAATAGAATATCTGAACAGACCGATCGCTAAAACCCAAACTAATCAGTAGTCAAAAAACTGCCAGCAAACTAAATTTCTGGACCAGATGGCTTCACAGGTGAATTTTATCAAACAGTCCAAGAAGAATTAACACCCATCCCTCTCATAGTATTCCAAAAAATTCAAGAGGAAGGAAGGCTCCCAAACTCACATTATAAGGCCACTATTACCCTGACTTTAAAACCAGACAAAGACATTACAACAAAAGAAAATTATAGGCCAATAACCTGCATGCTTATAGATGCAAAAATCCTCAACAAAATATTAGCAAACAGAATTCAGCAATACATTAAAAAGATCTAACACTATGATCAAGTGGGAATTATTCCTGTGATGCAAGGTTGGTTCAATATCTACAAATCAATTACCATGAAACACCACTTAGACAAAATGAAGGAGAAAAATCACATGATCATACCAATAGATGCAGAAAAAGTGTTCGACAAAACCCAGCATCCATTTATGATAAAAAACCCTCAGCAAAGTGGGAATAGAGGGAACATACCTCAACATAATAAATGCTATATACCTCAAACCCACAGCTAACACCATACTCCAAGGGGAAAAGCTAAAAGTGTTTCCCTTAAGAACTGGAACAAGACATGGATGTCCACTTTTATTCAACATAGTATTGGAAGTTCTAGCCACGGCAATCAGAAAAAAAGGACAAAAAAGGCATCCAAATGGGAAAGAAAAAAATTGTGATTATTTGCAGATATGAACTACATACAGAGAACCCTAAGGATTTTGCAAAAAAAAAAACCAAAAAACAAAACTATTAGAACTAATGAATTCAGTAAAGTAGCCAGATACAGAATTAATATTGGTGGTAATTTTATATACCCATAAGAAAAAGAAATTAAGAAAACAATCCCATTTACAATTGCATCACAAAAATTAAATAGCTTGGGCCGGCCGAGTGGCGCGATGGTTAAGAACTGGCTTGGGACGCCAGAGGGCCCCGGTTCGGATCCCACATATGAGGGCCAGTGACACTGCCCTGC
>NW_017731746.1:60851-101340 GCF_001890085.2 Hipposideros armiger
TGCCATGGGCTACCGTATGTAGCCAGCAGCCAGCGTGAGCGGCCAGCAGCCGCAGTGAGCAGCCGTCCAGAAGCCGGCGACTGATCTGCCTCGCCTTGGAAGAGCGCAATGATGGTGCCAAATTGGGCCAGTTAAGCAACGTCCTCCACAACTAGACTGAAGAACAAAACAACAGCAACTTGTCTGTTCCCCTTACCCCAATTCCCCACCGCTGTTCCCATCTCCCCAATTCCCCAATAAAAATCTTTAAAAAATAATAATAATAATTAAATGGCTAGAAACAAATTTAACCAAGGATGTACAAGACCTGCACTTGGAAAAGTAGAAGACATCAAAGGAAGAAATGGAAGAAAATGAAAATAAATGGAAGTATATAACTGTGCTCATACACAGGAAAAATTAACATGTTCATACGTTAAAATGTTCATACTACCCAAAGCAATCTACAGATTAAATGTACCCATATCAAATCATCAATTACATTTTTCACAGAACTAGAATAATCTTAAAATTTATATGGAACTACAAAGACCCCGAATAGCCAAAGCAATCTTGAGAAAAAAGAATAAAGTAGGAGGTATTACACTGCCTGATATCAAACTATACTGCTAAGGTGTAGTAATCAAAACAGCATGATACTGACATAAAAATAGACACATAATCAATGGAATAGAATAGAAAACCCATAAAGAAACTGAACCCTATCTGGTTAATTAATCAAAAGAGGCAAGAATACACAATGGAGTAAACAGTCCCAATAAGTGGTGTTGGGAAAACTGGACAGATACAAGCAATAAAATGAGACTAGACTACCTTCTTACACCATATACAAAAATAAACTCAAAATAGATGAAGGGCTTAAATAGAAGACCAGAAACCATAAAACTCCTAGAAGAAAACATACGCAGTAAACTCTCTGACACTGCTCTTCGTAATATTTCTTTTGATATATCTTCTCGGGCAAGGGAAACAACAGGGGAAATAAACAAATGAGACTACAGCAAACTACAAAGTTTTTGCAAAGCAAAGGAAACCATCAACAAAATGAAAAGACAACCTATGGAATGGGAGAAGATATTCACCAACAATATGTCTCATAAGGGGTTAACATCCAAAATTTATAGAGAACTCTACAACTCAAAACCAAAAAAATCAAACAATCCGAATAAAAACTGGTCAGAGGACCCGAATAGACATTTCTCAAAGAGGACATATAGATGACATATATGCCAATAGACGTATAAAAAGATGTCCAATGTCACTAATCATCCGAGAAATGCAAATTAAAACAACAATGAGACTATTAACTCACACCTGTCAGAATGGCATCATCAATAAATCAACAAACAAGTGCTGGTGAGGATGTGGAGAAAAGAAAGGGAACCCTCATGCACTGTTGATATTGCAAAGTAGTACAGCACTATGGAAAACAGTATGGAGGTTTTCCAAAATATTAAAAGTAGGACTACCATATGACCCAATAATTCCACATCTGGGTATTTCTCCGAAGAAATCCAAAACACTAATTCGAAAAAATATATGCATCCCTATGTTCACTGCAGCATTATTCACCATAGCCAAGATATGGAAGTAACCTAAGTGCCTATCAGTAGATGATGGGATAAAGAAGCTGTGGTACATACATACAATGGAATATTACTTCGCCAGAAAAAATTAATTAAATCTTACCGTTTGCGATAACATGGTTGGACTTAGAGAGTATTATGCTAAGTGAAATATTATAACTCAGAGAAAGACAAATACCATATGATCTCACTTATCTGTGGAATCTAAAAAACAAAATGAACAAACAAAACACAAAGAGACTCACAGATATAGAGAACAAACTGATGGATGCCATGTGGGAGGAGGGTTAGGGGGTTTGGTGAAATAGGTGAAGGGATTAAGAAGTACAAATTGGTAGTTACAAAATAGTCGTGGGACTGTAAGGTACAGCATGAGGAATATAGTCAATAATATTGTAATAACTATGTATAGTGCCAGCTGGGTACTAAAGTAATTGGGGTATCAGTTCATAAGTTATATAAATGTTTAACCACTATGTTGTACACTTGAAACTAATATAAACATCGAATGTCAACAGCAATTGAAAAATTAAAAATTTTTTAATTAAATATAATGAAAAATTTACTTATTTTCATTTTAAATAATTCATTTTTATTGTATTACACTGACGTGTCAGTCTGTGTCTGAGCAGAAATAAAAAACAATGGTTCCTCACCACAGATAATTTTAGATGTAATGGCCTAAAGAAAGCCTAGACTCGGCTTTTTCTGTATGACTTACTTCGCTTAGCATAATAATCTCAAGATCCATCCATGTTGTCACAAATGGCACTATTTCATCACTTCTAATGGCAGAATACTATTCCATTGTGTATATATTTCCACCACATCTTCTTTATCCAATCATCTAAAGAAGAACACTTTGGTTGTTTCCATGTCTTGGCAACCATAAATAGAGCTGCAATGAACATCGGAGCACATATATCTTTACGGATAAATGTTTTCAGGTTTTTTGGGTAGATACCCAGAAAAGGGATTGCTGGGTCATATAGAATGATATGAGTTTACTGATATGTGGTATATAAACCTGAAAACAACAAAAGAACAAGACAAACAAATGAAGAAACAAAAACTCATAGACACAGACAACAGTTCAGTGGTACCAGAAGGTAAGGGGGGAGGGGGATGGTAGATGAGGGTAAAGGGGATCAAATATATGGTGACAGAAAGAGAACTGACTCTGGGTGGTGAACACACAACGTAAGATACAGATGATGTATTACAAAATTGTATACCTGAAACCTATGTAACTTTACTAACAAATGTCACCCCAATAAATTTTAATTAAAAAAAAAAGATTGGGGGCAGAGCTAAGATGGCAGAATAGACGGGCGCTGTGCCAACTGCCTTCCAGGATCACACCAAAATTACAAATAATTTATACAACAGTCAACCTCGGAAGTCACCTGAACACCAGATGAACAGAATCTCTAAACTAAGGATTTAAAGAACAGGCCACATCGAGACTGGTAGGAGGAGTGGAGACGTGAGGCAGGCTGACTCCAGGGCCCAGAGAGAGGGTGAACCCTGCGAGGGACACCTCAGTGATGGAGAGGCTTCTTCTGTTAGCGGATGGGCCCTCCGGCCTCATGCCGGGCTCCCCAGCCCAGAGTTGCTTTCCTGGGAGGAGGAATTCCACACTAGCCAGCACTAAAACTTAGTGAGGACTCTCTTTGCTCAACTTGGTGGGGCGGTAGGTGGCTACAGACGCAGTCGCCCTCTTGTGGAGTCATCATACAGACTCGCTCGCTGGCAAGCACTCACCAGGTCACTGGCAGAAGCCCAGAAGCCTGCAGGGAAGGACTGAACTGAGCACCTTTGGCGCAGGAGCTGGATGTTTTAGGACCATTGCTCCCCCTGTGTGGAGCTTGCACACAAGTAGCATACAGGAGGGCGCCATTTTTTCAGGGTTGGGCCCTGCCACAGAGGGCCAGGTTCGGGACCGCAATGGTCTGCTAGACTTGGTCAGGCGTGCCTATGTGCGAGTGTATGCTGCCTTGGGTCCCCTCTCTCCCCACCGCTTGTGCTGCGTAGCTAGGGTAGCACCTGACTGTCCGGCACACTCCGATTCCGGCGACTGTTGGTTGAGACGCAGGTGAGTATGCGCGCTGCCTTGGGTCCCGGTGCTGCGCGCGGCTTGTTCTTTGGTGCCAGGAAGAGGCCTGCCTAATGGGCGCACAACTGCTCCAACAGTCTGTGGGTTGAGACTCAGGAGCACGCACGCGAGCTGCCTTGGGTACCCACTCTCTGCACTGCGTGTGCAGAGTTGCCAGGGTGGTGCCTAGCTGTCGGGCTGCTCTGCCTGATCTGCAGGCTGCTGACTGGGACAGGCTAAGATGGGGAGTTTTCCTGGGAGTGTTGGGCCGGGAGTTGCGTGCTGGCGCAATCTGGCCGGGGCATTCCTGGTGCGTTTGTGCAGGCTGGCTGCCGGTGCAGGAGCACATACTGCTCTGACTTGGTGGGGGCCACTGACCACACCCCATGGTGCCTGGGGAGCCTGCCCTGTACACCAAGAGCTGCGGTGCCAGGGGCACCTTGAGACCCTGGTGCCTGGCCTCCAACTCCACAAGCCACAGAAAGTTTCTGCAGCAGTGGATAGCCCGCTGCTACCTGTGGGGAGTTTTGGTGGTGAGCATGGTCCCAGAGCCCACAGCAGCCAATTGTGGGCAGTTCACTGCAAGCCTGGCACACAACACGTTGGGCCCTTCCATACAACACGGCTGGTGCTGATTTGCCCAGAGACTCTTTATTGCTGAGCAAGCAGCCTGCAGATTAAAGCCTGGGAGGTTGGGGGGGAAGGCTTTTTTTTTTTCCCTTTTCTTTCCTTGCTTTTTTTTCATCTTTTCTTTCTCTTTCATCTTTTTGTTCTTTTTTCTTTCATCTGTTTCCTTTTTGTTATTGTTGTTTCTCGGGTTTGTTTGTCAGGTTATTGCTTCGGTTACAGTTTTTCTGCCTTGTTCTGCTGTTTTTGTGTTTGTGTTTTGTCTCTTTTATATGGCTTTTGTTTCGCCTGTCTGATCATTGTTTATTGTGTTTTTGTGGGGATGTATTTGGTTTTTGGTGCTGTTGCTTTGCCTTGCTTTGTTTTTGTGTTTTATGAAGTGGACGTGGGCCTAGCACTGGTCCAGGACCTCAGATTACACTGAATTTGCAGAAATCACTGACCACAGCCTTTACCTACCTGTAACACCACCTTGCCCACCTATAGCTGCATTGCCAGGGGCACTCTGGGTGCCTGAGTGACTGGTCTCACCCCCACAAACTGTGGAAAAGCTTTTTGAGAACAGCAGGTAGGTTGCAGAACCCTGGGGTCCTTTTGGTGGTATTCAGTGACCACAAACCTGCATCACAGCCACTCGGGAGCAGCTTTTGGGAATTTGTGAGTGTGAGGTGGAGGCTGGCTATAGTGCCCTTGGGATGCTATACAAGGGGGTCACAGGCCAGGTGTTGGTGTAAGACCTGAATCTGCATTAACATCTTAAAAACCACCAATCACGTTTCGTAACTCACTTGAACTCGATCCTGCCCAGCTAGTGCTGCACTGCTGAAGACACCCTTAACAACAGGACAAATAGCCAGACACACGCTCCTAAAGAGCCTCTTTCCATAGTTGGTCCTTACGGGCAACTGACAGGTGGCAACAGGCCTAGGGGGTCCTAGGCCTTTAGCTACACTGCCTGAGGACCAATATTGGTGGTAGCCAGCTTCAGTTCACATAGAGACCATCCCCACATGACCCCAGGTCCAGCACGGGCAGCAGCCAACCATATAAAGCCTTGAGGCACCTACCAGGTAGCTATGGGCTGGTAACAGAAAGAGCTGAAACGGCTCTGAGTTGGAGCCCCACCCAAGAGACACCAGAAACGATACACCCAGGGGACAGTGTCAGACTAAACCAGAGTACTACCTGGTTGAACCTACAAGTGGCACTCTCAAAGGATAGTTTCCACAGGCACAAGAGCCCACAGTGACCAAGCCTCCTCTGAGGGGGTAAATCTCCACACAGCAACTCAGAGCCTGTGAACAGAGCTAATTCTCCCAGCTAATCTGCCTGAGGGTCAATCCTACCCTCTGACAATCCAAAGGCAACTGAAGAGCAACTTCAACAGCAACATCTCTGGAACACACAGGACAGATGAATAGGGAAACTGTGCAATTCGAATATAAAGAACACATACTACATAAAACCATCCAGCAATGACTGAGAGACATAGGTGATCTACCTAATACATTGAAATAATCCAGAGCAACAGCCACAATGAGGAAACAAAGAAACATGTCTCCCCAACAAAGATGAGAAGAAACCTCTAGAAATGGAACTAAGTGAAACAGAGGTATCCAACCTTTCAGAGACAGAATTTAGAACACTGACAAGAATGTTTAAGAAACTCAGTGAGAAGCTCAACAAAGAGACAGCAAACATAAAGAAGGATACACCAATCATAAAAGGTAACCAGTCAGAATTAAAAAATACAATAACTGAAATAAAGAGCACACTGGAAGGAGTTACCAGCAGATTAGATGAAGCATAGGACCGAATCAGCGATTTACACAAGTTAGCAAAAATCACCCAATTGGAACAAACACCCCCCCCCGAAAAAAAAGAATGAAACTAGTTTAAGAGACCTATGAGACAACATCAAGCACAACAACATTTGCATCACAGGAATTCCAGAAAAAGAGAAGGAGCAAGTGATCAAGAACATATTTGAAGAAATAAGAACCAAAAACTTCCCAAAACTGGTGAAGGAAATCAACATACATGCAACATACAGAAACTGCAGGCCAGAAGGGAGTGGCAGGAAATATTCCAAGTGATGAAAAACAAAGACCTACAACCAAGACTGCTCTACCCAGCAAGGCTATCACTTAAAATTGAAGGAGAGATAAAGAGTTTCTCAGAAAACAATAAGCTAAAGGAATTCATTACCGCCAACCCAGCATTGCAGGAAATGTTAAAAGGGCTTTTTAAAACAGAATTAAAGGGAAAACAAACTAACAAAGGAAGACCAGACATACGAATAACAAAATGGCAATAAACATGTACCTATCAATAATCACCTTAAATGTAGATGGGCTAAATGCTCTAATCAAAAGACATACAGTGCCTGAGTGGATAAGAAAACAGGACCCATGCATATACTCATCTCAGATCAAGAGATACACACAGGGGAGGCCAGGTGCCCCAGTAGGTTGGAGCACAAGCTCTGGGCAACAGTGTTGCCGGTCCAATTCCGACATGGGCCAGTGAGCTGCACCCTTTGCAACTAGATTGAAGACAACGACTTGGGATGAGCTGCTGCTGAGCTGCCGGTGGGCGGCCAGATAGCTCAGCTGGTTAGAGAGTGTGCTCTTAACAACAAGGCTGACAGTTAGACTCCCACATGGGATGCTGGGCTGGGCCCCCTCGCAACTAGATTGAAAGCGGCGACTGGACTTGGAGATGAGCTGTGCCCTCCACAACTAAGATGGTAGGACAACAACTTGATTTGGAGCTGATGGGTCCTGGAAAAAACACATTGTTCCTCAATAAACTTAAAAATTAAAAAAAAAAATACGCACACAGACTGAAAGTAAAGAGATGGAGTGAGATATTTCATACAAATGGAAATGAGAAAAAAGTAGGAGTACCAATATTTATTTAGGACAAAATGGACTTTAAAATGAAGACTACAATAAAAGACAAAGAAGGGCACTACATAATAATAAAGCATTTATACAACAAGAGGACATAATCCTAGTAAACATCTGTGTACCCAACATAAGAGCTCCTAAATATATAAAACAGTTTATGACTGACATAAAAGTCAGAGATGAACAGTAGCACTATTGTGGTAGGGGATTTCAACACCCCTTTGTCACCAATTGACAGATCCTCCAGACAGAAAATCAACACAGAAACACTGGCCTTAAATGACACTTTAGACCAGTTGGGTTTTTAATTGATATTTTTAGAGCATTTCATCCCAAAGCATCAGAATATACATTTTTCTCAAGTGCACATGGAACATTTTCCAAGGTAGACCACATGCTAAGCCACAGAACAAGTGTCAATAAATTTAAAAAGACTGAAATCATATCAAGCATCCTCTCTGAACACAATACTATGAAACTAGAAATAAGTTATAAGAAGAAATCCAGAAAACACACAAATACATGGAGGCTGAATAATATGTTACTAAATAGCGAGTGGGTCAATAACGAGATCAAGGAAGAAATCAAGATATATCGCGACAAACAAAAATGAAAACAAAACAGCCCCAAATCTATGGGATGCAGCAAAAGCAGTCCTAAGAGGAAAATTCACAGCAATGCAGGCCTATCTAAAGAAACAAGAAAAATCTCAACAGGCTATCTTTACACATAAGGGAACTGGAAAAAGAACAGCAAAACAAGCCCAAAGGGAGTACAAGGAAGGAAATAATGAAGAACAAAGCAGAAAAAAATGAAATAGAGACAAACAAAAAAAATACAAAAGATCAATGAAACCAAGACCTGGTTTTTTGAAAAGATAAACAAAATCGACAAACCCTTAGCCAGACTCACCAAGAAAAAGAGGGAGAGGATCCAAATTAGTAAAATTGGAAATGAAAGATGAGAAGTGACAACAGATACTACGGAAATACAGAAAAATTTAAGAAAATACCATGAGCAACTATATGCCAACAAATTTGACAATCTGGAAGAAATCGATAAATTTCTAAAAGCATACAATCTTCCAAGACTGAATCAAGAAGAAACAGAAACTGAACAGACTGATTACTACCAAAGAAATTGAATCAGTAATCAACAAGCTCCCAACAAAGAAAAGTCCTAGACCAGATGGTTCACAGGTGAATGTTACAAAACATTCAAAAAAGAATTAACACCTATGCTCCTCAAGCTTTTCCAAAAATACAGGATGGAAGGCTCCCAAGCACATTTTATGAGAGACTATTACTCTGATCCCAAAATCAGACAAAGACATTACAAAAAAAAGAAAACTATAGGCCGATATCACTAATGAACATAGATGCAAAAATTCTCAACAAAAGATTAGCAAACAGAATTCAGCAATACATTAAAAAGATCATACACCACGATCACATGGGATTCATTCCTGGTATGCAAGGTTGGTTCAATATCCACAAATCAGTTAGCGTGATACACCACATCAACAAAATGGAAATAAAAAATCATATGGTCATATCAATAGATGCAGAAAAAGCATTTGACAAAATCCAGCAGCCATTTATGATAAAAACTCTTAGCAAAGTGGGAATAGAGGGGTCATGTCTCAACATAATAAAGGCCATATATGATAAGCCCACAGCTAACATCGTACTCAATGGGGATAGGCAAAAACAAGACAAGCCTGCTCACTTTCACCACTTTTATTCAACATAGTTCTGGAAGTACTGGCCACAGCAATCAGACAAGAAAATGAAATAAAAGGCATCCAAATTGGAAACGAGGAGGTAAAACTGTCATTATATGCAGATGATACGCATGATACTCTATATGGATAATCCCAAAGACTGCATCAAAAAACCTATTAGAACTGATAAATGAATTCAGTAAAGTAGCAGGATACAAAATTAATATTCATAAATCAGTTGCATTTGTATACAACAATAATAAACTATCTGAAGAAGAAATCAAGAAATCAATCCCATTTACAATTGCTTCAAAAACAATAAAATACCTAGGAATAAATTTAACCAAAGAAGTAAAAGACCTGTACTCAGAAAATTATAAGACACTGAAGAGAGAAATCAAAGAAGATATAAATAAATGAAAATACATACCATGTCCATGGATAGGAAGAATTAATATAGTTAAAATCTCAATACTACCTGAGACAATGTATAGATTCAATGCAATTCCTATCAAACTACCAATGACATTATTCTCAGAAATACAACATAATCCTAAAATTTATATGGACCCATAAAAGACCCCGAATAGCCACGGTAATCTGGAGAAATAAGAACAAATTCAGAGGTATCATGCTACCTGAAATCAAATGATACTACAAGGCTATAATAATCAACACAGTATGGTACTGGCATAAAAACAGACATGTAGTTCAATGGAATAGAGAGCCCAGAAATAAACCCATCCATATACGGTCATTTAACCTATGACAATGGAAGCAAAAATTTACATTGGGGTAAAGATAGTCTATTTAATAAATGGTGCTGGGAAAACTGACTGACGTGCAAAAAAATGAAACTGGACCAACTCCTTATACTATATACAAGAACAAATTCAAAATATATTAAATACTTAAACATAAGATCTGAAATCATAAAACTCCTAGAAGAAAATATAGGGAGTAAACTGGCAGACATTACCCTGAGTAATGTATTTACTGATATTTCCCCTCGGGCAAGAAAAGTAAAAGAAAAAACAAACATATGGGATTACATCAAACTTAAAAGTTTTTACACAGCAAAGAAAACCATCAATAAAACAAAAAGGCAGCCTACTGAATGGGAGAAGATATTTGTCAATGATATATCTGATAAGGGGTTAATATCCAAAATTTATAAAACACTCATTCAACTCAACACCAAAAAAAACAAAGAATTCAATTAAAAACTACACAGAGCATATGAAGAGACATTGCTTTAAAGAGGACATACAGTTGGCCAACAAACATATGAAAAAGTGCTCAGCCTCCCTAATCATTAGAGAAATGCAAATAAAAACCACAATGAGATACCACCTCACTCCGGTCAGAATGGCTATCATCAACAAATAAGACACAACAAGTACTGGCGTGGTTGTGGAGAAAAGGGAACCCTGGTGCACTGTTGGTGGGATTGCAGATTGGTGCAGCTGCTATGGAAATCAGTATGGAGGTATCTCAAAAAAACTGGAAAAGAAACTACCATATTCCACTCTTAGGTATCTATCCAGAGAAACCCAACACGCTAATTAAAAAAAATATATGCACTCCTATATTTGCTGCCACGCTGTTTACAATAGCCAAGACTTGGAAACAACTGAAATGCCTGGTAAGAAACTGTAGTACATTTATACAACGGAGTATTACTCAGCTATAAAGAAGACTGAAATCTTATCATTTGCAACGATACGGATGGACCTAGAGAACATTACGCTAAATAAGTCAGTTGGAGAAGGACAAATACCATATGATCTCACTTACATGTGGAATCTAAAGAACTGAATAAATGAGCAAAGTAAACAGAAATAATCTCAGAGATATAGAGGAAAAACTGATGGTTGCTAGATGGGAAGGGGGTGAGGACGAGGGAGAGGGGACTAGAAGGGATTAGACAGCATAAATTGGTAACTACAGTATTGCCACAGGGATATGAAACACAGTTTGGGGAGTATAATCAATAATGTTGTAAATATTTTATAGGGTGTCAGATGGGCCCATGTCTTGTTAGGGAGACCACTCCATGGATGCTGTAGATGCCTGACCACTGCACTGTATACCTGAAGCTGAATAACACTGTATGTCAATTATAACTGAATATATACATAGTCACAGGATATGGAGTATAGTATAGGGAATAGTCAATGGAATTGTAATAAATATATACAATGTCAGAGGGGCAATAAATTGGGGGAGAGGGGATATCACTTTGTGAGGGGTGAAATGTATAACTATTACACTTTTTTGTACACCTGAAACTAAATAATAATAAAAAATAAATAAATAAATACATAAATAAATAAATAAATAAATAAAAAAGAAAACCCAGGCTCATTCAAACACAAGAATGATGGGGATAGGACTGAACTGTGAGAAAGTTTTCTGCTTCATCATAAATAAATATTTTACAAATTTCACATATAAGAAAACCACATAAGCATATCTTCTGTAAATGCATAAATAACACTAAGTAGTATTGCTATCTGCTGTAATTGAAAATTGCGAATGTTCTCTCTTCCTATAGAAACTTTCCTATTCTTTTCCTTTCTCCACTCTCCCCCAAATTGACAGACATTAGACTTACCAATAGTTTTATCTCTATTCACCTTCCAAACCAATGGCCCTTCATGAATCATCTTCCTTTTTGTCAAATCCAAATTCTGCCAAAATAAAAGGAATTATATACAAATTATTTCCAAGCACTTACTTAGTAAGGTAATATTCCATATATAGTCTCCTTTCAAGAAATTCTTATTCACTTTTATTATTGACATCTGTCAACTACTGACAATGGAATAAGGACTACATTAAAGTAAGCTGCATAGAATTTTCTCAAAAGGAAAAGGTATCTTGAAAAACATTCAGAAGTATTGTCTTCTAAATCTAACTCTAAATAGATGACAATAGCTTATGAAAATAAAGTTGAAAACATTCAGCCGCTAGTATTTCAACCCACTGTCCTATAAATAACTTGATGAGGATAATGCATAGCTTATTTTTAAGAGGCCTCTGGGTTCCAGGCTCTAGTTCCAAAGAAACTTCTAAGGAATAGCACTTATGAAAAATCCAGGTAGTACTCAGGCTTGCTCTAAATATTAATAACTTAGTAAGAGAATCACTGTTTAGTACAACTAGTTCTAGAAAAGCCTCATTCTCTGGATGGGACTAAGCACAGTAGCATGCTTTTTGATAAGCTGTTATATATCACATAAAAGTCTATTTTAACAACTACCAAATACATCTGCCAAAATAATCACCTAGTGAAACAGTACAAGAAAGGTTTATTAAAATCCTAAGCAGTTACTTAACAGGAAAGCCTCATGTATAAGAAATGACAATAAATATTTTACTATAATTTCTGTGATGGTTTCAATTTTTATGCTTCTGAAGAGCTTTACCAAAAAATAATTGTTACCTTGCTCTACTCAATAATCTGGCAAGTTCCCATAGTAAACAGCCCTTACTCTTGCTCAAACTATACAACACAATAAAACTAAACTTTATAATGTTCCGTAGTCTCCTGCAAATTCTGATCACAAAAGTTACAGCCTCACACAAAATACTCCTCTCATGAAAAACTAAAGTAATCTTCACACAGAAGAAAAATTTAAAACAAAGAATAGAATCATAAATATACACACTCCATAACTCCTTTAGGTGATGTACATTTCTATTGAGATGTTAATTACCTGCCTAGTCTTAGTCAATTTTATTTTTTAAATTATTATTAGGCCATCTCTCACCCTGAGCTCTTCAACATTTGGGTACTCTGACAACTTCAGATTGGAGGTATCAAGGCGACGCTGATAATCTTCTAAGCGCTGAAAATTAGACAGGATGGTGCAAGGTTACTGCTTTGGATATCAATGACCTCCCTATTCCCAAATCAAATGGACATTTTTTACCTACATTTTATTGAGCTCTCTGCAATATTAGTCAAAACTGACAACTCACTCTTTCTTAAAACACTCCTTTCCCTTGACTTTGAAAACTCTCCTCGTTTTCATCTTACCTCTTTGGCTGTTCTTTCACAATCTTTTCAAACTCATTGGCCTCTAACTAGCTTGTATTTATTTTCTGAATATGTAAATCATGTACATGGTACAAAATTCACAAGGTAATGCAAGGCACTCAATAAATATAAAAAGTAAGTCTCCCTCCAAACCTGTTCTGCCTTCCCACTCCCAATTTTCTCTAAAGAAATACCCATTTCTTGGATAGCCTATGAGAAAAAGTCTAAGCAAATAGAATACGTCGTTTGTGTACGCTTGTCTCTGTGCATTTTATGTATGTATATCCTAATATATTCCTATATGTATTACTTATTTAAATGGTAACATAATATGTTCATATACACATTTTTCTGTATATGTGTGTCGCTCATCAATATATCTTGGAGATTGTTCCACATGAGCACATATAGAGATAGCTGTCTCATATTTTTAATGGCTGCATGGTATGCACTCTGTGAATGAACTAAAGTTATTTAAGTACACCTTACTGATGGACATGTACGTTATTTCAAATCATCTCCTATAACAAATGATACTGCAATAAAATGGCCTTAAACATACACTTTTGTACACATGTGTAGATATATTTGTAGGATAAATTGCTAAAGAAGAAAATGTTAGAAAGCGTATATATATTTTCCCCCACGTTTATAAAAATTAACAAATACAAAATTTAAATGTGTAAATACCCATACACTCACCACCTACATTCTACAATTAACATTTGCTATATTTGTTTTATCATGTATATATCCTCCAGTCATCCCTCTATCTATCCATCAATCCATCTTGCATTGTGGATGCATTTCAAAATAAGTTACAGACATAAGAATACTTCTCAACATTTTAGCATGTGTATAACAACAGTTCAACATTTGTTTACAGTTCTTTCTATAAAGTAAAATTATATACAGTGAAATGCACACATTTTAAATGTACCTTTCCACAATTTTTACAAATGCGTATGGCTTGTAATCAAACTCCTACCAAGATATAAAATATTACCATCACCCTCATACTTTTTCTTAATATCTGTCTCCACATCCCCAGTGACAACTACTCTTCTGATTTTCTTCCACCATAGATTAGTTTAGCCTGTTCCAGAAATTTATATAAATAGAATTATATGTATATACTCTTCTGTGTCTGGTTTCTTTCACTCAGCATACTGTTTGTGAGATTCATTCATGTTTTTCATTCCTTTTCATTCCTGGTATTATTCCAGTTTATGATTACACCACATTTGGTTGATGTTATAAACATTCTTATACAAGTCTCTGGGTAAATCACAAGAAACAGAATTGCTGGGTCAAAGGGTAGATGTATGAATATGTACATTTTTAATTTAGATAAATATTGTCAAATTGCCCTCTGGGGTTTTATCATTTTATACTCCAAACATTATACTTGGGAGTACCTGTTTTCCTACAGACTCACCCACAGAGTTGTCATCATACTCAGTTCCTAAGAAAATTACATCCAGGTCCATGGATTCAATTAGCCTCTATATGTTCACAATATTATATTTTTATCTTTAGCATAGTTCTCTTAGAGGTAGGTCCATGTCGTCAATTCCTTACTGTATATTCTCACCTGATATCCCAAACTGAACTCATCATCTCTCCCACAAATCTGGGGCTTCTCCACTGATCTAGTCCATCCAAATGTGCAAGCCAGAAACCTGGAACTTATTCCTGACATCACCTCTCTTCAAATCTTCTCTAAATCAGTCACGAAGTGCTGCCAATTTTACCTTCTAAATACTTTTCCAATTTTTCCACTTCTCTAAGCCACCATCATCTATCCTGGACTGCTGCTACAAGAGACTACTAACGGAGCTTTCATCTGCTCTCTGCCCTCTTCAACCCATTCTCCATACCAGAGATGAGTGATCTGAACATGCTATTCTCCTTCTTAAATATCTATAATGAATTCCTACTGCTCTTAGAAAAAATAAAAAATCTTTAACATGGTTTATAAGGCCCTGTATGACTTGGCCCTGGCCTACTGTATCTCATTTCATAACTATTACTTTAAATTTAGGCATGATCCACAGTAATCTAATCTTTCAGCTCCTCAAAGAGACCATGCTTTTTTTTTTTTAATCCCAGGTTTTTCCTACATGCTACTCTACCTTTAAGGTTGCCCCCTTCCACATCATTTTATTTCATTCCCAGTCATCCTTCAAAGCTTGGCTTAAATGTCAATTCTCAAGCAAGCGTTCTCTGATGGCCACCGTCTAACATCCCCAAACCAGACTAGGCCCCCCACCCCTAGTTACACTCCTAGCATCCTGACATTCTCCTTCATAGCAGCTGTCACAACTGATATATAAAATACTTGCACTATAATTTATTCAATGCCTTTCTATCCTGCTGGAAAATAAGCTCAATGTGGACAATTATTGTACTCATTTTTTTAAGCACTCTATACCCTACAGTCAGCATACAGTAGATACTGTAATAAATATTCGTTAAATGAATAGATGAATGAATGAGCAAACAAGCAGAGATGCTCAAAAAGGTCAAAGGCAACTCTGATGTTCTATCACAAACTGATATGAACCTACCTACTACAGGAATAGTTAAATATCCCGCCATTCAATTATGTAATGATAATTTCAATTATTATTTCACAGACGCCAGGTAACACTAATTTAATATTCTCACTGTGTCATCCTGTATCTTCTTGCTTTTCCCTTCTTACCTGCTTGTTTTCTGCCTCTTTGACAGCCTGATTTACATAATTTAAAATCTGACGACAGTGATCTGCAGCTTTCTTCACCTTCTCCCTTTCCATTGGCAACTCTTAATAACGGGGAGAAATACAAAATGTAAAATGGAGAAAATCAGAAAATATAAATATATAAACATTAAATATATAAACATTAAATATATGTATAATATATGAGATATCATTTTATTTGAACAGTTATAAGAATATACTCAGACCTTGAATATTTTTATACCAGGCTAAAACCTATGGCGGAATCTCAATTCAGGGTCTTTAACAGGTGAGGCTTCTATGACAGTACTTTAAAACACAAATACTAATCTTTAAAAAGAAACCATACCACTTCCCCAATTCCCCAACACTGTTCCTCTCCCGAATTCCCCAATAAAAATCTTTAAAAAAATAAAAAATAAATAAAATAAAAAGAAACCACAATATAGAACACTAAACGCAAGGAGAGTTGCTTTATATGAAGTATCAGACCCACTATGTTTTTTTTTTAATTTTTTAAAAATTAAATTTATTAGGGTGACAATGGTTAATAAAATTACATAGGTTTCAAATGTACAATTCTATAATACATCATCTATATATCACATTGTATGCTCACCACCCAGTCAGTTCTCCTTCCATCACCATATACGTATTTGTCCCCCTTTACCCTCTTCTACCACCTCTACCCCCACTTACACTCTGGTGACCATTAAATTGTTGTCTGTGTCTATGAGTTATTGTTTCTTTGTTTGTCTCAGGCCCACTATGTTTTCATTCACATTGTAAGCAATATAAATGGGACACTTTCCTCCCTAGAATTTCACAGTGCACAGCATATGTGATTATGTCCTGTGCACCTGTTAAGCAATATTTTTTGAATGGTAACACAATTCAAAATAACTCTAAAATAAGTTTCTTTGAATTTGAGATGATATTTAAGGAAAGAAAATAGATGAGAACATTTGTACCATTAAAAGAAGATGAAATTCACCAAAATGTGGTGAGGTTATATGGATGTCTTCAGTGTAAAAAAATACCAAAATCAGAATATTCAAAATTATAATCCTCCAAACATAGTTCAACTATAATGAACAGATATATTAAAGTATAAAAATCTATGTGTATGACTGTTTTCAAATTCTCATGCATGAGAAACAGGAGTTTGATTGCATAGAATTATGAATGAGAACTAATGAGAGCTAAATTACTAATTGAGCCTAAAGCTTAATTGAGAAATTTAGATTCACTACATGTTTGAAGACAGGACAGCTGAAATTATAACTCATCGGTTAGGCTTAATGAAAATATACACACACACACACACATTTCTTCAGTCCAGCATAAGCCTCTTCAAAGGAAATATGATACATGCTAGACAGAGGAAGAATTGGTAAACTTTTTCTGTACATAGCCAGATAATAAATATTTTACACTTTACAGGCCAAACGGTATTTGTCACAACTACTGAATTTGCGGTTGTAGTGCAAAAGCAGTCAGAGACAATATTTCAACAAATGAGCATGACTATGTTCTAATAAACTTTACAACAATAGGTGATTAGCTAGATTTGGCCCATGATCCATAGATTGCCATCCCTGTGCTAGACCTATTAATGGAGTACATCAAATCAAATATCCTAAAGGAGACTGGATTGAATCTTACTAGAAAATTTTGCTATACTACTTGTAAACCTCCAGGCACCAGGATGCTGTGAGAGATTATTTAGCAAAACATGGCTTTTTTTTTGTTCTTAAGCTTTTTAATTTCAGTGAAAATGCTATACCTGTGTATTTGGCAATATTATCCAACAAAAGAGGGTACTTAGTAAGCCTCTGCATTTGGGTAGGAATGATATCCTTCAGCTGCAAACGACGACACAGTGGATTACTCTCAGCATCCTAAAATTAAAATGAAATAAGTGAATTTGTAATTGTTATTAGGACTATACCTAAAACGTACCATATAACTCATCATGTAAGTCTCTACAGCATCAGCTCTGCTCTCTCTTTTAATCATATAATGGGGGAAGAGAGCCTTTATCACTAAACCAATGACGTCTTTGTTATCTGTTGAAGCAAGGACTGAGAACACCCATAAGCAACTCTAAGAATTGTTTTGTTGTGGTAAAACAGATTTACTTTCACATATTCAGAAAATCTAGTTACATTTTCCTATAATTGGCATCCCTACCAAAAGCAAGTCAGCTAATTTGCTGGCTGCCATTCCAAGTAGGCACAATGGGTCACCAGTCTGAATATACCAGGTCATCTATAAGAGGGACTGCAAACTGTTCACTAAAGTGCCAGAGTAAATATTTTAGGCTTTGCATGCCATACAGTCTCTGTCACAACTACTTAACTCTGCTGTTTTGGCACAAAAGCAGCCATAGATAATACGTAAATGAATGAACATGGCTATATGTGGTAAAGAGTTCTAAGATTGCCAACAAAATTCCCACTGTCTGGTATAATACCCTGTCTAATCCCCTCCCTTGAGTGTGGATAGAACCTGGAATATTATGGGATATCACAACTATGATTAATCAGGTTACTATCAGTTGACTTTGAGTTAATCAGGAGTGTCTTAGGTGAGTGTGACTTAATCAGTGGAATCTTTAAAAGAAAGCTCTGTCATGGAGATGTGTTCCTACTGGCCTATAAGAACGCAAACATCCATCTGTAAACATATATGGGGGCCACATGGCAAAGAGATATGGGCGTTCTCTAGGAACCAAAAGCAGTTCGTAGTCAACGATAGCAAGGAGATAAGAATTTCGGTTATACATTTACAAGGAAATGAATTCTGCTACCTGTGACCTTAAAAGATGACCCCAAGTCTCAGATGAGAATTGCAGCTCCAGCTGACACCTTGATATCAACTTGGTGAAATCATGAAGAGAGGACCCAGCTAAAGTAATACCTGTACTACTCAACCACAAGAACTGTGACATAGTAAATAATGTATGCACTGTTTTCAGTTGCTATGATTGTGGTAATATACTATACTGCAATAAAAAACTAATACACAGTTTTCCAATAAAACTTTTATTTACAAAAACAGGCAAGAGGCTAGATATGACCTGTGGTTATAGTTTATTGACCCTCGATCTATACTAATATATACCTCAATAAGTATGATTGCTGTTATACTCTTCCCTGAGCTTGATATAAGCCTATTCACATGCTTTTACAATATTATTTTAATAGTGTACATGGGCCATTTCCGAACAATATCTTCATGGCAATGTGGACTTCTATGTCAAGTATTTTAATCATGATATATATTCTTGTTTTCACCATTCCAATATCATCTTTATACCTTCCAGTCATTTAAGAGAGAATTTATGGCTTTACAAAATATTAACATAGGCTGGCCGAGTGGCATGTTGGATAAGAGCTGACTTGGGACGCCAGCTCTGAGTAGCAGGACCTTGGTTCAGATCCCACATGAGGGCCAGTGACACTGCACTCTGCAGCTAAGATGGTGAACAACAGCTCGACTTGGAGCTGGGCTGCCGTGAGTTGCCGGCGACAGCGTAGGCTGCAGTCCCCTGCTGCAGTGGGCTGCCATAAGCTACCATGAGTGGCCATCAGCCAGCGTGAGTGGCCGGCAGCCGCTGTGAGCTGCCAAGAGCTGCCGCAAGTGGCCGTCCAGAGGCCGGCGACCGATCTGCCTCAACTGGGAAGAGTGCAATGGGCGAGTGAAGCAACGTCCTCCACAACTAGACTGAAGAACAAAAGGACAGCAACTTGTCTGTTCCCCTCCCCCAATTCCCCAATAAAATCTTAAAAAAAAAAAAATATATATATATATATATATATATATATATATATATATATATAAAACATAGATATAATTCTTATAAAAGACTTAGTCTTAGTCAGAATTCCCTCAGTTTATTCTATAATTTAAAAAATGAATTTTTTTTTCTTTTTCTTACAGGACTCACTCTACTCACTTGAACAAAAGTCTGGAATCGAGAATCCTTTTTCTGACGAGATTTGATCATTTCCAGGGCAAAAGGTTGGTTACTGCAAAAGGTAGCAGCAGCATGTTTCAACTTCTCCTCCCCTGGTCCACTGAACTGTGCCGAGAATGCAAAGAATAGAGAATGGGATACTGAGCTGATATAAGGCCAGGCAAAATGAGATACAATCACAATCCTTTAAATATTCTCAAATGACAAGAAAACTACATGTACATGTGGAATATCAATGTTTCTCCATTAATAACATTTGACCACGACACATCCAGACCTTTTGATTATATTCCAATGTTTTCTTGCTCATAGCCTCCCATACTTATTACCTTTTCAGTCTATACCACTTCTAAATTAGATAGAAAGGGTGACAATTGGGGAATATGAGATATAAAACACTTACAGGCTGAGATTAAAATTTCATTTTCTTAGAATCTGACACAGTCACAGAAATTACTCTCTTATTGCCCCAGGAAGAAAATCCTGGGGTCTAGCTTGCTTTCTTACTATAAAACCCAGGCCAGGTCAAAACTTTTCTGAGTCACAATAAAATTACATCATCACTGCTTCACCAGGGTAGAACCTAGAGATCCACGCCCTGAATCTCTCTTGGGGAAGATACATGAGCCTCTGAACCTCTTTGGCTAAAAATTATACTTTTTGCTGATATTTTTAATTTGTAAATTTAAGTTTGTATACTCCATGATTTTAAAGTTTCTGATAAAATACCTAACAAGTGCCTCACTCAGAATACTCTTACAAATATAGGTCAAATAAATTATTTTTTAACCATCTATATATTTATAATAATTGTTTTTATGGTTTACTAAGAATATTTTAATATAATCTCCCTTTTAAAGCCATGTTTCCAAAAGTTTGTACATAAAGGTATTTTGTGAAAAAATCTTTTAGTGGTGCATTTGTAGATAATATAAATTCAGACTATTTTTTCAACTAGGACACATACAAAGTGACATTTTAATAGGTTGCTCCAATGTTGTATTCTTATTTTATTATAAATATGACACTAAATATATTAAAAGAGACTGGCAGCATTTTGGAATGTTAGTCAATCAAAAGTGCCACACAAATACTAGCAGCAGCTGGGTTTACAAAAGAAAACAACACCCCCAACCTCAAGCAGTTTTAAAGCAGTTTTATAAGTAGCTTAAGTATCCATAAGGTAATCGTAAGGGACCAATACCAGAAAAATATTCTCCAAAACTATTTTTAAAAATAGAGTAAATCTAAAGGCCTATTTACGATTTTTGCTTTTACTACCGGGGGTGTCAAAAAAAATGTATACACATGACTTGTATTCATTTTTTGTTACCGGTATATATTGAATCTTACAATTTTAATAGTTTTTCCCTTTCTTAAAATGTGTATACATTTTTTTCTCCATCATCTGTATTTATGGCAAAGACTTTGCCCTAAATTAACCTTTTGTACTTAATAGTTTTGTACCACATTGGTTAGTCCACTCCAATTTTTTATAGGTACATCATATTGGTCGAGAATACACTTCATTTTACATGTACTAAAATAAATTTTTCCCCACTCTATTAACAGGTTTCTCCACTTTGTTTTACCATGTAGTAGATTTATGTAGTTCAGCGGACTGTGATAAGAGAACCAACTGCACTTCTGTATCTTATTAATGAAAAATCTCACTTGAAACGTGGTTTAAACACTATTAATGCAAATGAAACTGCTTAGGAATCAAGATTGATAGCTTCAGTCCATGTGACTTACAACTTTATAATCCACATTTGACATGAAAATGGATGCTATATCATGCCATATTACAAATTTTCTGTTTCAAGTTCAGTAGTGTGCTGCCAAGCCAACAGAACTGAGTTATAACTTTCACTGCTATACTGAGGTCAAGAAACAAAATGAGACACACTATCACAGAGTAGCCACAGAGTAAGTTAATTTTTCAAGGAAGTTAAAGCTCCTTAATAATAATAATGCTAGCGTGGGCCTAGGGAGAAAATGCTTTGGAAAGCTCAATAAATGCAAGATGAGACTGGATTATGATTCCCTGACCCTATTCTACAAGGTAAGTGGCTAAGAAGAGATCTACTATTGGATTAGCAGATTCTATCCAGGCAATGATCTCACCATCAATGAAAGGAGTACGATACAGATTATTTTAGTCAATTTTCAGTATTTAATCTTTTAAAAAGTTATCATTGTAAAAAAAAGAAAAAAAGGAATAAACAGACAAATATTGGAAAGTTTCATATCACTCTATCAGCAATTGATAGAACAAATAGACAATAACACAATAAAAATGAAGGTTTGAACAATTAAAAAAAAAGTTATCATTGTAGAATTACCAAAATCTTATGGCTTTTCCTCAAGCAGTCTACATATTGAAGTAAATTTCTGTGGGCATATCTAAACAGTTTCCTGTTCAACCTCTGTTAAGATTTTCAGAACTACATCATATTCTTTACTATTTATTATTCACAGCCTTCACTATAGTACTTTCTTTTAAAAGTTTGAATCAAACCCTCTCTCCCCTAGGAAGATTTTCTGTGTGTTCTAGTTCAGGTCTTCCTGCTATATATTCCCATAACAACCTGTATGCTCCCTTTTTTGTAACACTCATCACACCTGAAATAACTAATGACAGTTTTCCCACTGATTATAAGCTTCACTAGGGCAGGAGCCATGTCTGTTTTGATCGTTGTTGTATCCCCAACATCTAGCACAGTACTTGGCACATAAGTATATATTGTGGGGTATACTGACAAAGAGACAGAAAGATGAACAGAATTTAACAAACATCTACTATAGTCTCTGAACTCTTTCCTTAAACTGTAAATAAGATTAAGTGATTTTCGCTTTTCTATTTTTGTGATGGTAGTTCTGGATTTATAATTGTCTAATGTATACAGTACAATTTTCAGACTTGACAACAGAAGATAGCTAAAATTCTATGTCAGTTAAATTATTTTTATCAAGATCCAATTTATTCTATATTCTTTAAAACATAAAAAACTAGTATCTTTAATTTGATGAAAAAAGAGCACTTAGTTTGATTGGACACTATCAGAAGACGTTAACCAAGAGATACATACTCTGGACCTTCCATCTTTACATTTGCATGGATGAGTCTGCATATTTGTAAAGGTTAATTACTTAATCTTGAATCTGATCATCAAGTTATTTATAAAAATATTAAAATAAAATAGCAAATTCCCTTACCCAGGTCAACAAGTCTTCTCCAATTTGATCAATAACAGAGGTATCATTCCTCTTTCGAACAGCCTTCATTTGTTCATTCAACCCAACTACAGGGGAAAAATAAAATGGAAAAAAAAAAATCAAGCATATTCTCATTTCAGACTGAGTTACTGGTAGTATCAAGAACTTAAATTTTCAAAAAAAGGACTTTCAGAGTAGTATAGCTGCTTTTAATCTCCTTAAATATAAATCTGGACACAATTCTTATACATCTAGATATTTGTGTGCTCTATCAGAAAAACAGGTGGCAAAGCATAAAACAATGTGGAACACAGCACATTACATATGCATGTAACTTCAAGACTCTGTCTATACCCATGCTCATAAAGAACTTAAATTTATTATTATTATTATTATTTTTTTTCCAGCTGCCTGTTGGCAGCTCAGCGGCAACTCAGCTCAGGCCGGGCATCGAACTGCTGTTGCTCAGAGCTTGCACTCTTGAGCGAGCTCTTAACCAACTGAGCCACTCGGCTGGCCCAAGAACTTAAATTTAAACAGTGCAGGTAATTCTGCCTACTGTACCTCTCAGAATGTGTATGGGCACAGGCAATAAATATAATGAAGCCTGAACTTGTCAGTGCATGAGGGTGAAACCTAAAATCACCCCCAAAGAAGTAAAAGGCATCAATCTGGTGGGCAGGTGTTGGTAGGTGGTGATGGCATCCTTGATGAAAGAAAGATTAAAAATTAAGGGTCATGAAGAAACAGTTACTGATAAAGAGAACTGATACAACTGTCTACAAAATCCAAGATGAGTACAACCAAGGAAAGCCATTAAGGCAGAATTTTTATATATTTACTCAAGCGTTCCACGCAAAAACAAACAAACAAAACCAATAAAATAATTTAATTCCTGAAAATGATCCCAATAAGGGATTATATACCATATATCACTATTTTCAAAATATATTTATACATATATTATTATTATTATTATACAGGATATATATTTTTAAAAACATACATTGTAATTGATAGGAAATTTTTAAGGGTAATTTTAACTATTCCTGTTTTTCATCATTGACATTAGACCTTAAGTCCTATGTTAACACTTTGTATATAAAAGGCTGGTATGGAGCTTGGGGGCAATAGTCAAAGATCCAATCATTTCTTTATTTATGTTATATGCTCACATATAACACAATTTCAGGAATGCTAACATGGATACATTCACAAGATTTGACTGTTATAGCACCTTTACATACTCTCAATCTTTCATCTATTGTAAATGTTAGGGACAAAGATCAGAGTCAATTTCTCTTACTGTGAAGTTGAAGGATATCTTCCAAGTTAGAAAAAATTTTCCGTAGTTCTGAAGATGACAGAATTCCTTCTCTGGACACTCGCTGATAGAACACCTGATCAAGAACCTTCAGTGTTCGAACATGAGCTCTTTCAGTGTAAAACAATTCTGAGGAGAAGAAAAGGAAATATAAAATGTTGCCTAAGTTTTCTATTACTTAGAATAATTCCATGGGACCAAACATAGGCTTTAGCTGGAATTAGTAGTAAATAAGTTATATAATAATTATTTATAGTTTAGAAAGTATGTAGTATCTCTTAAGTCATCTTCTTGATTTGATAAAAATCTGCTACATACTGGCTCTAAGAGTTTAATACTGCCAAATGAAAAACATCATTCAAAACTATTTTATAATTAAAAGTTAACAGTGTACTCCAAAACTCATCTATCTTTTTACAATAGTACCCACCAATCACAACTACAACATTAGAGAACTATAAGCCCAAATATCATATAGCCTTTAAACAGAGACTTCATCAGCAATAACAGTACTTTGGATTATCTAATTTGCCTATAAACCCTCACTTCTGAGGCCAGACTTATAATTTCATTATGTCTCAATGTTATCAGGGACAGGAAAGATACTTATTCAAATCACATCTTAAAGATATCAGAGGGTACAGCATCCATATCACATCTCTGTCACCTATATATTTGGATAAAATTAAGAACACTGCACTAAGATAAAGGAAGACCTGGGTCCTATCACTTATCAGCTAGATGATCTTGACTAATTACAATCACCCTGAGACTTAGCATTCTCATTTACCATATTTTGCTGTGTATAATGTGCACTTTTTTGCCCAAATTAAGGAAAAAATAAAGACGCACATTATACGAGTTCTGACAATTAAGTTCGAGAACTCGTCCTAGAAAAAGTGCATTATATCTCATTTCTGAATATTGCTATGGTCGTCTTCAAAGTACTCCCCTTGGGAAGCTATGCATCGACACCAGTGCCTAGTCCACCTTTTTGGAACTCTTTTTCTGGAACGGCCATCAGAGCTGTCATCAAATTACCCCTGATGTCCTGAATGTCAACAATGTGTCTTCCTTTCAATATTTCCTTTATCTTCAGGTAAAGAAAGAAGTCATTAGAGGCCAGATCAGGTGAGTAGGGAGGGTGATCCAATGCAGTTATTTGTTTATTGGCTGAAAACTCCCTCACAGACAGTGCATTGTCATGATGAATGAGCCATGAATTGCTGGCAAAAAGTTTGGGTTGTTTTCATCTTTTTCATGCAGCCTTTTCAGCACTTCCAAATAGTAAACTTGGTTAACTGTTTGTCCAGTAGGTACAAATTCATAATGAATAATTCCTCTGGTATCAAAAAAGGTTAGCAACGTTGTTTTGACTCTTGAGTTTGACTGACAGAACTTTTTTGGTCATGGAGATTTGGCTGACTTCCACTGCGCACTTTGATGCTTTGTTTCAATGTCACATTGGTACACCCAGGTTTCATCAGCAGTGATAACACGGCTCAAAACATCGTCTTCCCTCTCCAAAAGTTCTTGGCAAATTTCTGCTCTCCTTTGCTTTTGTTCATCAGTGAGCTCCTTTGCAATCATTTTTGCACACACCTTTCTTATGCCAAGATTTTCGGTTAAGATTTTCTGAACTGTTTCTCTATCGATGTTTACTTGGTCTGTTATGCTTCTCATAGTCAGTTGACGATTTTGATGCATAATTTGATGAACTTTTGCAATGTTTTCATCAGTTCTGCTCGTTACAGGCCGCCCTGACCTCTCTTCATCAGTGATGCATTCTCTCCCCTCAGAAAAACATTTAATCCATTTGCACACTGCTGTTTTCCTCATGGCACTACCCCAAAAACTTGGACTAACAAGTCCCTGATTTCACTTCCACTTTTGCTAAGTTTAACAATAAATTTAATGTTAATATTTGTTCACTGCTCTAATTCAAGCTCAGACATTTTTGCCACATCACACAAAAGCACATAACAACAATAATGAACGCCACTCAGCAAGATACTGCACACATTGACACGAACACAGCTTTGAGACACTTGATATACCAACGTTACGAAACCTTACTGAGCTGTTTGTACAGTGCTGCCAATGTAAGTGCATGGTGGCAAGTTTGCAAACTTTTTTTTAAAGATTTTTATTGGGGAATTGGGGGAAGGGGAACAGACAAGTTGCTGTCCTTTTGTTCTTCAGTCTAGTTGTGGAGGACGTAGCTTCACTGGCCCAAGTTGGCAAAATCATTGTGCTCTTCCTGGGCAAGGAATATCAGTCGCCAGCTTCTGGACGGCCGCTTACTCGGCTGCTGGCCGCTCACGCTGGCTGCTGGCTATACACGGTAGCCCATGGCAACCCACTGCAGCAGGGGTTGCAACCTACGCCGTCGCCAGCGACTCATGGCAGCCCAGCTCCAAGTTGAGCTGTTGTTCAGCATCTTAGCTGTAGAAGGCAGTGTCACTGGCCCTCATATGTGGGATCCAAACTGGGGCCCTCTGGCGTCCCAAGCCAGCTCTTAACCAATGCGCCACTCGGCTGGCCTGGCAAGTTTGCAAACTTAATTGTGACACCTCGTACATGGATCGTACTAACTCCATAGCTATACAATGTTTTTAATTCTTTTATTTATCCTTATGAGTTAAAAGTGTAACTCTAGAAATCAATAATGATATCTATATGCAAAATAATACCCTGCAATATGATAACTGGTTTTGTTGAACTTATGATGAACTTGCAATGATGAAGAGTTCTTGGCCCTCTCTGATGCATAAATATCATAAATTTGTTACCGGTACATAAAATTTCTTGTACATCGTATATATTCTTGTGTTTTGTAATTATTTGTTACATAAAGTTTCTTGTACCATAATATGTTAAAAAATAAATGCTAATATTCCTTTATAATACCAAAAAAACTACCTAAATGTAAACAAATAAAAATTTTAATTAAAAAATTGAAACAAAAGATTTTTTTCCCTGAAAGTTTGGGCCAAAAATGTGGGTGTGCATTATACACAGGCGTGCACTATACAGAGCAAAACAGGGTATAATGTATACATAAAATTAACTTAGCCTGAAAATAAAATGATTGGGCACATGTTGTCTCAATGACTTTTCAAGTTTAAGACCTATAATACTATGAATCTTAAATATCCAAAAGGCTAAACACCATTTCCTTTTAAATTATCGATAAGAATCATACAGTATAGCATTTCTTGAGTTGAAAAGTTCGAAGATCCTCTATCTAGTTTAATTTCCTCACGTTTAAAACAAAAGGCAAGCAGAAACTTTGAAGCAAACACCAAGCTGCAGGGGATTTTTTTTTTCTCTAATAAAACTATATATATGTAAACAACAACAAAAATCAATTAAACTCACCATTAATTACTTCCTGTCTTTTGATCTCACAAGGCTTTAGTCCCAGTAACACTTCTCGACTAACTAACTGTTGCCAGTTGGGTGGATCTGTCTCTAAGTCATTTTCAAACTGTTCATCCTCACTTTGACTTTCACCAAAAGCAATGCTGTCAAACCTAATGAAAAAAAAAAAAATTTGAGGACATCAGGTGGACAATGGAAAATAGTACAAGTCTAGTAAATCAGTCAGATTTTTTAATTATTGCTTAAACACAGAGTCTAAAACATCATCCTTCTTATAAAATACTTTACATGTGTTATACACACCTCTATAAATACTTTTTAAATGATTTCTGCTTATTAAGAACTCTCTTTTATACTATCCAACATATTTGCGTACAATTTCCTTTTTTAAAATTAAAAAAAAATTTTTAATTATAGTTGACATACAATATTATATGAGTTTCAGGTGTAGAACTTAGTGATTAGACCTTTATTTTTTACGAAGTAATCGACTGGTAAGTCTAGTACCTATCTAACCATACATGCGTAGTTATAATATTATTGACTATATTCCTTTATCGTGTACTTTATATTTCTGTGACAATTTTTATAACCGCCATTTTGTACTTCGTAATCCCTTCACCTTTTTCACCCATCAAACCAACCCCCACCCCCCATCTGGCAACCATCAATTTGTTCTCCATATCTACGAGATTGTTTCTGTTTTGTTTGTTCATTTATTTTGTTTCTCAGATTCCATATGTAAGTGAAATCATATGGTATATGTCTTTCTCTTAATGACTTAGCATAATACCATGTTGTCGCAAATGGCAAGATTTCATTCTTTTTATGGCTAATATTTCATTGTATACATGTTCTATATCTTCCTTATCAATTCAAATATCAATGGGAGCCAAGGTGACACCACACAAATGGCGGCAGTGAGGTGGGCTCGCTGAGTTCTCCCTTGGAAATTACCACAAATTGAACAGCTATAACTCATCAGAGGAATCTCTGCTCATCACACAGAACAGCTAAGAGACTCACACAAGGACTACTTGAAGGTGGGCAAACCAGGCGAATGAGGGAACAGAGAAGGGAGGCGGGCGACGCAGCCCGCATCTGCGGCTGTGGAGACGTGGGGCCCCAAGAAGCAGGCTGGAGATTATTACAGCAGCAAGGCGATGGGCTCCCTCCCTACACACCACAGGCCTGCCAAGAGTTCAGGATAGAGCACAGCGGTGCCCAGTGTCCGAAGCAGAAGCCTCAGCTCAAAATTGCAGTTCGGCTCTCTCAGTCAGTCAGAAAGCAAAAATAAACAACTAACTCCATGACCAGGACTCCACCCCCACCCTCCACCCCATCCCTTCCAGAGTCTTAAACTGGTCCCTGAATGGAGGAGTAGTGTCAGATTACAGAGGTGCAGCCCCCCTCCCCCCAGGAAATGAAAATAGCCAGCTTGCAGCTGTGACCTAGGGAAGTGACTATCTACCTATCCCCCACCTTTTTCTGGGCAGCTCCAGCTGCGGAGTCACACAGAGCCCAGCAGCGGGTGACAGAGGCAGCACTGAGGTTTCAGCAGCTCGGAAATCTCACGCCCTTCACTGCCCCCAGTGGAAGGAGCCCAAAGACCCAGGAGACCTGCACAAAGGTCAGAAGGTGGCTGGCTGCGGTGCTCTCAGCTGCGAGAGCAGAAACTGCGCTGACTTTGTAAAAACTACCAACCACGCCTCATAGCCCCACTCATCTAGAACTGCATCGCCAGAGTCACTCTGGGTGCCAGGTGACCATCTCTGCATCCATAAGACACAGAGGATCTTTTGTACAGCTAAGGGAAAACTGGAGATAGCATCGTGGACTTAAGCCAAGACTAGTGCTGTTTTTTTCTATTTTATTAGTTTCATTTTTAGTTTCTTATATATGTGTGTATATATATGTGTGTGTGTATACATATGTCCATATATATGTGCATACACGCATAGATACATATATATTTTTTTCTCCCTTCTCTTTTCTCTGCTCTACTTTTCCTCCTTTCCATTTTTCTGTATTTTTTTTTGAGTTGCTATTTTGTTTGTTTTGTTTCTTTTGTTTTTTTGTATTTTTGATACTTCTGTGCATGTTGAGTGTTGGTTGTTGGTTGTTTTTACTTGTGAGTGTATTTGGTTTTTTTGGTGGTTGTTGTCATTATGCTTGTTGATTGTTTTGTTCTGAAACTGCTCTGCACCAGGACCCAGCCAAAGAGGCAAAAGAATCATCATACCCAGAGGCCAACTCTAAACCAAACCAGAGCATTACCAGGTTTGACCTAACAATAGATAACACCCAAAGGGAATTCTCTACAGGCATAAGAGCCCATAGAGGCCAAACCTCATCTGAGGGGTCAACCCCCACACAGCAGCTCATACACTGTGGACATAGCCAATTCTCACAGCTAGTCAGCCTGGAAGTCAATCCCACCTACTGACAAGCCAAAAGCAATCAAAGCTCAACTTCAACAGGAGAAGATACATGACACAAGGGACACCTCTGGAACACAAGCACAGAATAGGGAGACTGAGCAATTAAAATATAAAGGACACATACCACATAAGTCCAACCAGCAAAGACTGAGAGACCTAGGGGATCTACCTAATACATCGAAGCAAGCACAAACAGTCAGGCAGAATGGGGAAACAAACACATCCTATTAAAAGAACAGAAGAAACCTCCAATTAGTGGAACTAAATGAAATAGAGGCAACCAACCTATCAGAGGCAGAGTTCAGAACACTAATGATAAGAATGCTTAAGGAACTTAGAACATAAAGGATAGAGAAATCATGAAACACAACCAGTAAGAAATAAATACAATTACTGAAATAAAGAACACTTGAAAGAATTACCAGATTAGATGAAACAGAGGATAGAAGCAGCGACTTAGAAGATAAAATAGCACAGATCACCCAAGCAGAACAAAAAGAAAAAAGAATTAAAAACAATGAAAATAGTTTAAGAGACCTGTGGGACAACATCAAGTCCAACAACATTCGCATCATAGGAATACCAACCAGAAAGGAGAAGAGAGGGAGCAAGGGATCGAGAATGTATTTGAAGAAATAGTGACTGAGAACTTCCCTACCCTGGTGAAGGAAATCGACATACAAGCCCAGGAAGTGCAGAGAGCTCCAAACAAGCTGAACCCAAACAGGTCCACACCAAGACACATCATAGTAAAAATGGCAAAGGTTAAAGACAAAGACAGGGTCCTAAAAGCAGCAAGAGACAGGCAACAAGTTACTTACAAGGGCACCCCCCCTAAGAATATCAGCTGACTATTCTATGCAGGCCAGAAGGGAGTGGCAGGAGGTATTCGAAGTGGTGAAAAACAAAGGCCTACAACCTAGATTGCTTTATCCAGCAAGGCTATCATTTAAAATTGAAAGAGAGATAAAGAACTCCCCAGAAAAGAATAAGCTAAAGGAATTCATTACCACAAAGCCAGCATTGCAGGAAATGTTAAAAGGGCTTCTTTAAGCAGAAGAAAGAGGAAAACAATCTAACTAATGAAGACCAGAAATACAAATACAAAAAAGCAATAACTATGTACCTATCAATAATCATGTTAAATGTAAATAAATGGATTAAATGCTGCAATCAAAAGACATAGGGTGGCTGAATGGATAAAAAGGAAAGACTTTTGCATATGCTGTATACAAGAGACTCACCTCAGATCAAAAGACACACACAGGCTGAAAGTAAAGGGATGGAGTAAGATATTTCATGCAAATAGAAATGAGAAAAAATTTGGAGTAGCAATACTTATATTGGAAAAATAGACTTTAAATTGAAGAATATAATAAAAGACAAAGAAGGGCACTACATAATAATAAAGGGATCAATCCAACAAGAGGACATAACCCTAGTAAACATCTATGCACCCAACATAGGAGCACCTAAATATATAAAATAGATATTGACAGACATAAAGACAGAGATCAACAGTAACACTATCATAGTAGGGGACTTCAACACACCACTGTCAACAAGAAACAGATCCTCCAGATAGAACATCAATATGTAAACAGCGGCCTTAAATGACACATTAGACCAGTTATCGATATTTTCAAAGCATTTCGCCCCAAAGCTACAGAATATACATTCTTCTTAAGCGCACAAGGAACATTTTCCAAGATAGACCACATGTTAGGCCACAAAACAAGCCTCAGTAAATTTAAGAAAACTGAAATCATATCAAGCCTGTTCTCTGACCATAGTACTATGAAATTAGAAATCAATTACAAGAAAAAAACTGGAAAACACACAAATACATGGAGGCTGAATAACATGTTACTAAATAGCAAATGGATCAAAACTGAGATCAAGGAAGAAATCAAAAGATACCTCCAGACAAACTAAAATGAAAATACGACAACCCAAAATCTTTGGGATGCAGTGAAAGCAGACCTAAGAGGAAAGTTCATAGCAATGCAGGCCTATCTAAAGAAACAAGAAAAATCTCAAATCAACAAGTTATCCTTACACCTCAGGGAGCTGGAAAAAGAACAGAAAAATAAGCCCAAAGGGAGTACAAGGAAGGAGATAATCAAGACCCGAGCGGAAATAAAATAGAGACCAAAAAACAATACAAAAGATCAATGAAACCAAAAGCTGGTTTTTTGAGAAGATAAAAAAAAATGGACAAACCTCTAGCTAGGCTCATGGAAAAAAAAAAAGACTCAAATTAATAAAATCAAGAATGAAAGAGGAGAAGTGACAACAGACACCATAAAATACAAAAAATTTAAGAGAATTCTATGAGCAACTAATGCCAACAAATTTGACAACTGGAAAAAATGGATAATTTTCTAGAAGCCTACAACTTTCCAAGTAACTCAAGAAGAAACGGAGAATCTGAATAGACCAATTACTACCAAGGAAACTGAATCAGTAGTCAACAAGTTCCCAACAAACAAAAGCCCTGGACCAGATGGCTTCACATGTATATTTTACCAAACAATCAAAAAAGAATTATCACCTATTCTACTCAAACTATTCCAAAAAATGCAGAAGGAGGGAAGGCTACCAAAGTCTTTTTATGAGGCCACTATCACCCTGATCCCCAAATCAGACAAAGACATTACAAAAAAAGAAAACTATAGGCCAATATCCCTAATGAACATAGATGCAAAAATTCTCAACAAAATATTAGCAAACAGAATTCAGCAATAAATTAAGATCATACACTACGATCAAGGGGAGTTCATTCCCGGTATGCAAGGTTGGTTCAATATCTGCAAATCAATTAATGTGATATACCACATCAACAAAATGAAAAATAAAAATCATATGGTCACATCAATAGATGCAGAAAAAGCATTAAAATCCAGCAGACATTTATGATAAAAACTCTTAGCAAAGTAGAAATAGAGAAAACATATCTTAACATAATAAAGGTCATATGTGCTAAACCCACAGCTAACATCATACTCAATGGAGGAAAGCTAAAACCATTCCCCTTAAGATCAGGAACATGACAAGATTATCCACTTTCTCCACTTTTATTCAACATAGTTCTGGAAGTTTTAGCCACAGCAATAACACAAGAAAAAGAAATAAAAGGCATCCAAATTGGTAAGGAGGAAACAAAATTGTCATTATATGCAGACGACACGATACTACACATAGAGGACCTCAAAGACTCCACCAAAAAACTATTGGAACTGATAAATGAATTCAGTAAGGTAGCAGGATACAAAAATCAATATTCAGAAATCAGTTGCATTTGTACACACCAATAACAAACTATCAGAAAGAGAAATTAAGAAAAAAGTCTCATTTATAGTTGCAAGAACTATAAAATACATAGGAATAAATTTAACCAAAGAAGTAAAAGACCTGTACTCAGAAAATCATAAGACACTGGAGAAATCAAAGATACAAATAAATGGAAACACATTCCATGCTCATGGATAAGAAGAATTAATATAGTTAAAATGTCCATGCTGCCTAAGGCAATATATAGATTCAATGCAATCCCTATTAAACTGCCAAGGGCATTTTTCACAGAAATAGAAAATATAATCCTAAAATTTATATGGAACCATAAAAGACCCCAAATAGCAACAGCAATCCTGAGAAATAAGAACAAAGTCAATGGTACAAGGCTACAGTAATCAAAACAGCATGGTACTGGCATAAAAACAGACACATAGATCAATGGAACAGAATAGAGAGCCCAGAAATAAATCCATTCATATATGGTCATTTAATCTATGGTCATTTAATGGAAGCAACAATTTACATTGGGGTAAAGAGTCTATTCAATAAATGGTGCAGGGAAAATTGGACTGACACATGCAAAAAAATGAAACTGGACCTCCTCCTTACGCCATATATGAGAACAAATTTAAAATGGGTTAAAGACTTAAATGTAAGATCTGAAATCATAAAACTCTTAGAAGAAAATACAGGGAGTAAATTGGCAGACATTATCCTGAGTAATATATTTACTATATCCTCTCGGGTAAGGGATGTAAAAGAAAAAAATAAACATATGGGATTACATTAAACTTAAAAGTTTTTTCAGGGCCGGCCGAGTGGCACGTTGGTTAAGAGCTGGCTTGGGACGCCAGCTCTGAGCAGCAGGGCCCTGGTTCGGATACCACATGAGGGCCAGTGACACTGCCCTCTACAGCTAAGATGGTGAACAGCTCGACCTGGAGCTGGGCTGCCGTGAGTCGCCGGCGATGGCATAGGTTGCAGCCTGTGCTGCAGTGGGCTGCCATAAGCTGGTGTGTCCGGCAGCCAGTGTTGAGTGGCCGGCAGCCTGTGTGAGCTGCCAAGAGCCACAGTGAGTAGTATGGGGAATATAATCAATAATGTTGTAAATATTTTGTAGGGTGTCAGATGGGCACATGTCTTCTTAGGGAGACCACTCCATGGACGGTGTAGATGCTTGAATACTGCACTGTACACCTTAAGCTGAAGCGGAATACTATTGTATGTCAACTATAACTTAGTAGTTATGGGATATAGAGAATAGAGTCAATGGAAGTGTAATAGATATATACAATGTGAGAGGGGCAACAGATTGGGGGAGGGGGCTTATCACTATTTGAGGGGTGAAATGTGTAACTATTACATTGTTTTGAACACCTGAAACTAATAAAAAATATATCAATGGATACTTAGGTTGCTTCCATATTTTGGCTATTGTAAAGAATGCTGCAATGAACATAGGAGTGCATATCTCTTTGAATTAGTGTTTTGGATTTCTTCTGATAAATACCCCAAGTGGGATTACTGGGTCATATGGTATAATAGTTCTATTTTTAATTTTTTGAGGAACTTCCATACTGTTTTTAAAGTGGCTGCACTAATTTACAATAACACTGAAAGTGCATGAAGGTTCCTTTTTTTCCACATCCTTACCAACACTTGTTGGTTTATTGATGATAGCCATTCTCACAGGTGTGAGGTTGATAACTCATTGTGGTTTTAATTTGCATTTATATGATGATTAGTGTTGTTGAGCTCTCTGCATATGTCTATTGGCTATCTGCATGTCCTCTTTGGAGAAATGTTTACTCAGATCCTCTGCCCATTTTTAATCAAATTGTTTTTTGGTGTTAAGTTGTATCAATTCTTTATATATTTTGGATATTAACCCCTTATCAGATGTCCCACTGGTGAATATCTTCTCCCATCCAGTAGGTTCATTTTGTTGATGGTTTCCTTTGCTGTGCAAAAACTTTTAGTTTCATGTAGTCCCATATATCATGTTAATTGATTTGAATCAACTTTGTATTCCAGTAATGAGTCCCACTTGATCATGGTGTATGATCTTTTTAATGCACTGCTGAATTTGGTTGGCTAATATTTTGTTGAGGATTTTTGCATCTATGTCCATCAGGGATATTGGCTTATAATTTTTTGTTGTAATGTTTTTGTATGGTTTTGATATCAGGATAATGCTGGCCTCATAAAATGAGTTGGAGAGCCTTCCCCCCTTGAACTTTTTTGGAATAGTTTGAGAACAGGTATTAATTCTTCGTTGAATGTGAAGCCATCTGATCCAGGGCTTTTCTTTGCTGGGAGCTTTTGGAATACTGACTTGATTTCATTTCTAGTTATCAGTCTGTTCAGATTTTCTGTTTAGTCCCAATTCAGCCTTAGAAGATTGTATATTTCTAGGAATTTATCCATTTCTTCCAGGTTGTCCAATTTGATGGCATATAACTTGTTTTTCCTTACAATCCTTTCTTTGTATGTCTGTGGCGTCAGTTGTCACTTCTCTTTCATTTCTGATTTTATTTATTTGGGCCCTCACTTTTTCTTGATGAATCTGGCTAAAGGTTTATCAACTTTATTTTTTCAAAGAAACAGCTCATGGTTTCATTGATCGATATTTATTTACTTATTTATGACTATTTCATTTATTTCCACTCTGATTTTTCTTCCTTCCTTCCTTATACTCTGGGCTTTGTTAGCTATTCTTTTTCTAGTTCTTTTAGGTGTACAATTATTTATTTTCTGGTTTCTTGAGGTAGGCCTGTATTGCTATGAATGAATATCCCTCATAAGACTGCTGTTGCTGTGTTCAATAGATTTTGAGTGGTTGTGCTTTTATCATCATTTATTTCAAGGTATCTCTTGATTTCTTCGTGTCATTGTTAACACATTCATTGTTTAATAGCATGTTATTTAACCTCCACATGATTGTTTTTTAAGTTTCTTCTTGTAATTGATTTCTAGTTTCATACCTTATGATCTGAGAAGGTGACTGATACTATATCCCTCTTCTTAACGTTACTGAGACTTGTTTTGTGATTTAACATGTAGTCTATCCTGCAAACTGTTCCATGTGCACTTGAAAAGAACGTATATTCTGCTGCTTTGTGTTGTAATGTCATAAAAACATCAATTAAATGCATCTGGTCTAATGTGTTCTTTAAGGTTTCCTTGTTGACTGGATGATCTATCCATTGACGTCAATTGGGTGTTAAGGTTCCCAACTATTATGTCTATCGATCTCTGCCTTTATGCCCATCAATATTTGTTTTATATATTTAGATGCTCCTGCATTGGGTGCATAGATGTTTATAAGAGTTATCTTACTGTTGGATTGATTCCTTTATCATTATGAAATGCCGTCTTTGTCTCTTTGTCACAACCCTTGTTTTAAACTCTATTTTCTCTGATATATACATATACATATACCCATACACACACACACACATATATATATATTTATATATATACACATACATATATTTATTCTCTCTCTTACAATGTGTATACATTTTTTTGGCACCCTTTACATACATATATACAGAGGGTGCCAAAAAAATGTATACACATTTTAAGAAAGGAAAAAAACTGTATTAAAATTGTAATGCTCAATATATACCGATAACAAAAGATGAATACAAGTCACGTTTCACTTCTCCAATTACAAGAGGTACTCCAATTACAAAGTGGTTACCATCAGTGTCTAGACACTTATTATGGCGAGCACCATTGACCAAAGTGTCCACTTGTATACATTTTTTTGGCACCCTCGGATACTGTGTGGATGTAGGTCGGACAATTAAGTTCACCAACTTTCTACTGTGTGCTTACACGGTACATTTATATATATATATATATATATATATATATATATATTTTTTTTTTTTTTCATTTCCACTTGTAAGATGCTTTTTTCCATCCCTTCATTTTCATTCTGTGTGTGTCATTAGATCAGAATTGGGTCTCTTGTAAGCAGCATATGCACAGGTCTTGATTTTTTTTTTTTAAACCCCATTAAGCCACCATAAGTGTTCTAACTGGAGCATTTAGGCCAGTTACATTTAAAGTAATTATCAATAGGTATGCAGTTATTTCAATTTTAGTGTTTTCTGAATGTTTTTGTAGTTCTCTGTTCCTTTCTTATTCTCTTGCTCTCTTTTCTTATATGTTGATGGCTTTCTACAGTGTTAGGTTTCGATTCCTGTCTCTTTCTTTCTTGTATATCTCATAGATTTTTGGTTTGTGGTTACCCCGTGCTTCATATAAACCAAGCTATGGTTGACAGTTGCTCAAATTCAAACACATTCTAAAATCACTACAATTTTTACTCATACCTCCACATTTATATTTGTCATTATTTTTACATTTTTTGTGTGCTTGTGTGTAACCCTTAATTATTGTAATTATACATGATCTTCCTACTTTTGCCTTTTAATATTTGTACTAGTAATCTAGTAGGTTGATTCATTGCTTTTACAATATGTTTGCCTTTGTCAGTGAAAATTTTTTTCTTTCCAATATTTTCATAATCCTAGTTTTTATCTTAGCTTATCTAATTAAATAATTCCCCTTAATATTTCCTATAATAGTGGTTTAGTAGTCACGAAGTCTTTATTTATAGCTTATTCTTGTCTGGGAAACTATCTCTTCTTTGATTCTAAATGATACCCTTGATGAGTAGTGTAATCTTGGTTGTGGGTCTTTGGGTTTTTATCACTTTGAATATTTCATGCCAATCTCTTCTAGTCTGCAAAGTTTCTGTTGAGAAATCAGCTGCAAGTCTTATGGGAGCTCCCTAGTACATAATTAACTGCTTTTGTCTTGCTGCTTTTAAGATTCACTTTTTGTCTTTAATCTTTGGCATTTTAATTATGATATGTCTTGGTGTGAGCCTCTTTGCGTTCATCTTGTTTGGGACTCTCTGTGCTTCCTGGCCTTATATGTCTATTTCCTTTGCCAGGTTCAGGAGATTTTCAGTCATTATTTCTTCAAGTAGGTTTTCAATCCCTTGCTTTCTCTCTTATCCTTCTGGCACCCCTGTGATGTAAATGTTGGTACACTCATTGTTGTCCCGGAGGTCCCTTCAACTATCCTTATTATTTATTTATTTTTCCCCCCTGTTCTGATTGGGTATTTTCTGCAACCTTGTTTTCCAGATCGCTGAGTCGATCCTCTGCATCACCTAATCTGCTGTTGATTTCCTCTTTTCTTAATTTTAGTTATTGTATTCTTCAGTTCCAACTGCTTCTTTTTTAAGTTTTCTATCTCCTTATTCATCTTTTCCATCTGTTTGAAAATCTCAATGGGTTCAGCTATTCGTCCCCTACGTTTATTGAGCATCCTTTTTTAACAAGTGTTTTGAACTTTGTCTAGTAGATTGCTTGTCTCCATTTTTTAAGTTCTTTTTCTGGAGTTTTGTCCTGTTCTTTCATTTGGGACATGTTTTTTTTGTCTCCGCATTTTGGGTGACTCACTGTGTTTGTTCCAATGTATTAGGTAGATCTGCTACATCTCCCATTCTTGGCAGAGTGGCATTATGTAGTAGGTATTCTGAGGTCTAATTGTGCAGTCTCCCATGGCACTGGAGCTGGGTGCTCCAGGGGTGTCCCCTGTGTTGGCGCTCTACTGTTGTAGTTGAGCAGACTGTTGTTGACGTGTCATGGGTGGGATTGACCCTCAGGCTAACTGGCTGCAAGGGGTGGCTGAGGGATGGCCGTGACTATAGTGGAGAAGCTATTTTGCAGGGGCTGATGCTACAGAGCAGGGGTCGCTTTAGCAGGACTCAGTCACTTTAGCAGTAGAGTCCACCCTTTGGTGTGGTGTTTGTGGAGCTGTTTGGGTGGTTGTCTGGTGTGGTCTAAAGCCAGCCAATGTATGCGATGCTTCTGGAGCCTCTAGAGAGGGGCTCTTGTGTAGGCTAAGGTCATCCATTCTTTATGCCCAGTTTGTGCTGGCTGGTGAAAGCTACAAAGTGATCTGTGGTTGGCTGCCATGTGCACTGGAATTGGAGGCGCTTGAAGAGGCTATGCTGCAATGTAAGGCCGGCTGCCAATAGCGCCAGGCTTAAAACCCTTTGTTGGGCACCATGATGTGAGCTGAGGTAAGCTGCCATTTGTGTCAGGCTTGTGGCCACTTAGCCAAAGCCAATTTCCAAGCCAACATTGGCCCCAGCTTATGCCAGGCTTGGGACAACCCAAAGGGAGTTACAATGAAAGTTGAGACTGACAGTCGGTTGTGCCGGGCTTGGGGTTGCATATCAAGAGATACAGGGAATGCTGTGGCCAGCCTCTGCTAATTTAGGATTTGGTGACACTTTATAGAGATTTTAGGAAAATCTGCAGCATGAGCTGAGGCAGGCCATTTGATTCAAAGAGCCACTGGAAGTGGCTCAGGTTGGCCGTGGGAGTTTGGTGGAGAGGGGTCTCAGTGAATCACCAGGGAGGGGAAAACAGTATTAGCCTGGTTAATGGAGACCACAAATTTGAAGCCAACCTGACCTGCTAGCTGGGTAAAGGCAGGAGTCCACAAAGGAATAGTGGTGCTTGGCAGCACTTTTGTTCCCAGAGAGCAGTGCTGACCCCTTTCCCTCCAGCTCGTGCCCCAGAGCTGGTCAATTCAGTTCTTCCCTGTATGTCTTTGGTACTTTTCAACCTGTTGCTCCTGTGCGGATGCTTGGACTATGTGAATTCATGAGAAAGCCTGTGCATGGGCCTCTCATGAAGAATGCCTGGGACTCCAACAGCCCTCCATCTCACCAAGCTCATGTTACCTGGGAGACTACACCACTGGGCCCCACAGGGTACTTACTATATAATACCATTCTACTACAGAGGCATAGCAGCCCTACCTAATACACAGAAACAAACACAGGGAGGGAGCTAAAATGGGGAGACAAAGAAATATTTCCCAGATAATAGAACAGGGGTCAGCAAACTGCGTCTCGTGAGCCACATGCGGCTCTTTGGATACGTTCCATCTCAAAAGTTTGCCAACCCCTGGAAGAGCCAATCCTGTCCCTCACAACAATTTAAAAATTATTCAGGAGCCATAAATATATTTTTACATAATCACCATTATGTGAATAATATCCTGTAAAAATTTTATAAATGAAACTATG